>NC_139617.1:18822082-19193674 GCF_964270895.1 Podarcis filfolensis
AGTGCCATAACTCCACCACCACCCTAACCACCCTCCACAAGTTGGAGGGTGAGCATCTGCAGTGAAGAGCCAACCATGCTTGTGGATGCTCCTAGGTGGAACTCTGGAACTCTGGTTTTCCAGGGTTCTGCATCACACAGGAAGCCTGCATGAGTATAGGAGACTCCTTTATGGTGATAGTTGCTTACTAACTGTGGAAGGGGGATCGTGATGGTGGTGGCAGCAACGGGGGAGAGTGGACTTAGTGAGCTTATCTATCTTCATGCATTCTACTCACTCACAGACAGCTCTTCAACAGAGTAAGGTTTTTATACTTAAATTCCTGGAGAATGCGTGAGTGAAGAGACTGGGGCTGCCTTCCAAGCCTTTCCTCTGGCATTGGCACATTCAGAGCAAATGCCTGGATGCAGCCTTTGCATGCCAAAGCTTCCAGGAAAACTGATAACCCAGTTGCTCAGGGTTCCAGATCGCATGGAGCCTATATAGATGTGAAGCCTCCCTCTCTCCCTTCAGACCTTTTGCTCTGTATGCTCAGCGTGACTTGCCCCCTGCACCTGAAACTGTAAGTCTAAATGCCTGGAGAGGGCAAGTGTAAAGAAGCAGCTCTTCTGCCCTTGCCACAATTGCCTCAGGAGGGAGACCTACTGTGCCTCCTTCCTTGTTTTTAACCCCTTATCATGGCTGGCAGTGGAGGCAGGTACATTACGGCAAATAGGGAACTGCCTCTGCCTCTGCCTCAGCCTCAGGGCTGCCCATGTAGAACTCAGTAGGGAGGAGGAGAAGAAGGACAGAACTAGTATTACCGGTAGTTGGTTCTGCCTGTCATTGGCTTTCTGGGTCCAGCTGCTGTGGGGCAACCTGCCTCCTGCCCTTCCAGTCCCAATGCGCTGTCTAGGAAGGAACAACCATGGGCTATGAGCAGTCCTGAGGTAGAGACCAGTGAGCCCTTCATGTCTCCACAGGAACAAGAGCTTCCTGTGGATAGGTGGGGTGAAGCAGTTTGTGTTTGTTTTTAGAGGTGTGTGTGTGTGTGTGTGAAGATAGATAGATGATTGATTGATTGATTGATTGATAGGTAGATAGATAGATAGATGGATAGATAGATAGATAGATATTTTTTTAATCCCAGAAGTTTGCTGCCTTGTGCCCCTTAAAAGGAAGTGCAGGATATAAACAAACAAACATACATATACATATACATATACATATACATATACATATACATATACATATACATATAAATTAGTGGCAGCCTTCTCTTCCTGAACATGGATCTTTCCTAGCCCTATCCAAAGATACCAAGGACAGTGGTGGCTGGTGCTCTCTGGGGCTGGTGGGGAAGAAAGCAGGAAGACCAACATTAGGCAGTGCTTGGGCCAATGACAGTAGAGCCAGATAATTCTAATGTTTGCCCTCTTGAGTTTTACAAGGGGCAACACTGAGACTGAGAAGGAAGCAGATGGGCAGGGCCACCCTCTGGGTAGTCATAACTAAGAAGGTAGGTGTAGGAGGAATTGAAATTGAAATACTTTATTCTCACTTGTACAACTTGTATACAGTGAGATTACATGAGCACCCCCCCCCACTCAGCTCTCTTAGTCTTAATTCCCCTTGTTTACTGACGCACACCCACCAAACCCTTAAGTCAGTTGCCCTGTTGTTATCTTTTCATTCAGCAGCCTAACAGCCCACGGAAAGAAGCTGTTCTTTACCCTGTTGGTATGACTAATCATGCTTCTATATCTTCTGCCTGAGGGCAGGAGATCAAGAAAGTGCCGGCCAGGGTGTGAATCATCCCTGAGAATTTTCCTCACTCTCCTGAGGCAATGTTCTTCCGCTATTTCATCCAGCGGATTCATGGGACAGCCCATAATATATTGTGCTGTATTCACCACCCTCTGTAGGCACTTCCTATCAGATGATGTCAAACCAGCGTACCACACCGTGATGCAGTATGAAAGGACACTTTCTATTATTGACCGATAGAAAGAGATCATCAAATGTTGATTGACATCGTTCTTCCACAGTACTCTGAGGAGATGGAGTCTCTGTTGGGCTTTCTTAACCACCTGGGTTGTATTGATTTTCCAAGTAAGGTCTTCACTGAGATAAACTCCTAGGAATTTAAAGGAAGAGACTCTTTCCACACAGCCCTCGCCGGTGTACAGCGGGACTAGTTCGCCTCTCTTCCTCTGAAAGTCCAACACCATCTCCTTTGTCTTGCTGATATTAAGGTGCAAGTTGTTCCCTAGGCACCATGTAGATATTTTTTGGACCTCCTCTCTATACGCTGATTCGTCTCCACCTGTTATTAAACCCATTATGGTGGTGTCATCTGCAAACTTAATAATGGCAGTAGACGGGTCAGATGATACACAATCCTGTGTATACAATGAATACAGGTAAGGACTGGTGTGCCAGTGCTGATTTTTAAGGAATTAGATGTTACATGTCCAATCCTCACTGTTTGTGTCTGATCTATCAGAAAGTCTTTATTGAATTGAGACTGAAGTTGGTGGTGTAGTGCCTTATTTGCCCTAATGGACACGCCTCCATTGGTAAAGGATTGAACCTGGAACTTTCTGAATGCAAAGCTTTTGCTCTCTCAAGCTCAGTATCATTTGCCCTGAGAAGCAACCTCTCTCCCTCTCCCTCTGCTATCTCTGGCCCTCATAGCTTCCAAAAATCAATTGTCTCACTTGGTGTGAATTCCTGCTTTCTTTTGTCCAGGTAGACCTGCTACGACAACAGATCATCCATGGGATAAAGACACAAGGAGCCCGGCAGAAGTTCTCCAGCCTCTACATCTCCCAGTTTGAGATATTCTACAGTAGTGATGGAGAGAAATGGAAGTGTTATAAAGGCAATGCCACCAGCTCCAAGATGGTGAGTGCCTTTTCTCCTTCATCTTCCTCTAACCAGAGAGTAAAGAAAGTGGAAAGGAAGAAGGCACAAAGGAAAGCAAAATTTCACCTTGATTCCCCCCCCCCCCATATGCAGACTTTGCCATTGCACATACAATAGCAAACATGTATTTTTTTCACTTTGGATTGGAAATGCAATAGCAGAGATTATTCAGTATGTAGCTCACAGGTTTGTTCAATTTTTGGTGTAAGCTACCTAAAGGGTGGTGTTTGTGTTGCTTAGCAACCAGTCAGAGTGGCATGAACTTTACTGAGGTATCATGTGCCCTGATTTGCTGTATAGTCCTGAGGGATTTCTCTTCTGTATGTTTAGGTGAATGTCCCTCTGTGATGTACAATGCCTGAAATAAGAAAGACAAAACAACTCTGTTTCACCTTTCTCTTATATGCAGTTTTACTCCATTTCCTTAGTAAAGTGTTATCAGGATTTTTCTCTCTGAACTCCAACTGCCTTATTTAAGAGCCTTTGCTAACATTTAGGACTTTGGAACAATAGAAGCAGAAGCAGAACTTATGCTGTAATCCTTACTTCAATTACTTGGAAGCAAACTTCATTGAATTCAGTGTGTCTTACTTCTGAATAGACATATGCAGGATTGCACTGTCAGAAAGCATGAAGACAAACAATCAGTAAAAAAAAAATGCAAGCCCTTTGACCCTGGGAATCTCTACCCAATGCAAAGCATAGAATGATGTGAATGTACATGACCTTCCCAGATTATTACTAAAGTTAAGTACAAGTTCTTATTGATAAGAGAGGGGACCTGGTAGCCCTTCAGGTGTTAGATTCCAACTCCCAGCCAGCATGGCCAATGGTCAGGGATGAAGTGAACTGTTGTCCAGCAACTTCTGAAGAGCTGCACATTCACTAGCCCTGCTCTAGTTGATTGCTTAATATTTTATAATTAACAGAAGAATGGATGAGCTGACTTGCAAAGCTTTGAGTTGAGGGTAATGAGTTGTAGTGTTGGTTCAAGGAAAAAACAGGTGTAACAGAAAGGAGAGTTCCTGGATTCTAAAATCCAAGTTTGGGGCAAGTGCTCTTTGGTGAGAGAATCCCAGCAGAGATTTAAAGTCATAAAATGTGCAGCAAAGTAAAGTGCAGAAATTAAAGGCTGCTAGACTTTTAAAATATGCCCTTCAAAGTGAGTTCCAAAATTGTCCCCTTAAAAAGTTTCTTTCCAAAGTTTCCCTCTTCCTCATCGTAGAAAAAGGCCATATATTTGGTAAGTTAAAATTGGTTTACTTACAAACTCTCCCAAGATTCATGTGCTTTCCCAAACAGCATTAAGAAAAAAATGCACAGGCAGTAAAACTTGGCTTAGTTACAAAGTAGTGAAAGTTCCTAGATTAGAGGTTAGCCTCCTCACACGCTGAGTTTCTCGTGTAGACTACGGTTACAAAATTGGTTAAGCCTGGCAGGACATCTTACTCTATGGTATTATTCATGCATTAATTAGACTTATGCATGTTTATTAAATGAAGCTGCTTATCCCACACTATGTGTGGTGCAATCTAATGTTTACTCAGCAGTCAGTCTCATTGAGGTCAAGTAGACTTACTCCCTAGTAAAAGGATTTAGATTTAGGATTGGCGCCTCATACATTCAAGAAATCACGTGAAGTTGCAGAACTTACTTGTGAGGACTAGTCATATGCCAGAAAGCTATTGAATATTAACTTCTTTATTTTGTTAATGCATACTCTCCTTTGGGCAGTTTAAAAATGTACAATTTTAGACTGCAATTTCATAGTCGCTTTTCAGGGAGTAAGTTCTCTTAAGCTGAGCAGAACTTACTTCTGAGAAGTCATGTAGAGGGTACTGCAGTTATTGTCATGCACCCAGGTATTTTTAACCTTGCTCAGAGCTTCATGGACTCCACAAGTCACACTTTGTACCAGAGAAGTGCAAACATCAGTGGTATTATTATGAAGGATTCAGCATCCTTAGAACCTCAGCTTTAACTTAAATGCAAAGCAAAACACCTCACCAAGTTTGTAGTCCTTAAGACTGTAGTGATAGGCTATGTTTAAATGTGCAGGGAATTCCTAGTGAACTCTCAGAAACCTGTGACCAGGAGCAGGGCATCAATGTTTTTTGCCCCTCTCTACAACTAGCAAAATTGGAATAAGTTGGGCCAAACGGGAAATATTCAAGTGTACTGAACAGGCATACTTTTAGAAGGAATTCAGCTTTTCTTAGCAAATAATTTGGATGATCTTTGCATAGAATTTTATTTTTTTTAGCACACACCACCTATGTAAGATGCCTCAAAACTAGGTATAGAGAGTAAAAAGGTGAAATATAGAGAGCTGCCTTACACTGAGTCAGAGCATTAGTCCATTTAGCTCAATATTCTCTGCACTGACTGGCAGCCCCTCTCTTGGGGTCTTTCTCAGACATATTTAGCAATGACAGATATTAAGTTGAGGACCTTTTGTAAGAAAAGCTTGTTCTCTGCTGCTGAACTATGGCCCTTCCCTTGCTATTCCGGTTAAATTAATATTTTTAAAGGGTGTGTGTTATTGACTTCATGACTTCGTAAAACTTCTCTTTGTTTTTATATGGGAAGCTTGCCTTCAGTGCCGGTGTGGATTCCATGCAGGCTTTGCATAGCCCCTGATCACAACTTCCATTCCCACCTCTGTGTTTTTCTCTCTTTGCCTGCAGATATTCTTTGGGAACGTGGATGCAGCAGGCGTGAGAGACAACAGCTTTAACCCTCCCATTGTAGCCCGCTATATCCGTCTCCACCCGACACACTTCAGCATCCGCAACACATTGCGCATGGAGCTCATCGGATGCGACCTGAACAGTATGGCAGTGAGGCCCTCTCATCCTTCACATTCATAGAATCCATAGGATTGCAGAGGTGGAAGGGACCTTGGGGGTCCTCTATTTCACCCCCCCCCTTGCCTACTGAAGAATCTGCCATATAAGATGCAACTCTAGCGTCCTTGAGAGATGGCTGTCCAACCTCTGCTTAAATATCTCCAGTGAAGGAGAGCTCACCACCTCCTGAGGTGGTCTGTTCCACTGTTGTACAACTCTTTCCCTTTCTCTTAATGTTTACCTGAAATCTGTTTCCCTTCTGTTTCCACCCATTGGTTTTCCTTCTGTCTTCTGGAGCATCAGAGAACAGGTCTGCTCCATCAGTCATGCCTCCCCTTAATTATTTCTTGTCCAGGGTTAACATGCCCAGCTCTTTCAACCATTCATCATAGGACTTGGTTTCTAACCCACAAGAAGTGTTGTAAATCAACATAAGGTTTCTTACAACCATGTCAGTGCATGGCAAATGGTCAAAGAGCATTTACATCTATCACGGTATATGTAAACTTGAAGGTATGCCAGGGCCACTTCAGGAACTGAGGGCCTCCCTTGGCAGGGTGGGAAGGAGAGGGCTCTTGAGGGCAAGTGAGGGTCATGTTGTTTCTCCACTTTTCTCTCCTAGGCTGCTCTATGCCACTAGGAATGGAAAGCAATGCTATCTCCAATGAGCAGGTCTCAGCTTCTTCCTACATCAGCAATGTGCTTTACACTTGGTCCCCCTTTCTGGCCCGGCTTAACTTGAATGGGAGAGTCAACGCTTGGAGACCAAAGGTAATTTTGTGCATGGGCAGGAAGGATCTAAGGCAGAGCTGGTGAACCTGTGGCTCTCCTGGTGTCATACCAGCTCCAGCCAGCATGGCCAGTGGTCAGGGATGATGGGAGTTGTAGTCCAACAACATCTGGAGGGCCACAAGTTCCTCATTCCTGCTCTAAATTGTTACTCAGCATTGTATGATTAGCAGGTGAATGGGTGAACTGACTGTTGCAAAGCATTGAGTTGGAGATGGTATGAAGCATTATGGTGTGAAGCATTATCTGTGGTGGACTATGTGCAGTGCAGTCCTGTTTAAATCCTACCTCCTGGCTCCTTCCCTTCCCAGCTGTGCTCTGTGCCCTCCTTGAGTGCCTGGAAGGTGTCCCTGAATATGTGTGTGTGTGTGTGTGTCTGTAGAAACCAGAGGTGGGAGAGGAATTTGATTTGCATGCATTTGAACAAAACCTACCTGATTCACACTCTGTTAACCAATACATTTACTGAAGGGACTTCCGGGTTGACGCCTCCGGCAAGGGCGGAGCTCCTCTGATCGGGAGGAACTTGCTCCGTGAAAAGCAGGGTCTGACCGCCACGGCGAAGGCGGAGACCCACAGAAATCACAGGCGGGAGAAGCCTGTGAACTTGGGATTCGGCTGGCACCTTTTGCGCCTCCCCTACTTGCGGGGAAACCCTGTTTTGGGGATCCGGAGCGACGTGGGGTGAGTGGCGCGGTGCTTTGAATCGACTGCTTCTTTCACAGAGTGAAGCCGCATTGCTGTTGCCGGAGAGCGCTGACTTTTTCCTGTGGACAATTGGACTTTAAACAACTACCCGTGAGTAGACTGGAAAATTTGGATCTTCAAATATTCTAATTTGGCAAAGTAGCAGGAAGGCTCTAAACAGGAAGTCCGCCTCCCGTTTTTGTAAATAGACTGAAGCAAAGGCGTTACAAACTAAAGTCTCTGAAAGTTTTTGGATAAAGGATTAAAATTCCACTGGTTAAAAATATCAAACCCCCCCTTGGAAGCAGGAGAAGAGGGGGGAAGCCGTGGACCTAGGGAGAACCTGCAGGAGAGAGGGAAAAGTAAACTACCACTGCTCTGAACCTGGGGACGGTCTGCCTGATGACGTTTGGGGAAGGTTCACTGACAGAACGGATTTGACAGATACTTAAAATTAGAAAGTTACTGTTTCCATTGATCTGAGTTTATTAAAGGGTGAAAAATAACTGAAAATCGAAACTGTTTCTGTGACTGAAAGAACTGATACAATTTGAAACTGCTTCCCTCTAGAGGGAGCATGTGAAACTGTTACAGGAGTGTAACAAGGTAAACTCCAGCTGCAAGATAAAGTTTCTGAGAATCAGAGATTGACCTTGGACTATTCAAAAAGCTGATAGGAGAAGGTAGTGTGACTGCATTACTCAAAATAAATAATTCACTTGAACAGCTGCACAAAAATGTAGATGACATGATCTTCAAACTTGACAGCCGGGAACAGAAAGTGACTAACTTGAATCAAGAAGCAAGCAACAACATGGACTTGGTACAGGAAAATATCTTGGTAAGACAAATGGTGGAGGAAAAGGAGAAAGATGCCGTTGTGAAACTTAAAGTAACTCAAGAAGGATCCTCAGTTCTACAGAGGCAAATTGAGGATCACAAAAGGAGGCCCTGCATGATTGATTTTAGCAAAAACCAGAGCTTGAGGATGGGACCCTGGCTTGGACTGAAGAACGAAAGTTGGAAAGACCCCTTCATCCAGGAATTAACTGACATCTGGGACATGGGTTGGGGCCTGGAGGAGCTTGAAGCTGTGGGGGCCTATGGACTTGGAGGAATTCTGAAATACGTTCTGAAATACCCTATGGACCTTAGTTTCAAGTATGGAAATTTGGCTGAGCTGTTCAGAAGGAACAAAAGTTCTGTTTGGTTGGAGTTTTCCCGGGATTTGCTCCTGAGCATCAAAGAATATGAAGAAGATCCGCAGAAGGGACTTGGAAAAGAATTAAGAGCCTCGGACATAAGATCTCCAGGTTGATGGAATATATGGATTTGATGGAAAGGACTGGCAGAATCCGAAACCAGGGAGAGGAGAGGGTGGAGGAAGATTGGGAAGCTAAAGCTTATATTTAGAAATTTTGCAAAATTAATGACTGTTAGAAAAATCATGGAATGTTATTATATGGATTTAGTAGACATGTTAGAAGAAGTTAAGAATAGATAAGTAATTTAGTTTTAAAGGGAAATAAGGTTAAAAAATATGTTATTTATAAGACGATAAAAAACAGAGAAAGATGGAAAGGATTTGCTGAAATAATTAGAAGAATGGGAATACAAAAAGGGAGATGTGAGGAAGTCGAGGAAACAAGGAAATGAAGGATAGAATATGGAAAAGGAGAGATGTATTTTAAACTGTTTTGTTTAGATTTATTTATGTGTTTAGCTTAATGGGATTGGGTTGGGGTTTATATTATTTGTATACTGTTTTGTATTGTGGTGTTTTTTCACTTTTTTGTTTTGTTTTGTTTTGTTTTCTTTCTTCGTTTGTCTTTAAATTTTATCTTTTCTTCTTTTTCTGTAATCTTTAAAAGCAATAAATATTATTTTTTTAAAAAATACATTTACTGAAAAACAGCTATCCTTCTAAAGTCACATTTTTCCGAATTTTGTGATGCAGTTCTCCAGCCAAACAATGCATACATAAATGCTTATTTTAGAGGAAAGTTTGCCTAAAATTAAATATGATGGCATATCAAAATGTAATATAATAGGAAAATTTCTTGCAAAAATGTGTACATTAGCCAAAGTGCATACAAAAGTATATATTAGGAGAAACTGATTTCTAGGGGACATTTCGATTTAAAAAAAAATAAAAATCATAAACTGATGTGGAAACTTGGAGAAGTGAAGACTGGAAATATGGAAATCAAAATGGGCATATTTGCCCATCTCTCAGGGTATATACATATGGGAGAAGGTGGTCCTTCAGAAGCTGCGACCACAAGCTGTGAAGGACTTAAAAAAAAAAAAATGTTCCCCATGCTATTTAACATTTATATGAAGCTGCTAGGAGCTGTCATCAGGAGATTTGGAGTGAGGTGTCACCAATATGTAGATAGCACCCAGCTCTGCCTTTCTTTTCAATCTGAATCAGGAGAATCATAGAGTTGGAAGGGATCCTGAGTGTCATTTTGTCCAACTCCCTGCAGTGCAGGAATCTCAACTAAAGCATCCATGACAGGTAGCCAGCCAACCTCTGCTTAAAAACCTCCAATGAAGAAGCGTCCACTACCTCCCAAAAGAGTCTGGAGGTGGTTGAGGTATTAGACTAGTACCTGGAGGCAATAATGGACTCCATGTGGGCCAGTAGATTGAAGCTGAACCCTGAAAAGAAAGGTGTTGTGAGTCCTTGAGTCCACGAGGCAGGGAGATGTCCTGCCTTGGACAGGGCAGCACTCTCCTGGAAGGGGCAGGTCTGTAGCTTGGGGGTGCTCCTGGATTCAACACTGTCACTGGAGGCTCAAGTGACTAGGAATGTATTTTGCCAGCTATGACACCTTTTGGACAGAAACAAATTTGCTATGGTATTCCATGCTTTGGTTACTTCCCAATTGGATTACTGCAATGCACCCTATGTGGGTTTTTCCCTCGAAGATAGCATCCAAATTCAGTGGCCAGATTACCGACTGGAGTTTCCTATAGAACTCATATGACCCCTGTTTCAAAATACCGTATTTTTCGCCCTATAGGACGCACCGTCCCATAAGGCGCACCTAGTTTTTTGGGGGGAAATAAAGGGGGGGGGAATTATTTTCCCCCCCAGGCGCGGGGCTGGGGCGGGGGAGGCTCGAGCTTCCCCTGACCCCAGCCCCCAAACAGGCAGCTCTCTGCAAGCCGTGGGAGCCCAGCGCTGGCTCCCGCTGCTTGCTGAGAGGTCCGCGAAGCCTGGGCGCGCTGATCTCAGCGTGTGCAGGCTTCCGCATGCTGGCAACTCTCCGCAAGCAGCGGGAGCGCTCCCGCTGCTTGCGGAGAGGTCCGCGAAGCCTGGAGAGCGAGAGGGGTCGGTACCCACCGACCCCTCTCGCTTTCCAGGCTTCAGCGAAAGCCTACATTCGCCCCATAGGACGCACACACATTTCCCCTTCACTTTTGGAAGGGAAAAAGTGCGTCCTATAGGGCGAAAAATACGGTAGCTGAACAGGTTGCCGGTTAATTTTTGGGTCCAATTTTAGGTGCTTGCACTCATGTTTAAATAACTTAGGTCACCAATACTGAAAGACTCCTCCTTCTCTACAGATTCTCTTTAGTTTTAAACTCAGCAGAGGGGGCCCTTTAGTTAGCTCCACCACCCTCAAAAGGTTCATGGGCTCATGGCCTGGGAGTGGGCCTTCTCTGTGGCAGCCCCCTTAAGTTGTTGAATTCCTTCCCCACAAAGATGTGTTGTACTTACATTGTACAGTATTTTGTATGCTTGAAGACGCACCACTTTGACACAGGCCTTTGACCCTACTATCTTTTGTTGGGCAATGCGCTGAAGAGCACTGAAATTAAAATGGGAAAAACCAGAGAGGTTTAAAGAAGTGTCCCAGAGCAGCCATAAAAACAGGCACTTGAAGGCCTCACTGTCTTTTCCACAGGTTGACAGCTCAGCGGAGTGGCTTCAGGTGAACTTTCGTAAGACCATGCGGGTGACTGGGTTGATGACTCAAGGTGCAAAGTCTGCCTTCACCAAAATGTTTGTGAAGGAATTTTCTCTTTCGAGCAGCCTGGATGGCAAGCACTGGGCCTCTGTCCTACAAGGCGGGAAAGAGAAGGTAAATAAGGCCTACACTTCTGGGGTGTCACTGGTGCCTCTTTATTCTAGCCAGTGACGGCTCCCTTGTTTTTTTCACTTGAATGTTATATGTCTTCCAGGTGGGTAGGTGGCAGGGAGGCAATTTTATTTCCTTGTTTAACTCAAACTATATGGCACTCTAAACATGCTTTGAGGAAAAGGGGAAAAAAGCATTGTGGAAAATTAAGATGGCTGTTTCTCCAGTGTAAGCCAACAATATATGTGGGTAGTTCCTGGACATCCAAAGTTTTTTAGAAGGAGAAGCCTGGGCAGGTGTCATTAATGGGTGGGTGGTACTGTGGTCTAAACCACTGAGCCTCTTGGGCTTGCCGATCGGAAGGTTGGCAGTTTGAATCCCCATGACAAGGTGAGCTCCTGTTGCTCTGTCCCAGCTCCTGCCAACCTAGCAGTTTGAAAGCATGCCAATGCAAGTAGATAGGTACCGCTGCGGTGGATAGGTAATCGTCGTTTCCATGCGCTCTGGTTTCCGTCACGGTGTTCCGTTGCACCAGAAGCGGTTTAGTCATGCTGGCCACATGACCTGGAAAGCTGTCTGTAGACAAATGCTGGCTCTCTCAGCCTGAAAAGTGAGATGTGTGCCACAACCCCGTAGTCGCTTTTGACTGGACTTAACCATCCAGGGTCCTTTACCTTTCCCTAATGGGTCCCACAAGGGTCCAAGGCTGCTATGTGGCAATAAAGGCCTGACCCAGCCCCTGTAAACTTACTGTCTTTTTCAAACAGCTTTAGAGGTCAAAGGAAGAATTAATTATCCCACCCACCTTCTTTTCAGATTTTCCAGGGAAACCAAGATCATTTCAGCCCAGTGGTGAACCTCCTAGACCCTCCACTATTTGCTCAATATTTGAGGATACACCCTGTCCGCTGGAATAACCACATTGCACTGAGAATGGAGTTTTTGGGCTGCGACACCCAGCAGATGGCCTAGCCTGGATGCACCTGCACTTTTGCCAATGCAGCGAACTTTAAACAGCCCTTGTGCAAGCCACCCACGCCATGCCAGCTGGAACAAGCTTATATCAGTGACATTTGAGCAAAGTGATTTCTGTCACCCATATATTTTTGATAATGTTTTTGTAGTGTAAGAAACAAAAATCATTGTAAGGCTCATGCTTCTGCACCGATTACTGGAAACATATTGTTTCTTGCAATACGTACCTGCATCGTGGTTCTTAGGGCTAAACTAGGGGTAATATTAACTATGTGTTTGCAATTAATGTGTCTAGTTGTTGTTGGTTTTTTTTAAAAAAGCAGTTATGAGTGTGGGCCGGGAGATCAGGATTGGATCTATGGCACACGAGGAGGAGGTAAAATGATGGTTCTCCATGCTGCAGTGCTGCAGCCCTCAAAAAAGAGCTCTTATTCACCCAATGATGAAAGCTTCTTATGATGCCAGTGGCAACTTCTCACCTGGAATGAATGGCGATTCTGAGAGAGTGAGATGTCCCATAATGAGCATGGTCTTCACTGGGGGCCCCATGGCTGCTTTTGAAATTTAAAAAAACTAGACATGTGAATTTAAATCATGTAATCAGTGCCATATTATTTGGTTTGCTTGCTGTAATTTTAATCACAGTTACTTGGAAGTAAGGCCCACAGAAGTATGTGCATCCTATTTTGGTCCACACATGCATAGAATTAAGGTGAGTAAAATATTTTCTAGCATCAGTGTTATGAGAAAAATATAAAAACCCATTGAAATATAAAATGTGAATGAGTCCTAAATAGACAGAAATAGATATAGTCAGTAGAACAGGGATAGCCCCCCACCCCCACGCAACCCCTGATGCTGTTGTACTTTAATTCATATCAGTCCCAGCTAATGGTCAGGAATGATGGGAGTTGTAGTCCAGCAACATCTGGAGGGCCACAGGTTCTCCACCCCTGAATTAGAATTTGTTACATAAGAATATAAGAAGAGCCCTGCTGGATTATACCAAAGGTCAGTCTAGTCTACTGTTGTGCAATCAGGTGTCTCCAATTATTTGCTTAATTCCGTTTCAAACCATCCTTCACATGAAGGTGGACAGTTGATAAACCTATCAAGTCACTTCCTTCTTTGTGCTGTGTAAGAGCCAATTCCACAATCTTAACCATTGTTTTCCATCAGGAGAATACATACATTTCCGATCCTTTTGGATGTTGTTACAGAATGTGAGTGTGTCAAGCATTTTTATGCCTTTTTGTTTTCAGATTTCTACCTGTGCGTATCTGTAGTCAGAGAACAGTACCTCATGATTAAAGACCACTTGTCTTGTTAAGATCTGTACTTTCTCCTCTTGTTTTCCTCCCTTGACTGATTCCTGAGCTTTCCCAGCATTAAAAGTCCTAGCTGCAAGCACAGTCAGCATTAATATCAGGTAATAATTAATTAGGGAGGGAGGCCTCCTTCTGCAGTTTATAGTTATTTTCTATAAACTCCTGGGATCTCAAATAACTGGAGAGGCAAAACATGTTTGATTTATTATTTGATTTTTTTTCTTGATTTGCACACCACCTTTCAAAAGACCTGTCCAACGTTGTGTGTTGTACTAGCAAGAAAAGCAGTCTGAAAAGGAACAACTTTGGTCATATACACACACCAGTCATTTAAAGCACATGGTTTCCCACAAAGTAGTTTGCCCCCTGGGAATTGTAGTTTGTTCAGGGTGCTGGGAATTCTAGTTCCATGAGGGGGGAAAGTACAGTTCCCATGATTCTTTGCTGTAACTGTATGGTGTGGATGTGACCATCAAGTATACCTGCATACAATTTTTTAAAAGAGAATCTAAGAGCTGGCATAGAGGCAATAAGGCTTAAGCTTAAAATGGTTTTCGCAGCATGTGTAAAAGGTGGCTTGACAGATTTCCCTAGGAGGGAGTTCTACAACCATGGTGCCAGCACTGAAAAGACCCTGCCCTTGTTACCAGCCAATCAGAGCATAACAGGTCATAGGGCAGAGAATAGGGCCTCTGAAGTTGACTTTAGGGCCACAGTACTATCATTAGGACACAAGTGGTCCTTGGGCATTTGAGAAGGAACAGCAGATTGTGGCCGCAGGGATACCTTGCATCCATGACATCTAGGTTTTGTGAGTGCTAAAGCCCCTGCTGGAGCCTTGGCTGCTACCTGGTGAAACAGCTGACTGTACAACACTGCATAATGGAACAGGGCACAGGCTGCCAATCATTTGTCAATGCTATCCTAGCTGCTACCAAATTAAAGATAATGACATTTTTTAAAGAACATGACTCTGCATTCCAACAAGTAAATTAAGCAACACCGAGGTAGGTTAGCTAAGAGTGAGTGACCCAAGGCCCCGTAGTGAATTTCGTGGCTGAGCCCAGGGTTCCCTAGACACAGCCCAACACTATTTATTTATTTATTTATTTATTGTGAATTGTTTTAGTGTTTTAATATTTAATGTAAACTGCTTCTGAGAGCCATTATAGCTGAAAGACAATTTTATTAATATAGTGACTCAATAAATAAGGCTACAGAACTGCCCCCACTTTCCTGGGAGTTAGTGCCATCAAACTCAGCAGGACTTTGCAAAATACCTGAATTTATGCCCATGACATAAATTTAAATAAAAGTTGTGTGTATTAATTTCCATGCCTGGATGTGGGAAATTAAGACTGGGTATGGCTGTGCTCTTGCCAGCACTGTTTATTAGAGTGAGCCTAACTTCCCTATAAAGCAAAGTAAACTCTGGGGGGAGGGGGGAAGAAGAAAGGAGGGAAACAGGGGTGCCAACTTAAATAAAATATTGTGGGTACCCAGGTAAGCCCCACCCCACATAATTGATCACATGACACAGTGCATGCATACTATTTGAATGGGAAAGCCCATCAACTTTGTGTCCATCAAATATTTTATGGTGGGGGACGAAGCCCCCATGGCCTCTGGGAGTTGGTTCCTATGGAGCGAAAGCTGCAATAGATCTGAGATCCATTGCAGAAGACCCAGGGCTCAGGTGCTCTGGACTATCCCCTAAAAGTACCCATGTTTCTAAGTGGACATTTATAGGATTCTGCTGTACATCTTCCCAGGAATGTTGCTGTTAAAGATACAGGGGTTCCTTTCGAGGTCATGCTCCAGTATTCCCATATAGTTGAGAGCTGTGATGTCATAAAGGTTGTCTGGTTCCGTGTGGATATTGTGGAAATCAGGCAGGGCTTCTGCAAGGCTGGACACTGGTTGTGGGTTTTTCCACTGGCATCTGCATCACGGTATGTTGAGCATAGTCCTAAAAACATGGGTTATTTATGTGCCTTTTAACCAGGGCTGACTCTGCTATATCTGATAATGGAAGTGTCAGCTCAGTGCCCAGCACTTATTACAAAATCAATAACATATTAAAGGTGGTTTTAAAGCTGCTATTGGTAGCCCCAAGAGCTATGCGTGGAATCTGTGATTGTGACAGTACAAGTGTAAAATTAGTGTGCATCTTAGTGTGTTCATATATGTGTATTGTGATAAGCTGGGCTTTTTTAAAAAAGGGGGGGAGGGGAAGCGATAGATTGCAAAACACCTCCAAGGTATGTAACTGGACAGGTTCCAAGACATGCCCAAATGTTCCAAGGCCAAATACTGCTTCAAATCAAGCCTGTCTCAGGAGGAACAAATTGCATTCTGCACCACTGAGCGATTAATGGGGTGTGAAGTGCCTGCCTCTGCTATGACAAATGATGTATATCTGCAGCATGATCTGCTCAGTAAAATAAGGGCAATGGAAAGACAATGGAAAGGAAATTGTTGATTGCCTGTGAGCTGCTCTGGATTAAAGGAACATTGCCCTGTCAAACCATCGTTTTAAAAATGGATACGGTTCTGATTTCTGGGTGAGCAGGTTTTTCCTAATACCGCACAGCAACAGGCCTATAAATGTGCAGAAATACTTTAAAAGAAAATTATTTGCTGGTGTTTTTAAAGCTTGCCAGATTGGGAGGAGAAAATATTTTTTAAAATAGTGGTTAGTATTCCCACCTGTCACATGGGAGGCTCAGGTTCTTTTATGGACTGGATAGCTCAGTTGGTTAGAGCATGGTGCTGATAATACCAAGGTTGCAGGTTCGATCCCCATATGGGACAGCTTCATATTCCTGCATAGAATATTATTCTATGATTCATATCATAAAGATATCAGAACGGTGTACAACAACACAACATGAAACACCATTATAAACGCTGCAAATAACCACAGAAAGTGCTTGCAAAGGCCTGTCAGCATGCAAAGATGCCTGGAAGTCAGAAGAGAATGTTCCTGGGGAAGCCCAGCCAGATGTACGGGGTATAAATAGATTATTATTATTATTATTATTATTATTATTATTATTATTATTATCTGCTGGAAGAGTGTTTTACAGCATGGGACACTAAATGCCCGGGGACACTAAATGCCAGAATCCTAGCAGAGGCCAGTCGGGCCTTGGCAACAGGGGGTTGACAAAACTGATAGAAAACTGGCCAGAGAGCTAGCCTGGGTGCTGTCTATCTACTGCTGAAGCCTGAAACAAAGAGAAATTAGACATGCTGCCACCCGTACCCCCTCAACATTCCAACTAGATCCACAATTAAAGTGGGGTGTGGGTGGGAATACATCTGAAATGACTCCCCCCTGCTGCTTTAACCTAGGGTTGCCAGACGTTCTCGGGGACGGTCCCTGGATTTGAAAATGTGTCCCCTGGAAACATGGCAGAGGCAGCATCCTGGAGCCAGCCTGTTACTGCAGTTGGCTCTGGCTGGCTTCAGGAGCTGCTCACTGCTCGCTGCCATGGCACCCGCCATTTTTCAGCGCCATGGCAGCAATCAGCTCCTGAAGCCAGCCAGAGCCAACTGCACTACCAGGCTGGCCCCTCCTGGGCAATGGCTGCCCGCCTGTGACTTCCGAGCCTTCCCATATCTGTCAAAACAAAGGGGGAAGGGGGAAGGAGATTGGGGAAGGCTCGGGAGTCACGGGCACACAGAGTGCCATTGCCCAGTTTTTTAAAAAACTCACTTTTATGTTTCACGGTGCGAAAGAAGGGCTTTACTCCTTTATACAATATGCATGTGTGCTTGGGCCCAGGGTCTTTTGCCTCACCATCCCCACTACTGACTCCCTGTTGCTACCCAGCTTCAAAAAAAAAAAGTGTCCCTGGATTTATTGGGGAAAAAATCTGGTAACCATACTTTAACCATCATGGGCAAGTGTGCTGGTGACCTAGAACTGGACGACAGAGTGCAAGCGTTGCCGGGCCAGGAGAGTCCTACACCCTGATATATCAGGGGCCAAACCTGAGACTTAGGGACTGCCCTTGGTGATGTCATGGGGATGCCCCCTGCTGATGTCATGGGAGTAGGCCCTAGAGATGGAGGTTAATTGGGAGAGGGGAGGGCAGAGCCACCCCAGTATCTGTGCTAGAATTTGTAGCTGGTTCCTGCGGAGTTGAAGCTTACTGCATGCACAGCCTTCTTAATAAATTTTATTTTATTTTATTAAAGGCACTCTCACCCACCTGGAGATTCAGGCCTGCCACTTGCCACTTGGAAGGGGCCAGGCAAGCCTGGAGATTCCAGGTCAGACCTGGAGGTCTGGCAATCCTAGTCATGGCCCATTGGCATGCGGTCAGTGGACCAGGGGGACTAGGCAGAGGGCCTTCTCGGTAGTGGCACCCACCATGTGGAATGCCTTTACATCAGATGTCAAGGAGATGAGTAATTATCATCATCATTTTTATTATTATTATTTGTATGCTGCCTTTCCATAGTTGAAACTATGCTCACGGCGGCTTACAACATGACAAGATTTACATAATTACAAACATAACAGAAGTCATAAACAATAAATAAAACACATCAAAAAGTACACAACCAAATGGAAACAATTTCCACGTAAATCATAAGCTCTAAAACTAAAGATACAACAATAATATCAATAACAGCAATGACTCTCTCAACCCCCCATAAATAATACGCCAGCCCAAGAATCTGTTCAACAGCCTCAGCTTTTGTAGCTGGAGTCAGTCAGCACTCCACTCTCCCAGGCCAGATGGGAAAAGGCCAGCAAGGCAGGGTGCAGGTCTTCCAGGGCTCACAGCCAAGATGGTCTCATTTAAAACAACACAGATAAAAATTAAAAACGATTTAAAAGAGGAGCCCTCTTTGCTAAGCAGCAGCCGCAGTCCTTGTGAAGCCTGTCAAGCCCCACCCTAAGCCAGGTGGAAAGAGGCAAGGAGCAGAGCCCTTCAGGCCCTCAGCAGGCAGACCTTTAGGAGACATCTGAAACCAGCTCTGTATAGGGAAGCTTTTTAAGGTTTGGTGTTTTACTATGTTTTTATATGTGCTGGAAGCTGCCCATTTTTAAACAAAACTTCCCTTTACAGGATTGCCTTCAGACAGCTCGGGAGTCAAATCCATACCCTCCAAAATTTCTACAGTGAAAATAGGGACATCCTAAGGAAAAGCGGGATTTTCCAGGATCCAATCAGAAACTGGGATGGCTTCTATAAATCAGGGACAGTTGGAGGGTCTGTCTTCCTAATGTTTAGTAGGAGCCTCCTTTCTTGTAACTTGAATCTATTGATTGGAGTCCTACCCTCTAGAAGAGCAGAAGAGAATCTGATTATGTCTACCATATGGCAGTTGCTGCATCTTATCATTTGTCCTTTCCCTCATCTCCTACCCCCCATTCGCTTGTGTTTTTTAGATTCTTCTGGCCTCAAAGACGGGGGTTTGCTCAGCCAAGACGGCTGTATGTGTGTTTATGTTTTGTGTGGACAGTCCAGAGAAATCACTAGGCTTGACAGAATCCCTGCAGCCTGCGAAAGCCATGGATTTGACACGGCACAAAATAGTGCATGCCCACATGCTGTGCCTGGCAGTTTGTACCTCCTGCATTCAGGGCATCTCCTCCCCTGCAAGGATTTCCCGTGCATTTGTCACTCTCAATGGGTTTAGAAGGGGCACCGTTTCAAGACAAATCAGGAGGCCTCCTCTGTCTCTGCAGGCGAACACAAAGAAAATGGATCTGGGCCTTGAAATTCACCGTAAGTTTTTTAATTTCATTTGAAGAACAGCCACATAATCATTAGTGAGGAAATTACATAGTTGTCTTATTATTTTTTCATTGTTTATTAATTTAGATGCTGCTTTCATGCCCAAATGACTTCCAAGTGGTTTACATGTATAAAACCACAGGATCGTAGGCTTTATACTGATGGGATGTGGGTGGCGCTATAGTCTAAACCACTGAACCTCTTGGACTCGCCGATCAGAAGATCGGCGGTTCGAATCTGTGCGAGGGGGTGAGCTCCCGTTGCTCTGTCCCAGCTCCTCCCAACCTAGCAGTTTGAAAGCATGCCAGTGCAAGTAGATAAATAGGTACCTCTGTGGTGGGAAGGTAGATGGCATTTCCATGCGCTCTGGCTTCCGTCATGGTGTTCCGTTGCACCAGAAGTGGTTTAGTCATGCTGGCCACGTGACCCGGAAAGCTGTCTGCGGACAAACGCTGGCTCCCTTGGCCTGAAAGCAAGATGAGCACCGCAACTCCATAGTCGCCTTTGACTGGACTTAACCATCCAGGGGTCCTTTACCTTTTATACTGAAGAAGTGTGCATGCACACTTACTGAAGAAGTGTGCATGCACACGAAAGCTCATACCAAGAAGTAACTTAGTTGGTCTTTAAGGTGCTACTGGAAGAAAAATTTTTTTTTAATTTTTTTATTTTTCTTTTATACTGAGTCAGACCCATTGGCCCATCTAGCTCAGTATTTTGTATAGAAGCAGCCTAAAGTTTACCCGCATCCTATATGTGAGTGATCACATGCATCACACTGAACCCAGAAGTGACCCAGAGACATCATAAAGATGTCATGGAAACATCACCGAAAGGGCGGAATGGGGGCAGACTGGGGTGCTTGCAGGCTTTTTCAATGTGTTTCAATTATCTGCAATTTCACTGACTGTAGCAGTGTTCTTCAACCTCAGGTGCAACTCCCACCTTCCCTGACCACTGGCTAAGACCACTGGAAGTTGTAATGCAATAATATACAGGCACCTAAGTTTGAAGAACACTGGTCTATACTGATTGGTAGTTGCTCTCCAGGGTTTTAGGCAAGTAACATTCACAGCTCTACCTGGCGGTGTGGGGATCAAACCTTCTTCATGCCAACTTGAAACCTTCGTGCAAAGCAAATACTTTGCCACTAAGCTATGGTCCTTCTCCAGTTTAGATTTTATAAATCAGTTGAAAAGGCAACGCATCATTAAAATACAAAATAAAGCACTGAAAACAAAATGTGCCTCAAAGCAAGCTAGTTAAAAAGCATAACTATTAAGAGAGGAGGTAAAACAATTAGACCAGGAAGTTTTGCAAGGTGACAGTGGGGAACCTTTGACTCCAGATGCTGCTGGACTCCACAGCTTGGATCAGCCCCAGCCAGAGTGTACAATAGTCCAGGATGATGGGCAGTGTAGTCCAGCAACATTTGGAAGGCTGCAGGTTCCCCACCCCCGTAAAGAAATCTAGTTCCAGTGTGCTATCATTAGGCACACAGCCAGACCAGGACATTGAAAATGCCTCTGCCCATCCACTCACCTGCTGCTACACACCCACACAGAGCTGCTCACTTGCATGCCACCTGAGGCAGCTCAAGGAGGCAGGTGGTGGTGGTGGCAAACAGGCAGAGGGTAGGTCCACCACTGGCAGGTGGGATCTACTGCCTGAGGCCGGTCAGCTCTGTTTTAGGGTTCCATATTGGTCAAGAACGTGCAAAGAATATGAGCTCAGAATTAAAGCCTACACTTTATATAAATACATCTGAAGGCTCAGCAAATGAGATCAAGGATCTCAGGCACTGCTTCTGCGAAAAAACCTTTGCCTCCTTGAGATGCTGATACTAATAAGGGGTCAAAGTTCTTCCAGACTTTGACTTTCATACTGGAAAAACACACCATGAAATTTATTTTTAGTTTGTCAGTTGGAACCACTCAGTGAGCTTTGATCCCCTGGCTGTTCCAAGCTTAGGTTGGCCAAAATTCTTCCTGAGTGTAATTAATTTAAACTATCTTTCGTGTTTTTACCTTTGTTTTCTTGTGTTTGTTTATTTATTCTGTCCACTGCCACAATATATTTTATGGTGGGCAGTTTATACTGTTTTTTAAAAAATACAAGAACTAATAAATAAAAGCCCCAGGAACAAGAGGATGTCCAGGATTCTGCAATCACAAGTGATGTATTTGTGTCTTTCCCTAGTCAGCAGCTATCTACAGTCAATAATACAAGCGTAGCCAACATGGTGCATTCCAAATGCTGTCAGACTACAACTCCCAAAAACCCCATCAATTGGCCTCACTGACTGGGACGATGGGAACTGGGGTCCCAATAAAGATGTGAAGGGCACCACGGCTACCTCTGAATTAATACATCTCTCTGGGGAAAATGTATAATTAGGAACATACACAACCCATCCCCTGGTGCTACTATGGCTACTATGATACTTCTGCTACTATGCTCCTTTTACCTGTTCTAGAGGAAAAAACCACAACAACAATGGTTTGAATCCAGAGAAGAGCTAGTGGAACTCTGCTTGTGCAATGTGCACTTGTTTTGCTTTGCGCCAGGCCAAAAGCCACTCCTATGGGTTGAGAAACCTCTGGAAAAGAATGGAATGGGACATGGAGAGTGGAGCAGGGCAAGGAAATCTGAAGAATTTGGGTTAAAGAATTTGTTAAAAATCAAGCAAACAAACATCTATTGTTTTCAGTAAACAGTATACCATAACCAAAAAGTAACAAACAGACCACCAAGAAGAAGAAAAGAACAGAACAGAACAAAACAATAACACCATGTTAGATCACTCATAGAGCTTTTGTATCAGAATTCACGAGAAGATTTTTTTTAAAAAACCCAATTTTTGATAGATTCACCTACAAATTTTTATTTTTATTTTTTATATACTTTTCAGATATATGCATTTCACTGATTTTACAATCATTTTGACATTTTAAAACTTGACTTCCTTCCCCTTCTTTCTGCAGTTCCTTAAATTTATTTTTAATATCTTCTGCATATCCAAATTAATTTAACTTTACTTATCTTCTTTATATATATACACTCTTATGTAGCTGCAGGTTGTTACAATAATCCTGCCAGTATTTTTATCTGTTTACAATTTATCTGCAAATATTCGATAAACCATTTCCATTCTTTTATAAAAAATTGTTATCTTGATTTCTTATTCTTCCGGCAAGTTTCACTATTTCTCCATATTCCGTAAGTTTTTGTATCCATATTCTTTGCTGGGACTTTTTCCTCTTTCCATTTTTGGGCAAGTAACATTCTTGCTGCTGCTGTATACATGAATAAATTTCTATAAAATTTAGGTAGAAAGGCTCTAGAATAACCTAGAGATGCAAACAGAATCAAATTTCCTTCCCAGCTAGCTCTGGAGTGTGAGTTCTTCAGGTGAGTTCTTCCAGCCACCAAAAGTGGTCACACAGGGAGCCACTGAGACCTGTGTCTGCTCACATTGTCAGTTTTATTTTTTGTGCCTTCACTGTCTCCTCCGCAGGTGTTCGCCGGTCCTGGCTGTCAGATTACCTGGATGATGTCTGGACTCATGTCTTCCACTCTTTTCCAAGATCCGCTCTGTACGCCTTCCCGGCTGCTTTGGGGATCCTGTTCCTTCTCTGCTGTGCCACGTAAGCGTCATGGCAAGGGATTTATTCCACCTCCCAATGTCTGAACTAAGGTAGGGATGAGGGCCTTGTAGACCCTCCAACCATCACTGGATTACTACTCCCATAATCTCTGATCAGATGGAGCTGGTGGGAATTGGGAGTCCAGTCCAGTCCAGTTCCCCGAGCGGTTTAGCAGCCAATCCCTCTTCCCAGGAAATTCTGCGAATTGTAGCTCTATGAAAGGAATAGGGACCAATTCACAGCATCCTTAATAAACTACAGCTCCCATAATTCTTTTATTTCGGGGGTGGAAGGAAACTATGATTGTATAAAGTGGTATAATATTTATTTAAATGTAAGTGCAGATGGGCCTGAGATATGAAACTTGTTTTCCTCTGAATGACCTGCAGTAACTTTGTCCAAAGGTTGCCCTGGCTTGAACTTCCTCAATTAGACTGTCTTCTTGCGCAATCCTGTCAGATGTCTGTAGTCAGAGGCAACCAGTCAATGCTGCCTTTCTAGTGACCAGCTTTAAATAGCACTCACCTTCAGAGGGAGGGAGGCTCACAGAGGCAGATGGTGGTGGGGAATATTGAAATATAACTGAAAAAGACCCTAAGGTGGTAGTGAGGCAAAAACACAGGAGACCCACTGCCAGTCAGTGCTCAGTATATGGTCTGGCTCCGTATAAGGAAGCTCCCTGTGTTCTTAGGAAATATTTTCTCAGCCTTTATGTACTCTACCTATCCTTGCACTCATGCTCAGAGGGTCTCCTGCAGATATCATCACATCAAATGATCTGCCCATGCAATGTAGAAATTAGGCTTTTACTGTAATGTGGTGTCCCCTACCCTTTAGAACTTTTCCCTAGTCCATTGGAGTTGGGCCCCATTTCTATATTTTCGGTACCTTGTCAAGACTATACTTTTTCAATGAGCCCTCTAAGTGCAGATTGTTGTTCCTGTTGTCATGATCCTTACGTTTATTACCCTGCATTCACCAGCAGGTCCCAATTTAATATTCAGAAATGAAAATCAGTTTCAACAAATTAGTTTCAGGAATAGGCAGTGCTTTTCTCTCCCTCAGGGAGTACTCAGGGGTATGTTGGAGAAAAGTGTGGCATGTACTGTAACAACTTCACGGTGAGTACTGGCACCTATTTTTCTAGAGAAAAAGCACTGGGAATAGGGTTGTAATTGTATTGGATTTGAAACTTGAACACACACACAATTTTTTAAAATTTTTCTTTATTTTTACTGTTAACCACTTCAGGGTATTAAATTGGATACATAGAGTACGTGAAACATTAAAAAAAAAAGAAATTCAAAACAGCAAAAGGCTTTTGTTTTCTCAGAGTACAAGGGAGGGGGTCTTATTTTGCTTTTAGCTGAATAACGCTGGGGGATGCTGTGAACACAGTGAATTTTGATTTCAGTAAGGCTTCTGACAAAGTCCCCCATGATATTGTATTCTTGCGAGGAAGCTGGTAAAATGCGGGTTAAACGAAGTAATTATAAGGTGGATTTGTACCTGGTTGACCGACAGAGCCTAAAGAGTGCTCGCTAATTGCTCCTCGTCATCCTGGGGAAAAGTGACAAGTGGGGTGCCACAGGGTTCTGTCCTGGGCCCATAGTTGTTCAACGTCTTTATAAACGGCTTAAGTGAAGGAATTGAGGAGGTACTGCTCATTCAGTTTGCAGATGACACAAAACCGGGAGGGGTAGGAAATACTGCAGAAGAAATAATTTGGGTTCAAGATGACCTTGACAGATTGAAGAACCAGGCCCCAACTAACAAAATGAATTTCAGTATGGAGAAATGCAAGGTTCTGCATTTAAGCAGGAAAAAACGAGCAGCACCAGTATAAGATGGGGGACAGCTGCATTCTAAGTTCTGCCAGTTTTCAGTACTGTGTGCAGGGCCAGATTTAGGTTTCATGAGGCCCTAAGCTACTGAAGGTAATGGGGCCCTTTATATGTCCAGCTGTCCTTTGTCAACAAATTGTCACTGTTTTTTTGTGTTGAATACAGTGATACCTTGGGTTACAGATGCTTCAGGTTACAGACGCTTCAGGTTAAAGACTCCGCTAACTGAGAAATAGTACCTTGGATTAAGAACTTTGCTTCAGGATGAGAACAGAAATCGTGCAGCGGGGTGGCAGCGGGGGTGGGAGGCCCCATTAGCTAAAGTGGTACCTCAGGTTGAGGACAGTTTCAGGTTAAGGACGGACCTCTAGAATGAATTAAGTTCTTAACCCAATGTACCACTGTATATGCTATATGGTAATTTATGGACCTAATAGGTATCTATAGCCAATTGCACATAACAAAATATGTATTTTATCAAAGTATTTGTTGAACTTATCTTATATTTTGGAAATGTACATCCAGGTGTTTTTTTTCCTTTCATTTTTTTGGGGTGCCCCAAGAGAGTGGGGCCCTAAGCTATAGCTTGTTTAACTTATACATAAATCCGGCACTGACTGTGTGGTTTGGAAGAGTTGGTAAAATAAAGAACACTGCCTTCACTTTTCTGTGTATTTCCGCAATTCTGGGGGTTCCTGCTTTTTCTTAGGCAATCAGTTTCTATTCTTTTTATAGTCCATTTACTCATACACAAATGCATTTTTCATCAGTGTGGCCTTTTGTGTGTGTTTTCCAGAGTCCTTATGGATTAAGGAGGTGCTGCCGGAAGCGATCAGCATATTTCAGCCATCCATTTGAATATCTTTGTGATCCTTCACCAGGTTTGAAAACTCAGCCCCATCACTAATCTCAGCAAAATCCTGGATGGTCACATTACCTGATCTGATTATTCAGAGGGGGGTGGGGGTGGGAAACCAAACAAACTACTGTTGTTACTCCTTTTGAATAAATGTTGTCATTTCACATGCAGCAATGCTTGCATAAACTGTGGTTGTTAGGCTGATCACAAAGGGTAAGAAATCAGGAAATCAGGTCATCAATATACGGTATATGTTTTGTATGCATATTTTGAAAAGGACTGGGACTTTAGAATGCTGTTGTGACTGTTCCTGTTAATCTCCTCATACATATGGGATAGCTGCATATTCCCACATTGCAAGGGGTTGGCCTTGATGATCCTCAGGTCCCTTCCAGCTCTACAATTCTGTGATTCATACTAATTATGGCAATTGTCACATGGTTATCAGGAGAGGCCTTGGGGCGGAAATCAAGCCCCTGCTTAGGGGGATGAGGAGGTTCTCAAATGGCTGTCTACTGCATTTTGAAGTAAGGGAAGTAATGCACATTGCCATCTAAAAATACATTCCCATAAGAACAATAAGCCTAGTAATTAATATTACCTAACTGCGCCACCACTGGGCATTTGAGGCCCAGCCAAAACCCCAAGAGTATCTGGCAAACAGGAAGCTGCGTGGCTCTCCCGTTACCTGTATCGCAACTGTCACAGTTGCAACAGCTCCCAGGTGTGGAGAAAGTGGTTTCACAGGCTTGCAGTTCCTTGCTGGGGGCTGTTGTACTCTGTGCAAAATATACCAACTGTACACCAATTTGGGCTTGTTATGCATGCTTATTACACTGCTTTTGGGGTGGAGGAAGATTAATACATGGAAATGGTGAATGAGAAAGGATCAAGCTTTCCATTTCAGGATTATGAAAGCATGCATACTTTTCAATAGCTTAAAAAGATGGAAGTTTCCCCATGGATCGAAAACTAAATTTTTCTGCAGCACAGCTTTTACAAATGAACTACGGAACGATGGAAAATGAACTACAAAATGAACAACAACAACAAAAAGAGAGCCTTGGGGGTCCCTCAAGACTAAACTAATTTATTATGGCATAAATTTTGGGGGACTAGAGCCCTCTTCATCACATGCAGGAAGGGTAATCCATGCAGGGCGCTGGTGAGCCAATTTACACATGTAAACTGATAAAGATCCATTGTCCCTATTTAATCCACAAGTGATAGTGTTAAATCTCTTTAATTATTATTCAGCAGTTTTACATTTCAGTTTCCCTTTGTTTCAATAAGGTCATTATACCAAATAAGGATATTATATCAAAAGCAAGCCAGGGAACATTTCAACATTTCCTTGGGAAAAGGGCCCTGTTCCCACAGGCATGCAATACTTAGCACCTGATAACAGTCCAACATCAAGTGATGACTTGCACAAGCTGGAAGGTTCACAGCACACAAAAGTTCTTTACACGGTACATAGTTAAACTATGGGATTCACTCCCACAAGAGGTAGCAATGCCACCAACTTGGATGACTTTAAAAGATATTAGGCAGATTTATGGACCAGCCAATGACTACTAATCCTGGTGACTATGTTCTTCCCTCCACAGTTGGAGGCAGTAGGTCTTGGAATACTGAGTGCTGATGCACTCAGTTTCTCTTTGCAGCCCCGCTGAATTGAATGGGACTTACTCCCAGTAAGTACAGTACAGTACAGTACAGTACAGTACATGGCTCATTGTTAGTGCACATCCTTTGCATGCAGAAGGCTCCAGGTTCAATTTCTGACAACTCTAGGTAAGGCAGGGAAGGACCCTGGTTTGAAATAATGGGAGTGCCGCTGCCAGTTCGTGTAGACAATATTGAGCTAGAATGACCAAGGGTCTGGTTCTGTACAAGTCAGCTTCCTAGATCACCAGTTGAATCGCCGATTGCCATGCAACCACAAAAAGCACCGTATTTATGCATGAATTGATGGGAGAGCGCCTGTTCTGCAGAGGTGGAGACCAAGTCCAGTCACGGACACTGTCCACAGAAGGCCGAGGAAGACCCCTGCCTGAGAACCAGGAGAGCCGCTGCTGCCAGCGAGTGTTACTCGCCCGAAGGCAGCCCCCTCTGTTCTTGAGGTGACGTCGCTTATCGGCCCCCAAAACAATCGCTGCTGCTTGCACGGCCCAGCTCGTTCAACATTGCAGACAGAGCCTCGTGCTTTGCGTAAGCGAAGCGGTGGCTCTGGCAGGCAGCAGAAAGACACTCGGCTCTGGCAGGAGGGGGCGCAGGAGGGCGCGCGCGCGGCTTGGAGAGGTTGGATAGGGCTTGCACCGCTGTCCCCAGCGCACGGCGCTCGGCGGCGCTAAGTGGCTAGGGGAACGCAGGGCTGCTGCTTTGGCAGCCGCTGTGGGCCGGGTGGAGAGATCCCTCCCTATTTAGCCACTCCCAGCGGGCGGGCCTGGTCCTCCCCTCTGCTGCCTTCTCCGGCGCACGGTGACTCTGCAACCCTTTCGGTTTAGGACGCTCCGGCCGGCTGTAGTGCGCGCGCGGGGTCTACTCGGCTCCAAAAGCAGCAGCAGCAGCGGCTTGACAGCGATCTCGCCTTGCGGGTGGAAGCAGAGCCCCTCGGGCCGCTGACGAGACGCCGTTCGACTCCGAGTCTCATAGCATCACACTACCCCGAGGTGCTTAGCTACTCGCGCCTGGCGCCCACCAACCATGACGCTCAAATCCAGCCGGAGTGACAGCGTGAGCAGCATGAGGACCGCGCTGTCCGACCTGTACCTGGAGCACCTTCTGCAGAACAGGCCTAAGGCCGAGGTGAGAGGCGCTTCTGGAGATCGGGGCATGCGGGGGTGGCCGGTGGGAAGACGTGGCAACGGCCGCTGAACGCGCCGTAGCGCTGGAGGTGGGCAAGCCCCTCCCTCCCGCTCATGTTTAAAGCAAGGAGCGGGTTGTTACCTTTCCGATGCTGGGCGGGAGGCCCCCACCCACCCACGTTGTCCAGTTACTCTATATGCTGATCGATGCAAATGCATTGCTTGCCTGTTACTTAACGCATATCCCGTTGGGGTGGGTAAATTTGGGCATGGACTAGGGTGGCCCCAACCGGTCTTGAGTTTTATGTGACTTCGCAAGTGAGACTTCGGGCTGCAATTCTGAAACCCATTGACTAGAGAGTAAACGCTGTTGCACGCAGTGGGGTATACGTCCCGTTAAGCATGCGAAGGTCTGCCTATGTCATTTGCGTTACCTGGGTACCAGCAATGCTATCTAGGAAGCAGAATGGACCAGCTTAGGCCAGCTGATGCACGCGGGAGATGTACTTTTGAATCCACCCTATTTAAAAAAAGGAACGTGGGGAGCTTCTGCCTGATGCGTTGACAGACCACTGACCCCATGCAGTTTGATATCACCTAAGCAGAGTGGCAGGCATGCGTCCTTCTTCCAGCCTTGCTAGAGATGCGGTGGGATTGAATTTGGGACCTTCTGTATGCAAAGCAGGGAGGAGCTGCAACTTAGTGGCAGAACAACTGCTTGCATGGAGAAGGCACCAGGCTGAATGCCTAGCACTGACTGGGAGAGACCCCTCTCTGAAATCCTGGAGAGCTGCTACCAGTCAGTGTAGGCAGTATTGAGCTAGGTGGACCAGTGGTCTGACTCTGTAGACAGCAGTTTCCTATGTTCCTGTCCTCTGTCACTAGGCTAGTTCCCTTCCCTTTGGAAGTGGCAGAGTCTGGTGGGACACGATTGTCTGTGGGATCCAGCTGATGATAGATTTCCCTCTTCCACTTTCATTTCGAATAACTCCAGTGATTTTTGCTCTTGTGGTGGCTGGACACCACCACACTCCTTGCAAGTGGCGGAGAACAGTTGTTTTAAGTGGGTTACAGTACATGGTCTATTGGGGTGCTTCTCAGTTTCATGCTTTTTGGCTGAGATCCGAACACAGTCCCTTGCGTGGAACCAATGTTTTTTCTGCCTGTACTCTGGGGTTTCCGGATTTCTCTTCTAGCAATAACCCTGATACATTGGATTGAAAGCTGCTGTGGAGGATACCCCATTTTTTTCTAGAGTGGCACTTTGGAAATCAGTTGGAGAAGACGCATTGGGAAATTTGACCTCTGGACACTTTCGACTAGAGCAGTGTTTCCCAAACTTTTCCAGGTGTTTCAGACTACAATTCTCATCATCCCTAGCTAGCAGGACCAATGGTCAGGGATGATAGGAACTGTAGTCAAAAAACAACTGGAGACCCAAGTTTGGGAAACCCTGGACTAGAGCTATTCCTTGAAGCAAAGGTGCTGAGATCTGCAGAACATGTTCATGAATGGCTAGTCAGAACAGAATAGCCAGCTGTGGAGCCATCCAGGTAAACAAGAATGCTAGGACAGATTGGGGTAGATATGCTATGCAGCTCATGCATCCTGCTGCAAACAAGGGCCTCTTGCAAGTTGGATCTCTTTGACTGGCCCTTCTGTGGCTTTCCCTTTGCAAACACCACAGCGGGGGACAGAAGTGTGAGGACAGACCTTCATCAAAGAGGCTCATGTGCAGGTGTGCAAGGTGTTCCACACATTGGAAAAACATGATGTGCTGGGTTACTGTTGCTAAGTTCATAGATCATTCAGACAATTTGAATGTAGTTGGTGGAAATGTGGCTCTCAATACACTTTTTTCTTTCTGGAACTGTTATAGCAAGTACATTTTAAGGGAGACCATGGAGACTGACCCTTTTAAGGGAGGGGGCTTGTTTTTTGCTTGCTTTTCTCTTGTTGCCTGTGTGTCCTCCTCCCTTGTTGCCTATTGGCAAGCTAATCACAAGTATTAAGAGTCTGGGGGCACAGCTGCATCTTGCAGCTGGTCATCTTGTCCCTTTGTTTCTGAGTAGAGCCTGTGCGTGTATTGTGTATGTGAGAAGGATTCAGTGCTTTACTTCAGAGGAAGTTGTCTCTCTCTCTCTCTCTCTCTCTCTCTCTCTCTCTCTCTCTCTCTCTCTTTGCTGCAAAGTTGCATCTGGTCAGAACTGGAAGTGGCAATTGGCTTTTGCTGATTTAGCTGCAGAGCTATCCAGTTTGGAGGAAGTGATGATAGGAACGTAAGAAGCTGTCATATACTAGATCAGTTTTCTTTGTACATCTCTCCCAGCAGTGCCTATTCTTGCTAGCAATAGCTAGAGATGTGAAGGCCAATAAAGAAAATGAGGGAAAACTTCTTCGGGATTTTTTTTCCCTTTCTGTTTTTCTATGCCTTCACAATCTCTAATATTGGCTCTTCAGAATCTCATGCAGGGCTCTTCCCCACATTGATAAGACTATCATGGTCTGCTAGACATAATGGCTAACTTCTGCCTCTACTGTTGGGGGATTCACAGGTCCGGAGAATGCTGTTGTACTCAGGTCCAGCATTTGTGCTTTCGAGCAAGTCCAAAACAAGCCAGGACTCTAGGAATGGGGAGCCTGCGGCCTTTCAGTTGCTGTGGAACAACTTCCATCATTCCTGGCCATGCATGCTGCGCCTGATGGAAGTTGAAGTCCACTGACATCCGACAGGCCACAGGTTCTCCCACCAATGCACTACTGTTTCGGCTTTTTCTCTCCTTGCCTCCACACTCCGATCTGTGCTATTTAATATGATTGGTCTGCCTTATGGGGCTGTTGTGCGAATGAGTTCACACTTCTGAAGTGCTTTGGATACTTGAACTTGTTGACATCTGTCTTCCTTGGGAGACAGTGGAGGAGTGTGCCTTTGGGGGAGTGAAGTCAAACTGTTCGAAGGTTATAGCGCCTGCTGTGGCTGTAGAGACCAATACGGGAGAGACATGTTTTGTTGCAGCTGGGCCAGATGAAAGCCTCCGGTTTTGCCGCTACAAGTGCACCGTGGTCTTCTGTGCTCCTCCCAGCAGTCATTTCTCCTCTAGTCACTGCTTATGGATACACAACCTGACTATCTCCAGGAACTTGGTTGTCTGTAAGGGATTTGCAGACAGCGGGGTTGAAGTTGCCAGCCTTCCTGTCATGTTTGCAGACATATTTGTAACACAGAGTATTATTAAAAATATATAAACACTTTTTTAAAAAATGCAGTACAAATCTCTTCTTCCTTTAATCACCAGCTGCTGCTATAAACAAGTCTGAGCAAAAAAACAATTTTGCATTGCTCCTGGACTCTCACAAGGTTCAGGCCCTAACAGGCTTCTTGGTGTGTGTTTTTTATCCTGGGAACTATCGCTGCTTTTGATGCTGTTGATATACAGATTAGGGGCAGTCAAGGAAAGCAAATTTCCCCAGCAGGTCTCAGTGACCACAGTGGAACAATAGTGGGAGGAGTAGATACCTCTCTGATAGCTCACTGATGTGGCACCAGTTCATGGTAAGAGAAGTGTTATCTTGAAGTTGTTCCAAAAAAATACTGGCATGGTACAGACAGCAACTTGGGGAGTATTTAGACCAGGGAAATAGCACGGAAGGAAATGGTTGAACACATCCTCTGTTTGAGCTGCTTCTTCTGTCCAATTTTCCTTCCCTCCCCACTGCCTTATAGCTGCTTTTAAGTTAACGTAAATATGTTGGGAGATCAAGTTGCAGATCTCCTGCATAGTAAGTAGTTTAGCTTGGATAATGTCTAGCTTTTATGACTTGGCAATGGGGGAATTTGGCTTTATCAAATCTATGTAGTGTACCTTTTGGCAACGTGCCCTTGTGCAACCCTTTTTTCCTTTGAGCTAAAGATACCCAGCTTCTTCGATCTTCTACCACATGACTTGGCATCCTGGAGACACTCATTTTTTGTCACTCTCCTCTGAAAACCTTCTGACTGGTCAGCACCCTCTTTGAACCGTGTGGCACATGCAGAACTGGAGACAGTGCTGCAAATGAAATCGCCTTGCTGTGAAAAGTAGTCCAGTTGTTGTTTCTTGGGGTTTTTGTGTGATGCTCCTGTTAAATGCACCATTGTTGTATAATGTTTCATGTTTGGCCTGATCTGCACAGAGAATGTCTTTGGATGGTTTGCTTATGATGCCTTAGCTGCGAAAACAGTTGCTGCACGACAGTGGGAGCCATGTGAAGATCCATTTGTCCATAGAATCCAACCGTTTGATGAATTAAAACATGGCTCGGCAGTTGTATATTTCCATTTGGCAGTGACTGAGGATGGGGGAGAAATAGACTATCATATTTTTCTGCTATATGTTAAAACAGCTCTGTTTCATACAATGTGTAGGTCATACAATGAACTAACATAATTCTAGTCAAACTGGGGAGCTAGAATGGATGCTGTACTGTGCAAGTCACATCTAAAATCATGTGAAATGCATGTCAATATGTTCACAGGCATCACCCCCACACATTTTAGATACATTTCATGTTATGCCATGTTCATTAATCTATCTGCTGTGCTAATATTCCAATTTTATTCCATAAATCTCAAGGCAGTATACATAGTATTCCCAGGCAGTCTCATCCAGGCAATGAACAGATCCAGACCTGCTTAGCTTCAGCAAGGTATCATGTGCTTTCAAGAGGGTGCATTGCTGAAGTCAACCCTGAGCCATGCTGTACTCTTTCTGCAACCTCAGAGTCGTCCATGACTGGACCTAATGGTCAAGGGTCCCTTTACCTTTACCTTTTTAATGACTTGGAAATGAATAGTCTTGTTAATGTTTAAATATTTTAATGCACTGCTTTGCATTTGACTGCTTTGTATTATAATGAAACCCTTGATGATGGGAGAAGCTGTTTGTTCCTTTCCAAGGTTTCCATCTTTTGCTGTTTTGCCAGAGCTGCAGAGCATTTCCCGAACTGGGAGCAGCAAGACCTGCATCTGTTTGTTGGATTTACACCTGAGTCAGGTGACCTGACCATTCACATACTGGAGAGATGGAAGCCATTGCCTTTGCTTCTTGAATCTTTTTTTTTGGGGGGGGGACTATGTGTTTACAAGGCAATGCGAATGAAGCACCATCTTTAAAAATCAAAAGCAGCCTTGCTCATTTCTCCTTCCTTGAAAAAAAGCTGCTGTTTGTTTAAATACCCACCTGAAACTGCACTAGGGTAGCACTTTTGAGTGGTAAATGGCAACAGAGAAAGAATAAAGCACTATCTTTGCTCCTGTGCCTCCTCTCATAATAGCCACCAAGGCTGCTTTTGGGTTGTTTGGTTTTTTAAAACTGCCGCTAAGATGTGTGTAATGAAAAGAAATCTCTAGACCAGCTGTCAGCTTTGGATACACAGCAAAAGTCCTCGGGTTTTGCTTGCAAAAAGGCATCAAAGAGCTGGCTGCTGCTGCTGCTGCTGTTATAATTCCTTCCTACAGCAAACTTGGATGGTGAATGCCATTAGAAACTGGGGTCCAAATGAGAAATGAGAAACTGGGGTCCAAATGAGAAATAAGGCAGTGGTATTAGCATAGTCAAGGAAACACCAAGATTTGCAGAAGTTCAAGAGAACTAACAGAATGAAACATAAACGTGAACGGTCTCAAACCCTCAAAATACATCACAGAGAATATGGATCATGTTCATCTATTACGGAGTACCGGTTGGTGGTTGGAAAGAAAATAAGAAAATGGAGAAGTCATTGGGGAGAGGAATGCCCTGTTTGGAGTGAATGGCTGGCTTGAACCATGAACGGGGCAAAAATCCCCCTTCCCTAGGTCCCACTTCTTTTGTGCAGTTCCTCCTACTGTGAATCCCAGTGATAATGTTGTGAAAGTGCTGTATAAATACTAAAGTTTGTCTTGCCTACTCACCTCTGTGAGTAAAAATATGAGGAGAATTCAACATCACTCCTCCCTAAATGTTTTGTTGGCACAAGCATTTCAGCTTGTCCAATGGAATGGGACCTTCCCTCACGTGCTGTTCTAGGGGTTCTCCAAACCCCAACTTGAGGGAGGTCGGGGGAAAGCCCCATTGCACTAGCTAAAGTCCTTACATGGGCTTCCACTAATGGGACTGGTCAGTTCAATAGCCCATTGGATGCCACCATTTCAGTCTTTTCCACCTCTCCACTGTACCTGTGTAGTGAGTCACCAGGGCACTGATTGTCCAGAAGCTTTGATAGAGACCTCCTTGTCTGTTCTTACCCTAGGGTTTCCCTGTGATAGGGAACTTGTGGCTCTCCAGAAAAATTGTGGACTATGACTCCCAGCACCCATAACCAGTGGGCCATACTGGATCTAATGGGGGTCCAATGAGATCTGGAGGGTCACAGAAGCCCCGTCTCTATCCTAGACATAGCAGGGTATCTCAGACCATCTGGACCCTTGGTCACTTCCTCAGTAGCTACTATTTTGCTGCTGCTGCTGAATTCTGCTGAGCTGGCCTGTCTCTGACATGCTTTGTTGCATCTGGCAAGTTCTGGGAGTTGTCTGTAACAGCTGTAACCTCATGCAGCTGTTTCCTTCCTTGAAAAAGAAAGCTGGGGGTGGGTGGGTTGGGCACTGGCACAATTGTCTACAATACTTGAGTTTCAGGAAGCCCTGGGAAGATAATCCAAGTGCTTACGGCATCAGCATCACGTTTCTCGGTCTCTTGTCAGAAAAACATATTCCCTTCAGGTCCAACTTCCAAAAGGACAGTGTCAGATCAAAGACTAAACTGTGCAGGAGAAAAACAACTGGTCTGTTTTGGGGGGAGGTCATGATGGGGGAAATGGACTGGATTGTGGTGAACCGGTTTGGAATGCATTTAGATCACGGATGGGAATCGTCTTCTGTCCAAGGGCCACATTTCATTCTGGGCAACCTCTCAGGGGCCGGATACCAATAGTGAGTGGGACCAGAGGCAAAAATAGTGGAGCAGTGGATGTAAATCTCTACTGAGTTTCAAAACATTTTATTTCAGGAGGCCTTTGTACCTTGAATGCTTCTCAGATCTCTCTCTCTTTTTTTTTTTTACATTTTAAATTCTTGGGGCTTTACGTTTTGGAGTTTTAATTTGTTTTTTTCAATTTTGTGCATTATGTATCTGATTGCCCTAAGCCTCTTTGAAGAAGTGAAAAGTGAGATACAGATTTTAAAATAAAATATATAAATAGATATCACTTTTGTACATTAGGCTGATTTGTACACATACGCCTACACCCCTGCCTATACCGGCAAACAACAGGCATTTTCAGAGTTAAAGGGCACGTTCCAGACTACCAAAAATGCTCATGGAGATTGGTGTTGGGAAGGGTGTGCAGCCTGGGAAGAATCTTGAGGACCAGATAGGGAGGGCTGCATTTGGAACCTGATTCTCCACCTCTGATTTAGATGGCGAAGCACAGCACTTTGTATGTTTCACAGAGACTCATCCTTATACTTGCCAGAGTGGCACATGCTCTAATTATCTCTTGCTTGGACTACTGCATTGCACTGTATGTGGAGCTACCTTCGAAAGTGACCCGGAAACTACAACTAATCCAGAATGCAGCAGCTAGGCTGGTGATTGGGAACGGCCGCCAGGACCATTTAACACCTAAAGGATCTTCACTGTACATTTCTGAGCACAGTTCAAAGTGTTGGTGGTGCTGACCTTTAAAGCCTTAAACGGCCCTATATACCTGAAGGAGTGCCTCTACCCTCATCATTTAGCCTGGACATTCAGGTTCAGTTCCGAGAGTCTTCTGGCGGTTCCCTCACTGCGAACCAGTGCATTGGTTACAGGGAACCAGTGCATTGGTGGGAAAACCTGTGGCCTGTCAGATGTCATTGGACTTCAACTCCCATCAGCCCTAGCATGCATGGCCAGGAATGATTGGAGTTGTTCTACAACAACTGAAAGACCACAGGCTCCCCATTCCTGGTTTGTTTTGGCCTTCTCGGTAGTGGCACCCTCCCTGTGGAACACCCTCCCATCAAATGCCAAGGAAATAAACAACTATTTGCCTTTTAGAAGACATCTGAAGGCAGCCCAGTTTAGGGAAGTTTTTTTTTTAAATAAACAAACAGTTTAATGTTGTTTTTTTAAAAAAAAATATGCCAGAAGCTGCCTAGAGTGGGCGGATTGTGTGTGCTCTTTTGTGATGCTGAGCAGCTGTTACCCCAGCAAACACACTAGAGTTTTGATGCCCTGATCACCAGGCATCTACTGCAAACATGCCAGGGATTCATTCATTCTTCAAAAGTGAGGCAAAGTTTAAGCTTGTCCGTGTTGTTGATCAAGAGGCAGGAGGTTACAACCTAGAATTGCTTCCCAAGAATTTCAAGCCAAGGAGTTAGAACTGTTTATTGCTCAGGCAAAGTCCTAGCCTGACCCAGAAGGCTTCTACAGTATGTCAGGGGAGTCTGATGGCCGACTAGGGTGGGTGGAGCCACTTCAGAGCCCAGAAACCCTTCTCTGCCCAGAGAATGGAGGCCTCCTCCTGGTTAGAAAGTGCTCTGAGGTGAGTCCCACTCCATATTGGTGGGAGCCCTTGATGAGGGCTGGCTGCTGCTACACAGGTGCCTAATTTCCCTGGCAATAGCAGTCAGGTCTGAGAATCTGCCCACCATTCCCACAGTCCCTCAGTGTTGTTGCAACACCACCTCTGGGTCATTGTGGGAAATCCAAAATGGAGGGTGGTTTCCCTGCTGCTACATACACTTCTGGGAAGGTGCTTGGGTTTCTGCTGCTGCTCCTAAGGTTGCTGACCCTCAAGGATAAGCTTTGTTGTCCACAAATCCCCAAGTTCCTGCTTCTAGCTCTCATTTCTCCTGATTACATCCGGATTATCTTCAGGACAAGGCACTGTTTAGCCAAAAAGCAAAGGTTGGGGACATGAGCTTATCCAATCAATGCAAAATACTTAACTAACTGAGGTTCTGCCCCCCTCCTAGCCTAAAGCCTGCACCCCCTAACATAAATCCTGGCTGTGCCGATGGTTGGGGGAAAGACTGTGTAGGGGGTGGGGACATCTTGACTAGGCCAACCTTTGAGCCTAATGGCCTGGAATGTGCTGCACTCTGGGGAAATCTTTGCTGAGCCCAGAGGTCTGGCACTGAACTGTGTGACAGGCTGCTTCAAGGAAGGAAGAACAGATAAGAGATGACTCTAGGCTGAGTCAGATCCCCTGACGGGCACTTTGAACCCAGGCCAGGGTTGCCACCAGCAACTTCGCTGAGGCAAAGGGAAAGGATATAAGAAGAGTCTGCTGGATCAGACCAAAGATCCAGCTAGTCCAGCACCCTGTTCTCACATAACCAACTAGTCCATCTTCTTCAGCACTGTATACCCAGAGGATCTCTGTTACCTTCTAGATCAGTCCAAAGGCCCACTGCTGCACAATTGTCCATGGGTGTGGTTTTGGTATGAATGTTGTTTCCTTTAGGCCAGGGGTACCCAATGTGACGTCCCAGATGTGGTTGGACTCCAGTTCCCATCAGCCCCAGCTAGCATGACCAGTAGTCAGGAATGATGGGAGCTGGAGTCCAAGAACAGCTGGAAGGAAGCACATTGACTTACCCCTGCTTTAGGCTATGTTTGCAGATGTTTAATCACTACTGGTCCGAAGCACTTAAGAATCACCTTCCTAGGCTAGCAACGGTTTCTGTGTGGATGGGCAGAGCCTGCTAAATGAAGTGGTAAAACCCATAGGCTAATATCTAACCAGGAACATCTGGGTTTGTTTGCATTAGCTTGGAGAGGCTCAGATTGGAAGGTCGTGGTTCTTCAGCTATCTCCAGAGGAATGGTAGAAAACACGAGCTGAACACGCAGTGAGATGTATGCCAATAGCACTGGGCAGGGGTAGGCCAAGGGGGCTAATGAGGTGTGCTGCAAACTGAACCTGGTGAGGTTAGCTCAGAAATAGTAAATGGGTGAGAGTATTGTATTGGTCAGAGAAGTCAGTGAGTGTGTGTGTATTCATCCAAATTGGACAGGAGGTAGGAAATCTGTCTTTGTTATTGGAATAAGTTGACTCTTTAATGTGAATAAGACCTGAAGTTGGTTTGAACTAAATCTGGGGTCTTCAAGGTTTACCTCGCCTGGGCCGATTCACTCCAGCGGAGATCTCTCCGTGGGCCAGATTGCGTGTGCACATGAGTGCATGTGCCTGCGATTTCCAGCGCCTGCGTCTGTGCAGACGCGATTTCTGGTGCCCTGGAAGTGATTCCATGCACCGCACTGGTTTAGTGCAGCATGCGGGGACTTGCTGAGCGGGCGGCTCGTGGGCCAGTTAAACGACCCCTGTGCACCACTTGTGGCCCATGGACTTTAGGTTGCTGACCCCTGAGCTAAATGTTCAGTGATTGTAAGGGTTGCAGCAGACTCTAATAAGCCTTAGTAAGTGGTGGACTGTCAGTGGCAACTGACTGTTATAATTAGACGGAGCCTCCATTCTCCGAGGCAGTATAACTTTGGTTTCTTAAAGCAGTGGTTCCCAATTGCAGTGGTCCCCAGGGGGTCCATGTAACCCACCCAGAGTCTCTGGCAACATTCACATAACAAAAACTACCATAGAAATAGCAACATTTTCAAAAGGAGGGGGCCCATGGCTTGGCTTTTGAAAGACAAGGGGTCCACAGTACTTAGCTAATTGGGAACCACTCCCTTATAGGACAGATGTGCAACCTGCTTACCAGGCCCCCATCTGTTGTGTCACCCTCCAACCCCAGAGAGAGGAAGAGAGAATATGAATGGATGGCAAATGAATAAAGGTGAGAGAAAGAAGGGGTGGTCCACAATTTTGCTTCAACCCTTCTCACTCCCACCAATATGTAGAAACACATTCTACCCATGATATTTTATCTGCATCATCGGAATGAATTTCAGGAACTAAAAAGTCATACTGAAAAAAATGACTTTTGAGCCATCTGGTCAAAAAGTGCAACTAAGCATTTCGTTTTGGTGACTAACCCTGGTTTAAGGGGCCATTTGGCACCTAGCTTACGGTATATATCTGAGTTTCTAACACCACCCCCAACTATTTGCCTCCAAGGGATGTGGCCCTTGATCTCTCCAAAAGATTACCCATCCTTGCTTTAGAGACCCAGGTTGGTGTAGATGGGTTTACTCTTATCTCTTGAGAGGATGGTGCCATTTTAGCAGAAGTGGGTAGGGGAGGAGGAGACTTTGTCCCCAGTTCCCCCAACAGTCTAGTACCAGCCTAATGAACTAAACATATCCACCTTTCCACCCTGACATTGAGATGGAAAACAGTCAGTGCTGTTTATATATGCTCAGTTTCTTGAAACCGGCTTATAGTCTAGAAGAGATAAGACCTTTCCAGGGACTGTTAATATGTTTTTGTTGTGCTTTTGTTCTTTAACAGGCTTTAATCACCAATCCATTGCGTCCTTTGTCTGCTTCTGGAAGATAAGAGCAAGAGCAAGGGCTAAACTATGTGAAAGGACTCTGGTTAGGGGGTATCCTTCAAAATGTGGCTTTGCACATGGGTGAGCTTGGGCTGCTGTTACTGGAATGAAGCCGAATATATGTTTGTCATCCAGCCTTTTGAAGTTGTCGCTTTTTTTACCCTAAAAACAGCCATTCTGAGGTTGACCAGATCTCTGGTTTGTGGTTTGTGTGTGTTAACTCTTCTTCTCCCGGGACTTGCAAGACTCTGGTGACAACTGAGAGTGTAGTGTTTGAAAGCTGGTTCAAGTGCAGGCCTGTTTTTCCTGAGAGAAGGTTCGGTGCCAGACCAGTGCACAATCTGCAGTACTATCCAAGTTCAGGCAGTGTGATTGGAGCCCAGAATTCAGCATCTGAGAAGCTGAGGTTTCCTCCCCCTCCTCCTTTTCTTTCATTACACACAACAAGATTCTATCTTATGTATGTAAATTGCAATCATAGGTTTGATGATGTGTGGGCAATTGCTGGCAAAGCCTCAAAAGCTGTAGGAGCTTTTGGAACAGTTGGTTGTTGAACATTAATGCTGACGTGTTTGTACAAAACTTGCACAGAGGTCATATAATGCTGCCTGTTTGTTGAGCGTTCATCCTGGTAGGTCCATGCAGAGGCTTAGAATGATGTTGCCAGCATCTGGTTGTTATTCCACACTTTCCAGTGTGCCATTTCCCTTCACTTTTCTTACCAGACTTTTTGCAATTAGAAAATGTGAAGGCATAATTGTGCTAGAAAGTGCAGGTTAGCAACTACATTTTTTGTTTTTTGTTTTGTTAATAAGCTGCCCATCTGCAAGTAGCCCCCACCCCGTCTGTAAAAGAACAACATTTAATGTGGGTTGGGTGGGGGGTAGAGCTTAAGTGCATTATGTTTTCAAAGCACTGGTTGCAACTGGACACAAGTCAAACTTAATCCCTTTTGTAAGTGCACCTCAGCTTTTAGCTGACAATTCCCCCCAGCCCCGCGCCAGCAAAGTGTAAGAGCACAGGAGTGTATAGTTCTTGGACAACCAGAACCCCATGTTCCCCAAAGGCTTCTTACTCAACTTAAAGATAAAATCAAGCAAATGAAATGAAACGGATCAGTCGTTCCTAAACTTTTTCGTCCATAGAGTCTTTGAAAATTGCTGGGGCATGGTGGAGCTGGCTGGTTTGCTCAGACTGCCCGATAGCCCAGCTAGGACGGTACCATCCATGCAGTTGTAGGCTTGTTCCCATGTTACACTGGACACAGGTACAGGATGTCTCCACACATGTACAAATGCTTGTGTGAAAGAGTGCACACTTGTCAGTTTGTACAGCTCAGCTGCTATGTACACAGCCTGCTATGTACACTTGTAGAACATTACATGTTAATAACTGCACAACTGTACAGCTAAATTATTTTAGTATGCAGGTACACATGTTGTAGACTGGTTGAATGTAACATGTGAACAACCACTAGAGCAGTAACAATTTCGTGGGAAGGAAAGCTGTTTTGCTTCTGGATTAAGTATGAAGAAAATAAACGTTTCTTCTGCACCATCTTCATTGTTAAAACTAGCTCAATATTATTAAAATCATGGACTCCAGCCAGGGACTTGCTAGTGTTTTCGATAATCGGGCCCTAAAAGGACCTCGATCTCTGGCAGGAAAAGAAAAGCGTAAAGGCAAGTATGGATATTCTACCCTGTTCTGTGACAGTTTCTGTGAACCACCTGAGTCTCAGAACCGCTGAAACAGATTGTTCTAAAAAGAACTGGTCTTAAATTTGGGCTCTCTTCTGTCTTGGCAGAGTTGGTCATGCATAGAAAGTGCACTCCTGATATTTTTGCTGAATATAAGATGAGGAAATAAGCATTCCTTGGTGCAAGATTTTGACTTATTCATTCATGTTAGCCAAGAGTATATGACAGCCATGATTGTGGCCAATTTGACTTGTCATCCCATGGCTGCAATGTTTTCAGAAACAGCTGAGTGCATTGAAGGTGACCGTCTTCAATCACTAAAGGCTAGAAGAGAGAACATGTAGCAGCTAGGCAACCAAAACATAAATCCATGCTGTGTTAGGACCCAGCAGCTGCCATCATGAGCACGATATTGACTCAGGGATAGGAGCAGGGAATGGATGGCTGAGTTTAATACTTCTTGGGCTAAATTTTCCAGTTTGGTGTGGCTTCTGGGAGACCAGGATACAGCAGGGCCTGGGTACTGCTCCTAAACTTGGGGTTTTGTTTTGTTTTGCCTTTACAGGCAGTTCCATCCTCAATGAATGCAGTGTCCGAGGATATTTACTCCAATGGCTCAGCCATGCTGGGCAGCCCAGCCCACACAAATGGCCGGGAGATACGGAAAATGCGGTTCATCCAGTTTGAAAAGGTCGCGGAGGAGCCCATGGTGAGCTGGTGAAGCTAGAGTGCTTCAAGTCCTTGTGGTTGTAGGCAGTGGGGTGGTGGTGGTGGAATATTTCTCTTCTCCTGGGCAAACTCCTGGGCCCACACCAGCGGTTCTCAACCTGTGGGTCCCCAGATGCTGTTGGACTACAACTCCCATCATGCCTGAGCTCTGGCCTTGCTAACTAGGGGTGATGGGAGTTGTAGTTCAACAACATCTGGGGACCCACAGGTTGAGAAAGGCTGGCCTAGACGGACAGAGGTGGAAGGCTTTAATGAGCTCGAAGCTTCTGGCTGTGTGCAGCTTGGCTGAAGTTGAGATTTCCTCTTCACTTGAGAGATGTTCTGTCCCTAACTCTCTTGTAGCCATGGAAGGAGCCTCCAGGAGCAAGACCTAGAACATGAGGAACGTGTGGCCCTCTGGATGTAGCTGGATTACAACTCCCATCGTGCCTGACTATTGGCCATACTGGCTGGAGCTGTTGGGAGTTGGAGTCCAGCAACATTTGGGGGGCTACAGGTTTCCCCATTCTTGTCCTAGAAGCAGTTCCAGTTCCCATTTTTCGGAATTACCCCCAGTGCCTCCCCAGTGAGTCTAGTTCCTCGTTGCTGCCATCTGCAGCTCCTCCTCCTCCTCTAACCTTATTATTGCTACTGCCAGCCAATTGTAGAATTGTAGAGTTGGAAGGGACCGTGAGGTTCATCTAACCCAACACCCTGCAATGCAGGATTCTTTTGCCCAACTTGGGGCTCAAACCCACGGAAATTAAGAGTTTCACACTAGCAACTGACCTATACGGCAGCTATCAAGCAGGCAGTGGCATCAACTGACCCTTCTTGTCATCTGCTCCATTGCTGTCTGGGCCAGAGTGAGGCTGCCCCTTGGTCCATCTAATTACACTGACTTACAGCACCCCTCCAGGCTTTCAGGCAGGGGACATTCCCAGTCTTATCTAGAGATACCAGGAATAGAACCTGGGGCCTTTTGCACGCAAAACAGATGTTCTACTACTGAGCTGGGACCCATTCTCTGTGAAAGGCAGATGAGAAAGCAGGTTGCAGCGGTGAAGAGGATGAGCCAGGCTCAGAGTATTCTGGTCAGCTGCATGGATCCCCCGCTGGGGTGTGGGGCCCTTGGCAGATCCCAATCCTTGCCAACCCTTTGTGCAAGTTCTGACCTGGAAAGCGAAGTGTTAGCTGGCAGCTGTTACGTACAAGGGAAATGAACAGAGATTGAGTTTGGCTAGGAGTCTCCCCTCCTGGATGCATCTCCTGGGGCTGCCTAGATAGGGCAGGAGAAGCTTCTGCAGAGAAGCAGAGTCTTCACACTGTAGCTTTGATCCAGATTGTCACAGACTTTCTGTTCCAGGGTATCACGCTGAAGCTGAATGAGAAGAAGAGCTGTATGGTGGCCAGAATCCTCCATGGAGGCATGATCCACAGGCAAGGTAAAGAGCAGTAGCAGGCCTGGAAATATATATTTTTTAATCCCTAGGAACCAGCGCCAATGGAAGCTGATGTCTATTGGGCAGAAAGGAAGGAGACCCAACAGTTGGCAGAGCCTGAGCCCAATTCTACTTATGGAGCCAACCAGTTCTACTTTTTGTGTCTCTCTTCCTACCTCCTGAGTTCTGCAGGCCAAGCCCACTTATTTATTTTTATTTATTTATTGAATTTTATATTCCTACTGCCCTATACCCAGAGGTCTCAGGATGGTTCACAGAACAAAATCAAAAATAAAACCACAAAATGTATATAGTAGTTCCTTGGAAGTTGAACAACTTAGTTCCCAAACGTTATGGGTCCTGAACATCACAAACCCAGAAGTGACTTTTCCAGTGTGCAAACTATTTTAGGAAGCTGAGCATCCAATGGGGCTTCCGTTGCTTCCGATTGGCTGCAGGAGCTTCCTGCAGCCAATCAGAAGCCATGCTTTGGTTTTCTAATGTTATGGAAGTCGAACGGACTTCCTGAACGGATTCTGTTCGACTTCCAAGGTATGACTATAATCAAAATAATAGGAACCACCCAATAACTTCTTGGGTGACGGTCCTGTCATTTCCTCCTCCAGCTCCTGGTTCCATAGATGCTTGGAATTTTTTTTGTCCCTCTTCTGAGAATATGATGAGATTTTTCACTGCATGGAAAGGCAAATTATTCCTTTCCCCATTAGATGGAATGGAGAGTTTCCCGTCTGCCTTTAGAATAGAGATGTTTTAGTGGTGGGGGAAGAGATGGACTTGGACAGCTAAGCACCCCGATGGAGATCAGAGTAGATCTCTCTTCCTTGTACCAGAGAGCAAGGAGTTTGGGCCAGTGGTAGGACCTCTGCCTGGTGCTGCTGTTCGTTGCTGGACATTCCTCCCTCCATCACCAGTCTCTCAGCTGCCAGGCCTCTGGTCATGTTGCACTGGCGAGCAGTGGTTTTGAACGAGACCCAAGCCAGTGCCTGGCTTTGATATGCCACCCGCCATGTTAGATTACGAGGTCAGGCATTGCATTTTGCTTATTCCAATATGGTGGGCAGGGGCGCCAACTCCTGGGAGCCGAGCCCTTTTGAGGCCCCCAGTCAGAGGGTGGAGGCGGCCAAGCACTGTGCCAAGTGCAGAGTGGCTCCATTGACAGCAGTAGAAGGAGAAGGCAGTGGCCATTGAAGCTGTGCTGCTGTCGCATTCAGCTTCACTGATGTTGCACATGTGACATTGGCCTCTCTGTGATGGTGGCACCTGTGATGGTGGGCTTGGCTCTCATTCAGAAGTCTTGCTAGTGCCCAGGTGAGTGATTGCTAGAAGCAGCATGGGTTGTCAGGATGAGGCCAGTCAGCGATGAGGCCTTCTGAGTCCTAGAGCCCTTGCGAAGTCCATGGCCGTGCCTGCTTGAAAGGAGCCACCCTTCCCTCCTGTTCAAAGCAGCTGTTAACTCTCTAAGGAAGAACTTAGGAAGTGAGCTCCTTTTGCATGAATAGCAGCAATAGCTCAAGTAGTGGGTTCCCAGTGTGTTTTTATAAAAGCAAACCTGATTCTGAAGCATTTCAGGCATATTCACTCATGTGAATTCATAGTTTTGTTTTTTTCAGTTCAATAATGTGAGTCCCACAAGTAGTATGTTTAAACTGCTGCTAGTGATGCGCTTTAAAAAAAATCATTTTCATTTTTACTACAATCTAGTAAAAGTGTAGCCTTTGTGTAGTCCCAGGAGTTGCCAGCGTGGTGCCTGTTTATCAGTAGCTGTTGTCCTCTCTAGCTACTATTAAGACTCTTGTCTGTTGCTGTTGGCACTGCCTTGCTTCATGAGGTTCATGTCTCCTACTCTGCCAGGCTCCCTTCATGTGGGGGATGAGATCCTAGAAATCAATGGGAAGAGTGTCGCCAACCATTCTGTAGACCAACTGCAGAAGATACTGGTAGGTACCAGGGATGGAGGGACCTGAGTTTTCTCTTTCAGGAGCAGCAACCTGCTGTGATTCTTCCTGACCTTTTAAAAGATAATTGAGCATGAATTATTCCAATCTGTAGGAGCCGGTGGACCTTAGGTTCCACCCCCCCACCTCTTTGTTTTATCATTTCTCCGAGCTCAGGAAAAACCAGCAGGAAGTTAAAGTGTTCTTGCTGGGAGCGTCTCTTGACTTTGCCTTGAAATCAGCAAGGTGTAGAAAAGGACTGGGCTCATATGAGAGCCAGAAGCAGGCTCGATTGAAATATCCTGGAGAAAACCAAAAGCCAGCAGTAGCCCTGATTCTTTACTGCAGAGATGGGCAGCTTGTGGCCCTCTGGGTGTTATTGGACTTGAAACTCCCATCCAGTGTGGCCAGTGACCAGGAATGATTAATTGCTGTCTTGTTTTAATGGGATTTGTTTCGTTTCATTGTGTACCTATGGATGTTTATGTTTTAATGTTTGTGTAACTGGTTTTTATACTTTGTAAACTGCTTAGAAGCCTAGTTTGGCAACAGGCAGTACATAATTGATGATAATGATCACAGTTATGGAAGTTTTATTCCAGAAACCTCTGGGCTGATATTAGTAGTTGTAGTCCAACAAGCATGGGGAGAGTCAGAGGTTGCACACTTCTTCTCTGTGGGCACAGAATGCCTGGGCATCTCTGCACTGAAAGCTAAGTATAGAAATTTAAGATGGGAAAACTAGAAGTACCATCAAGGAAGCACCATCTCTCTGTCTCTTATGCTTTTCACGGTTGCACTGAAGAGAGAACTTTAGCTGGTGCAGCTTTTCTCAGTTTTAGGAGACAGGTTGCAACTGCAGGAGCCCTGAGCTATGCAAGAAGAGGTTGTGATTTGCGTTGTGTGGTTGATTTAGCAGAGGTTGATTCTCTCCTTTTCCTTTGTCCATCAGAAAGAAACTAAGGGAACCATTTCCCTAAAGGTCATTCCCAACCAGCAAAGCCGCATTCCTGCGCTCCAGGTAGGTGGTAGTACTTCCACCTTCAAAGCAGTAGGTTGGTTGCATGAGCTTAAATTCTGTGCCTCTAAGCCAAAACTCTGCATTGCAGAAAGATGAATTCCGCAGCTGGTATGTAAAATAGGTGCATATTCGTACGTTTCCCCCCCTCATTCTGCTTTTGCCTAATCATGGAGTGGGAGAAAGAAGGATGTGGTGTCAGGATCTGTGCCTGGACATTGGGAATCCTATGCAGTCTCCACCACCCTTATCCTAATCCTTTGATCATCACCACACACTTAGGGCCACATTCACACCATACATTCAAAGCTCTGTGATGCCACTTCAAACAGTTTATGGCTTCCCCTAAAGAATCCTCCGTACTGTGATGATGATGATGATGATGATAATTTATTACTTATACGCCATCCATCTGGCTGGGTTTCCCTAGCCACTCTGGGTAGCTTCTAACAGGAGATTAAAAATACATTAAAACATCAGTCATTAAAAAAACTTCCCTAAACAGGGCTGCCTTCAGCTGTCTTCTAAACATCAGATAGTTGTTTATTCCTTTGACATCTGATGGGGGGGTGTTTCACAGGGTGGGAGCCACTACCCAGAAGGCCCTCTGCCTGTTTCCCTGTAACTTTGCTTCTCATAGTAAGGGAACCACCAGAAGGCCCTCGGAGCTGGACCTCAGTGTCTGGGCAGAATGATCGGGGTGGAGACGCTCCTTCAGGTGTACTGGGCCGAGGCCATTTGGGGCTTTAAAGGTCAGCACCAACACTTTGAATTGTGCTTGGAAACATACTGGGTGCCAATGTAGATCTTTCAGGACCGGTGTTATGTAGCCTCAGCGGCTGCTCCCAATCACCAGTCTAGCTGCCGCATTCTGGATTAGTTGTAGTTTCCGGGTCACCTTCAAAGGTAGCTCCACATAGAGCTCATTGCAGTAGTCCAAGCGGGAGATAACCAGAGCATGCACCACTGGCGAGAAAGTCTGCAGGCATACCAGATGTCAGCCTGCATACCAGATGGAGCTGGTAGACAGCTGCCCTGGACACAGAATTAACCTGCACCTCCATGGACAGCTGTGAGTCCAAAATGTAGTGTGTTAAGGATGCTGAGAGTGGTTGGGAGACCCCTGTTCCTCTCAAAGAGCTACATTCTCAGAGTGGTTTAACAATCTATCCCTCTTCCCAAGGAACTCTGGGAGTTGTTGGAATAGAGATCTCCTAACAACTCTCAACGCTCTTAACAAACTACAGTTCCCAGGATCCTGGGGTGCGGGGAGGAAGCCATGGTTGTTTAAAGTGCAATAATAGTGCTTTAAATGTAGGGCCTAAGATTGCTTGAAAGGGGGAATTTGGTATGTGCATGGAAAATAATTGATCTATCACCCAATTTCCTCCCAAACTGCACCCACCTGCCTTAATCCTGGTGTCATCTGTTGCATCTGGTGCTGGGCAGGTAAAGACTGGTTGGTGTTGGCTACAAACCTTGGTGCCTTTGCCTGATATTGAACTGCGCAGGCAAAGGAGAAAGTGTCACCTGATGTCATGGTGGGTACAGCAAGAGGCAAAAGTGGCCAAGGCAACTGATGTACATATTCCCTGTAGGGTGCTTTGTACGCAAGCAAGCAAGAGGCATTATCGATGGACTTCTTTCACCCAGTCAAAAACACTCAAGGTGTGGAGCAAGGCCGATGAGAGGTGTGCCTGGGAAGAGTCCCTAGGGGCAGACAGAGGTTGGAGGGTCGAATTTGGCCTCTAGGCCTGAGGTTCCCCACACCTGCTTTGGATAGCCAAGGTGGTGCCTTCCAGGTGTTGCTGAATTTCATCTCCCCTGACCATTGGCCATGATGGGAGTTGTAGTCCAAAAACCGCATTGTCAACCCCTGGCTTAAAGCTGCAGAAAGGTATAGTCACCCATAATTTGCCTAGTAGTCCTTTTAGCCAGACATGTGAGTGAGCAGAAGTTAACACCTGTCATGGTAATATAGATAGCCAGACAGTTCCCAAGTCATCCTCTTTTGCTGTGCCAAACAGGAAATAGCAGGCTTATGGCCTTCTGTGTGTGAGAGTGTGTGTGTGTGTTTGGGTGCCTGTTACTTTTGTGCTCAGGTATGGTTGCCTATCAGTTGCCCTCCAAAGCGGGATCTTCTCCACTCTTTCATGCTGCTTTGTCACCCGCTGACACTGTATGGGATGTGGGATCGGTCAAGCTTTTCCTGAAGAAATCAGCCCACTCGTGGTACTGTTGAGGCTGTGCAGCTGTTACCAAGACAACGTAGAGGCCTGTGCTGTGCTTCTGTTGCTAAGGCAATGCAGATGCCTGAAGTTGTTGGGCTGCTGTTTTCCTCCCCAGGCTGTTAATTTCCCAGGGTCGGGGTAGCTGCGTTCCTTTGTTACAGCAAAAATCAGTGGCAAAAATAGGAGACTTGTGGCACTTTAAAGTATAAGAGTATTTTATTATGCCATATTAAATTCTCCAATAAATCTGTTATAAGATGCCAGGAAATTCTTTCTCTACACCAATTCAGTTTTTTGAGGGGTAGGTGGGTTCTAGAATGTGTCTCTATTTTGCCATTTTTGTGCCCACTTGATGCAGCACAATTATTTGAGTAGCCCTCGTGTGAATTCCACCAGCTGCAGAACATCCAGCCAGTCTCTTTTCTCCTCTCCTTCTGAGTTTGTCTAATCTGAGGCAATTAGACTGCTGTCCTATTTTTAGTGCTCATTCCTCATTAATTACATCCATATGGCAACAGTGGTGTATTCTTTGCTTTAAAAATAATAGTCAAATTCTGCACCAATAGAACCCACATTTTAAGCAAAAGAAAACGAAAAGAACAAACTGAATTTCTGCATCTGGGAAAATAATTTGTAGAAATTAGACATGCTGCATCTGTATATTGTTGCTCATCTATCCATTATCAAAATCTGTTCCGTGCCTCTCAAAATATTAAAGGTAGTTTACACTAGGAAAAAATGCATGCAGCGGTCATCACATACACTTATTGTGGTCTCCGATCTTTGAGTGCTGGGCCTTATGTACCCAGCAGGTAACAAATCCCCGCCTCCCCCCCCCCATTGTGGATGACCTGTTGATCATTGGGACTTAATGCCCTGCATGAGATGGAAGACTACCAGAATAAAACTTACTCTGCTGCCCACCTTACAGTGAGCAGTGATGGGGCCAGGCAGATTTCTCTTAGAAGGCTGTTCCAAATCTCGGACAGCACCGCTGAAAATATCCTGTTCAGATGCCCACTTTCCATATCTCTTCTGACAGGGGGGCCCAAAGCAAGGCTCTAGAAGGCAAACAGAGTTTTTGCGCAGCAGGGTCACATGCAGAAAGATGATTCTGGAGTCACTTGTGCAGTTCTACTCTTCCTACTCGTAGGGAAGGGGAAGTTAGTACTCAAACAGCTAAAGCCCCACCCTCTAGCCACTGCTGAACCCTCTGCTGCGATGATGCTGGTTTCTGGGATTTCACAATATGTTTCCCATCCACTCCCAAGCCCACAAAATGCATTTTCTCTCACACTTCCCTCCGCCCTTCCTGGCCTATTTAACCATTGCCTGGAAAGCAGAAACTCTGCAGGGGAAGCTTTTCCTTAGGCACGGTGACCCAGTGCTGAGAGAAATGCTCCTTCCTTAATGTCCTCTTGCTCTGTAGCTGTTAAGAGGTGCAGTTGGCAACCTTCACTCTGCATGAGATGGCCAGGACAAAGGATGGTGGGGAAGAGGCCAAAGCAGCAAATGAGACTAAAGAGTAAAGAGAGTAAAGAGAGGTGCTGGGCTGGTGTGGAGATTGCAGCCTGGGTCCCCTCTGCACTGTGAGGTCCAAGGGTTCTTCACCAACCCATGCACTGAAGGAAGCCTGAGGAGGAACTGTGGCTCTGTGAGCATATACTTTCCCAGGCTTTATCCCTGGCATTTCAGTTTTAAAAGATGTGCCAGGTAGCTGATTACAGTGAGCAATTTATACCTGGAAACGCCCCGGCCACAGTCCCAACCTGGATCACTCCGTCCCTTTCTGCAGTCCCTTTTGTTTGCTTGCTTGCTTTGAAAGAAACACAGATGGACAAAGTGTCTAACCTGGCAGCTTTCTGTGTTTCCTAAAGTGTAAAGGTAACATGAGAAGGGGGGTGGGGAGGAGTTTGAAAGAGAATGGAATTCCGGTCCTGGCAGTGCTGTTTTTCTAGGAAAAGAGGTGCTAGAACTCAGCATGTATGCCTCCCTTGTTCTCTTATAATGGCAATGGCACCTACCTGAGAGGTGTCGGAACTGAGTGAGTTCTGGCTGGAAAAGGGTTCTGGGTGCTGAAATAGAGAAGGCACGTATTGGCACAACTAAAGCTGTGTTCAGATGATACATTTTTCAGAGACAAGGCTCTGACATTGCAAATCTCTCAACCTTGTTTAAATACATTCAGGAGTGGGGCATAAGCTTGCATCATTCTTTTACTTTTCCTCCTCCCTTCTCTGGAGGAGTTTCCTCCCTCGCTTTCCAGTACCAACCACAGTTTATGTTACACCTATTAATGCTGCAAGCCTTGGCCCACTCAAACAGAGGTTACCATATGAACCAGGTACTATGCACAGGATTCAACTTGTGCAATGGGGCTTCCTCAGGTATCTAAGAATAAGCATTTAGGTCAAGTGGACTCATGTTCTGATTCTGAGACAACAAATTGCTCTCGGCAAATGCGGATGTTCTTGTTTTTTGTTTTACAATTTTAGCCCATATAGGGAGGCTTTAATACGCGTTTTTTTTCTGTTCCGGCTAAGCAGTTAAACACAATAGTCCTTGTTCACCCCAGCATGTATTTCATGTTTCACAAGGGAAGTCTTAAGACTTAAGAGGTCAGCTGTGTATCCTGCTAACTTCAGATAATAAGCTGACCATCTATTTGGCAGCAGCTTTCTCTTTACAATGGGATAAGCAATGGCTGTCTTGCAGATCAGTAACATCATCATCATCATCATTTACTGTAGACAGACTTATAAACAATTATTAAAATTTTGGCTGCCCTACATTCCAGTCCTTCTTGCATCCAGTTTAACCCCTTGCCTGCCTAAGCAGTGCTACCTCCTGCAAGTTGAAGGGTATTTCCTGACTTTAATCTTGAGCTCTGGTTCTCTCTCTCGCTACAGATGTTCATGAAAGCCCAGTTTGACTATGACCCCCGGAAGGACAGCCTGATTCCTTGCAAAGAAGCTGGGCTGAAGTTCCAAACAGGGGACATCATTGAGATCATCAACAAGGATGACAGCAATTGGTGGCAGGGCCGGGTGGAGGGCTCCTCCAATGGATCCGCAGGACTCATCCCTTCCCTGGAGCTACAGGAGTGGTATGTCCTTTGGATGAGGCCCCTGCCTGCCTAGTGTTCCTCCCTTCCAGGTTCCCGGCTGGATCTCTTCAGGCTCTTCCCATCTTGTGATAGGATCTCTGGTGTTGCCTACAGCAGGCATCTTCAACCTTTTCTGACCCAGGATGCACTTTTAACCCAAACATGCATTGGGTACCTATTTATTTCTTCCATATTCTTTGCTTGGTGGTAGTGCTCCTGTTGTGACCCACTATACAAAGACCAGTAGCCTGCAGCATCTTCATATTGGCATTTGGGTTCCTTGCCTTCTCTTTTCATGAGTATTCAAAACTCTTAATTCCACCCCTTTGCAGTTGTTGGTTGAGCCTGCCACCCCTTCCAATTGTTGGTAGAGCCTGTCTTCAATTTAGCAGAGTGCGCTGCAAATCTCAGAGACAGAAATAATGCTATAGATTTGTTGGCTTCAGAAGAGCTAAGGTGCTCCAAAGGCCAAAACAAAACCTCAAATGTTTGAGGCAACCAATGCGTCCTCATTTTGACCTACGAATCATTACACTTGCCTTTTGATGCTCCTGAAGATCCATGCCTCAGTTCTGCAGAACAGATGTGGGGAACCTTTTGCCCTCCAGATGTTGCTGAGCTTCAACTCTCATCACCCTTGGCCTTTGCTTTCTTGGGCTAATGGGAGTTGTAGTTCTTCCTGTTTGTCGAATGCTTTCCCTGGGGAGGCTTGCCTGGCGTCTTCATTCCATATGTTTAGGCACCAGGTGAAAACATTTTTCTGTAACCAGGCCTTCAGCTGATTAAACATTCCGTGGTCTTTTAAATGTGTTTGTGGTATGGTGATTATTGGTTTCTTTTGTTTTAATTTTATTATGGAATTTGTATCTTTATGTTGTGAACTACCCTGTGATCTTTGGATGAAGGGCAGTATAGAAATTAAATGAGGTAATCATCATCACCGCCAGTCAGCAACATCTGAAGTGCCAAAGTTTCCCCACGTCTGCCATAGAAAGTCCTCAAACTTGTTCCTCTCTCCCCCCCCCCACATACTTAAGGACAGAGTTCATTGCCTCGATTAAGCCATCAGTTTGAAGCACTGCTCCCAGCCTTTGGTCAGGGAAAGGAAAAGAGGAGGCCTGATTTTATTGCCACTTTCTTCTTACTACAATATACCTTTTCCCCTTTCCTGCAGGCGCGTTGCAAGCATGCCCCAGGGCAACTCTAGCGGAACCCAAAGCTGTAGCCCTTTCGGAAAGAAGAAGAAATGCAAAGACAAGTACCTGGCAAAGCACAGCTCAAGTGAGCACCTCCTTGTCTCCTTCCTCCTCCACTGTTGTCCCACATTCCTATTTTCTCTGCCTTCAGGGTGAAACCAGGGGTTGGGAGCTTCTAGTCGGTGGGTCAGATTTGGCCCAGCACAGGTGTTAATTCAGCCTGGGAGGCTGTTTTCCCCAAACCACATGCACCATATGAGATGTCTGGTGCAGGGCAGGGAGTGATGCAGCTGTTCGTCAAGAGTTCCTCAGGGGGAAGATCCATGCAGAAGGCAGGCTTCAAGTCACCACCCATTGTTCAAGCCTGTTGAGCCGTGGTGCTTCAAAGATCTTTGCAGGCCCTGCATGGTGCTTTGAAGTCCTGGCATTCATCTCCTGATGTCATTGTGATGTCAGGTGATTGACAGGGTGTGGGGACCTTTGGGGCTCAGTGAAGGATCTTATTTTCTGTCTCTCTCCTAGTTTTTGATCAATTGGATGTGGTGTCCTATGAGGAGGTGGTGAGGCTGCCAGCTTTCAAGCGGAAGACACTGGTGCTTATAGGTATGACACAGTGCAACCCACAGAGTACTGACTTGTCTCTAAATGATAAAGGAATAAATGAAATATGCAGCATGTAGTCACAGCTATATGTGCTGTGGCTTTTTATAGCCAGCCCCACTCCAGCAGCCAATGGATTTCAACCCAATGCTAGTTCTACTCTGAGTAGAGGTGGTAAAGTGAATGGACAAAGAAGGATTGTGGAGTGCGGAGATCAGAGGCTAGATAAAATCATTTATATTCTGCTTAAAGCTGGTCAGTGGTATAGGTTTAAGATGGTCAGATAAGCGTAGGGAATGGATGAATTGGTCTGTGTCTGGTCTATGTCTGCTCTTTGTCAGTTTTTAATGAGTGCACCTATAACTGCTCTGTCCCATTTCTGCAAATGATCTTGACACAAAGAAGTGTATGAAAATGTTCATTTAACTATGTATTTTGTGATTACTCATAATTAAGAATTATCTCAATGTACACATTCCTTAACACATTATGCACATGCACATGTGCACAAACACAAATTACACACTTTGGTAGTATTTTTGGGTGGGGTATCACAAAATATGATGGATAATAGCATTCTGATCTAGCTCACTTAAAAATATGCAGACCAAACAAAACTATTCATCCTTAGAGAGAGGGCAAAAGAGGCCGACTTTGACATTACATTGTGATGTGCCCTTTCCCTGATGTAAGTGGAAGTTCTTCGGTTATGAGAAAACGGAGCTGGAGCATCATTTTCCTTTTATTGTTTTTCTCCCTTTCTTGGGCCAGGGGCCAGCGGAGTTGGCCGAAGCCACATTAAGAACACCCTGCTCAGCAAGAACCCGGAGACGTTTGGATACCCCATTCCATGTAAGTCACCCAGAACGCAAAATTTTCCGCTGTGGCATTTATTTAGCATTGCTTAGCCTCTGTCCCAGCTTCTTCATAGACTTATAAGCAGTGGCGTAGTGTGGGGGGTGCAGGCGGGGCCGGCCGCACCGGGCGCAACATCTGGGTGTTAGGGTTAGGGGGTGCAAATCCACGGGTTAGGGGGCACAAATCCACGGGTTAGGGGGTGCAAATCCACGGGTTAGGGGGCGCAAATTACTTGCCTTGCCCCGGGTGCTGACAACCCACGCTACGCCACTGCTTGTAAGTTAGCATATGTGCTCCTTTCCCCTCTCCATATTATCCTCACAACAGCTCTGTGAGGCAGGTTAGGCTGAGAATTTAGGTCTGGCCCAAGGTCACCCAGTGAGCATCGTGGCCAAGTGGGAATTTGAACCCTGGTCTCCCAGGCTTATGTCCAGCACTTGAACTATAACACCAGACTCGCTCCATTGCATGTTTCTTTCGGTTGCAGTGTGTCACCAAAGTAGCATGTGGTATAGAAGACATTGGGCCGTATTCAGTGCTACTGTGCTGATAATGTAGCAGACCTCCTCTTGAATAATGTAACTTTCCCCTCTTCTCTTTTCTGTCCAAACCTGCTTCAAAGCATTAGAGGACTCTCCAGAGCAGATTTAATAAAACACTACGCCTAAACATGCTCATTCAATAATATTTTTAAAAGGACCTCTGTCTACCCCACTGAAAGATGAGCATTAAAACATCCCCCCCACACCCATAACACACAACTCTCTAAATTAACAGTGAAAGGCCTAGTGAATAAAAGTGTTTTAGTCTGGTGCCCAGTGTGCTTCCCTGGGGAGAGCATTCCAAAAACGGGGGCTACCACTGAGAAGGCTGGTTCTCATGTCAGCACTTTCCAACATGCGGAGAAGGTCCTCTGATGACTAATGCACTCTGTTCTTCCTCCTCCACTTGAGATTGTAACGAATTCCAGCTGTGTTCTTCCTTCCCCAAGTTCCCAAATAACTCAAACTGGACCTGTAGGCAGATTTGCTATCTCCTTGCAGCAGCCCAGCTCCCATGTCTCTCTGTGCCCCTTCTTCTGCAGACACCACCCGCCCTCAGAAGAAGAACGAGGTGGATGGGAAAGACTACCACTTTGTCACCACGGAGGAGATGACAAAAGACATCTCTGCCAACGAGTTCCTGGAGTTTGGGAGTTACCAGGGCAATATGTTCGGCACCAAATTTGAGACTGTGCACAAGATTCATGAGCAGGACAAAATTGCTATTCTGGACATTGAGCCACAGGTAGGAAAGTGCAGCCTGCTGCTTGAAAAAATATATGAAGCATTCTGGAAGCACCTTTGTACCTTTAGCTTCGGGATGGGGAGCGTGTGGTCCTCCAGGTGTTGTTGAACCCCCTCCATCTCTCAACATCCCCAGCTACTTAGCCCTGCTCGCCCTGCTCCACAGTTTAGCTTGTTGCAAACCTTTGTAAAGGGACAAGAGCTTAGGAGCCAGAGGTGGAGGAGAGGGCAATATTAGCCACAAAATGTTCTATGCTGAAGGTGCGCAGGAAGGGAATGGGAGTAGGATCAAAGGGAAGGGGATTGGTAAGTGAACAGCAGCTTGTTTTAGCCTCTCCTCTGCCCCGCTGAGCCCAGGAGAAAGTGCTAAAGAGACACGTGTATTTAAACTCCTCGAGAACCTGGCATGGGCGAATGAACAATGCAAAAGTCAGAGTTGTGCACATGTTTACTGAAGTGCAAGGACTGCTGATTTCCTTGCCTCACTTTTTTTGGACACATTCGCACCGTGTATTCAGAGTGGCTTGAAACTGGGGGGTACTGTGCTAGCTTTGTCTCTTAAGTCAGATGGGAACTGTAGTTGCATTTTAGATGCTTTAGTGAGTGTGTTCCCCTTTTTCTTGAAGAACAAAACTGAAAGGAAAAGGTGCTGCAGGAGCATCTTGCCCTAAAATGAGGTAACGCAAGTCTGCAGCATCCTGGACAGGCTTGTCATTCAGGCAGGCAGGGAGGCGTGTGGGTATGCAGCCTTTTAGCTTTGTAGGAACTATGCCCCAATGGCTCTTTTCTTTTCCCCCAGACACTGAAGATCATCCACACAGCTGAGTTCTCACCCTTCATTGTGTTTATCGCTCCCACGGACAAGGCAGATCAGGTAAGAGGTGTCAGTGTTACATTAGATGCATGACATCTCCTTATGCTCCACCCTTGTAGTACAGTTGTACCTTGGTTTTTGAACAGCTTAGTTCTCGAGCATTTTGGCTTCTGAATGCTGCAAACCCAGAAGTGACTGTTCCGGTTTGCGAACTGTTTTTGGAAGTCGAACATCCGACGGCGCTTCCGATTGGCTGCAGGAGCTTCCTGCAGCCATTCAGAAGCCATGCTTTTTTTTCTGAACATTTTAGAAGTCGAACGGATTTCCGGAATGGATTCTGTTTGACTTCCAAGGTACGACTGTGTGCCTTTAGATAAGTCACACTATGGAGTGCCTGCGGGACGCAGGTGGCGCTGTGGGTTAAACCACAGAGCCTAGGACTTGTCGGTCAGAAGGTTGGTGTTTCGAATCCCCATGATGGGGTGAGCTCCCGTTGCTCGGTCCCTGCTCCTGCCAACCTAGCAGTTCGAAAGCACATCAAAGTGCAAGTAGATAAATAGGTACCGCTCCGGCGGGAAGGTAAACGGCGTTTCCGTGCGCTGCTCTGGTTGGCCAGAAGTGGCTTAGTCATGCTGGCCACATGACCCGGAGCTGTATGCCAGCTCCCTCGGCCAATAAAGTGAGATGAGCGTCGCAACCCGAGTCAGCCATGACTGGACATCATGGTCAGGTGTCCCTTTACCTTTATGGAGTGCCTGCATGTAGCAGTAGATTCTGGGGCATGGTTCCTTAGCAGAACACAATGACAACTTCCCCCCAAATGGGCCCATTGGACCAAACAAGAGGGCGGGGGCTGACGACCACTGCCTTAACCTTTCTTCCATACCTCTTGCCAGACAGCAGTTTAATGAAGCCAAGATCTCTTTTCCCTTAAGATGCAACTTTCGGTAGAGTGGGTTTAATCCGGCTTTATCCACCCATTCTGCCATGCAGCTCCTTTGATTTAGAGCAAGTTATGTTGCTTACACCACCAAAATTGTTAGGGATCACCAGATAACCTAGCAGCCAGCCTGGTGCCCTCCAGCTCTTGTTGATTACAGATTGTCTTATTCCTGTCCACAGGCCATACTGTAGGTGGGGTTGGACTCAATTATCTAGAAAGTTACAGGTTGCCCACCCCTAACCTGGTGCCTGCTTGGATTCTTGCGGAGGGGGATTAGGTATCCGTGATTTGACCCAGCAAAGAATGCACGGTGTGTGTGTGTGTGTGTGCTGATTAGTATTAAAAGATCCTAAGTGTTGAGAGGTCTGGTGTTTGTACACATGAATTAAAATGCATAGAGCTAATGAGCGGACCATGGGAATGATATCACTAAGGCCACCCAGGATTAATTGGCACATTTCAAGAACCACCACCACATACATGCAGCCTAGCCATTTTGCAAGCAGTTTAGCAAAGTTCTAGGCCGCATCAAGGCCGTTGCATGCTGAACTGAGAAACCCCGCAGTGTACAGAGCAGCTTCAGCTAGACTGTCTACCTGATGTCACTGAGAACAATTCCTCTTCCTTTGCAGTCGGATACTTTGCTGCAGCTTCAGAAAGATTCAGAGGCCATCCGGAGCAGATATGCCCACTACTTCGACCTGTCGCTGGTGAACAATGGCGTTGACGAGAGCCTTGAGCAACTCCAGGCGGCCTTTGAGCACGCTTGCAACTCTCCCCAGTGGGTTCCTGTGTCTTGGGTGTACTGAGCTGGCCTGGTAGCTCCCAGATCCCCTCTGCCTGCCCTCATTACAGCAAGTTGAGGACAAAGAGGGTCACCCATTTGCCTGCTCTGTGCTTTGTCCAATGCACAACCCCCTCATCCTGTCCCCATTCCTCAGGGCAGCTGTTGCTCTGTTACTGCCAGGGCAAGAGCCCCATCCTTCCAGCTGCAAAAACCCTCATAAGAGTATGTGCATGGCTTGTGCTTAGCACAGGGTAGCCCACACATACAAATGTTGGCACACAAGGAGGAAAACCCCTATCCAAAACCATTAAGATGTCTTCAGGAGTGATATTAAGAGCACCTTCTGGTGTGAAAGCCATATGCTGTGAATGCCAAGATGCAGGCTGAGCCGTGTTTTAAACTGAACAGTGCCACCTGTTTTAGAACCCTAATTCTTTAGATCTTGTCAAGTGAGATTTCCTTACTGTAATACACCACTGCTCCTTCAAGCTCCCTACATATTGCACACTAATCTTCTGAGTGGATGCTTCTTTGAATTTTACACATCTGCTGTCACCCACTGTAGGGTGATCAGGCAGTTAGTGATCAGTATCTCCTTCCCCAGACATGTGGACCATTGTCTCTCTACAGACTTGTACTTGTCCAACTGTTCATGCTCAGAATCAGTACAGTTGTGAATAACACACTCTTGGGAGCCAGAGTAGATGCTATTAAGTTTTAACTGGCAGCTCATGACACAAGGAGGGAACAGGAAAAAACGCAAGACTCTCAGCACCTGCATGCTGTGTTCTGTAAAGAAATTGATCATGGCACATTTCTCACGTTAGGGTGGCTCACTTGTTATATGCAAAATAACTGCCCTCCCTCCCATATTTGCCTTATCAAAAACGATTAACAGAGCAAGTTCATTCCACCTCCACCTGCAAGCACAACCTTTGTGGGAGGTTGTTATTCAACTAACTGTCCATGTCTAAAGCAAGATTGAGATATGTAACTAGCGGTTAAGGGTGTAGGGGTGTAAGCTTGACCTGCATTGAAACCTCATACCTTTGAGGATACCAAAAAGACCCAAAAGATGTGCAATAGGGACCTTTGGTTGAGTCCATTACAGGGAAATCAAGCAGCAATAAAGTGTTGAAATATTGCAGGACTTGTGTTTGTTATTACCCCCACTACTCCCCAGATGGCAGAAGACGACGCTTACCCACGAGGACCAAAAAATGTGCCAATTTAAAAGCTGCCCACCTGCAGCTGGCGGTATCCCCCACTAGACCGGCATGGTCACTCACAACAGCCAACCACCATTGCTCCTAGGAGACAAATGTATGGTTCCCGAGGCAGGCTAGAGAGCCAGCTTCTGATGCATTAAATCTCCATCCCTTGGAGCAATTGTGCCAGCAATTAAAGCAGCCACAAGTGGGACCTTACAGCCTGTCCACTGAACCCTTTTTACTCTTTCCCTTTTTACTCTTTTTACCACACTGTGAAAAATACTTGGGGAAAATGGGCTTCTCTGGCAGACGTACCTATAGGTTTGGGGCTCAGTGATTCCTGTTTTCTAAACTCTACTTCCCCTCCTCCAATGTTGGGCACAGAGGCATCTACATTAGCTTTGGTTGCAGCGGTTAAGCAGATTTGGAGAGCCTGCATCACTCCTTTGAGGAATGTCTTGCAGAGCATTATCCTCTACCAACATTAAGCTCTTTTCATCAGAAGGGCAAGGTACACTAGGCTGCTATTCCTGGGACCTAGAAAAGGCCTATTATTTGCCAGTTGATTTGCTAGGCTGTTTCTTCCTCTCTTCCGAGTGAATATTTTTAGGAAGTTCTTTGATCGCTAGCTTTGTAAACTGTTGGTGCAGGATGAGGGCACAAAGACAACTTATCGAAGGTTAAGCTGGCAGAAGCAGCAGTAGAAACACTGTGCCCAAAGCTTGTTTATGTGGCATATCCTCGGGTGGTTATAGTTTTAAGTGTGGCACCTTGGCCCAAACAAAACAATACAGCAATTTCCCTTAGCATCAAGCTCTTTCTAGACCACCTCCTTACTCAGATCCAAAGATGTGGTGGCATGAGCTGGCATCCAGATATTTAGGCAGCAGGATCTCAAAGCAACCCTGGAAAATCCTGCCTTGGGAACATAGCTGTCAACTTACAGATTTGAAAATAACGGACCAGCAGCTCGAAAATAAGGCATCAGCAGCCAAAATAAGGGATTTTAGTCAACCAGCAGCCAAACGAAGCCTCAAGTGGTGGTTCCCACAGCGCAGCAACCCGGCAAAGGGGATGCAGCAAGGGAAACCACCGTCACCTCTCCGCTGGGAAGCGCTGAGCAAAGGCGAGTCCCCAGGCAACGCGACCAATTTGATCGGCACAAGGCATGCAAGCTCCACCCCCCAATCGTTCTTAAACTCCTTATTGGGTAAGCAACGCAGCCAAGCAACACAGTTGGAGCCTCCCTCCTGCCTGGCCGGCAGGGAGGGAGAGGAGCTGCTTCCTTTGAAATCTGGGAAATTTAAGGGACATCATCAATAAGGTACAGCAGCGGGACACGGCACTGGGATAAGGGACTTTCCCGCCAAATAAGGGACAGTTGACAGCTATGATTGGGAACCTTATAGTAGCCATTGTGGTGGTAGTGTAAAATTTGGAGAAGGCATATTCCGTTTTCAAAAGTGCACTCCCCAACTCTACATGCTGTACCTGCTAAGCCCCAGCCTTCTACAATAGTTGGAGAATCTCAGGACCATCACATAGTCCTTCAAGGCCTCTTATTTGGTTCTGAGGACTTCCCAGGCACACCCTTGAATGTTCTTGGCAGCCCAATGAATGTGTCACTGAAGTAGACTAATGCCTGTTGCTTGCTTGGAAGGAGGGTAGCGTGTGGTTTCTGAATAGTTGGAATGTAACCTACTGCCCCAAAAGGTAAGTAGCAGAAAGCCATTGTTCTATTCCCTTTGGCATCTGCCCCCCCCCCCGTTTTTCCACAACAGAATACCACCCTTGGGATAAAAAAACACCTGCCTAATACAATACTAGGATCACAGCACCACCCTCTTGGGCTTGCCAATCAGAAGCTCGGCAGTTTGAATGCCCGTGACGGGGTGAGCTCCCATTGCTCTATCCCTAGCAGTTTGAAAGTACGCCAGTGCAAATAAATAGGTATTGCTGCGGCAGGAAGGTAAATGGCGTTTCCGTGTGCTCTGGTTTCCGTCATGGTGCTCCATTGTGCCAGAAGCAGTTAAGTCACACTGGCCATGACATGGAAAGCTGCCTGCAAACAAATGTCGGCTCCCTTGGCCTGAAAGCGAGATGAGCGCCGTACCCCATAGTCGCCTTTGACTGTCCAGGGATCCTTTACCCTTTTAATACATCACTACTGCTTCTCCTTCAAGGTTTTGCCTATGTCACTTCACCATTGGCCTGCGACAAAGTCAGTCAACATATAATTTCTTTTAAATGGTTGCACTGTGCGTGGAACCCCCACCGCTTGTGAAAAACCAACATGAAGAATGGCTGGAGCAGTTAACTGAAAGCATAACAAAGAAGTCAAGATAGAACCGGCCCGACTCTCCCCCCACCTTCTGTAGAAGCTTCCACCACCACCACCACAAGAAACCAAAAGAAAGAGTTGGAAGTTTTGTGATTTAATAAAAAATTAAGAACCATCCCTCCTTTTAAAATCAACTTTGGTACTCTGGCTAAAAATGGGTATGGGGGGAAATAAAAGGAAAACAGGGGTGGGAATAGACCACAGCATCTGCCCCCAAATGCGACAGCCACATGCAGAGGTCCCTTGACCTCATGTGCATGTGAGCACAGGACAGGGGTACAGACTTCCAATTGTTTTCTCAGCCCAGTCAAAAAGGCTGGACGGAAGGCTTGATCCCCTATAAAAACTGCACGTGGGATAAAACATTGATCTGGACTATTGCTCTGCTTCAGCATCACTTTTCAACTAGCCCCAACCAGATTAGGAAGCAAGACAATTTTGCTGAATGAAAGACATCTGGGACCAAGGAGAATGTGAGCTTGCAAGGACCAGAAGCAAGTCTTCCAAGACTTCTAGGTGTGATCTCTCCTCCCCGCCAAAATCAGTATCTGCTTTAAAAAGCAACAGGAGGCGGTATGGTACCCTGAGGGAAAACGTTTGGATTCTGGCTCATTAAGAGAGTCAAAATAAGCACAAGGAGGTCAATACAAAAGCATTTTTAAAGTGAAGCATCTGACCACTCACAACAAAATCCCTTTTCACCCCCACCCATAGACAAGCTGGCACTACCATTCAGCAGCTCCTGCACATTCAAGCAGAGGGAAAAACAAAGGAAGAAGGCAGGAGGGGCAAAGGAAGACTCTGCTACTAGTGCCAAAATCAAGGGCTGCCTTGTGTTACCCCCAGAAAAGGAGTCTCACAAGCTCAGGGCAACTCCTCACAGTCACCTAGGCCTGGGTGGGTTTGTGGCCTCCAATTCCTCCAGCTATCCTTAGAACAGGACAGAGGGAGCTTGTCATGCTGGCCCCCCCCACAAAAGTACATTAATTTGCACAGCAATCAGGTCAAGTCTCTGCTCAATGATCCAGTCTGCACGTTCATTAAGGCCTTCAGACTCTTTCTTATGCTGGCCCAGGCTGCCTGCTCTGGATGGTTCTTGCTGGTTACTCTGAGCTCTCAGTTTCTTCTTGCTTCTTTTTCTTCTTTTTCTTCTTCACACTGGTGTTACTGCCCTGAGAGGAGAAACAACGAGAGTTCAGAAGAGCCACTCTGTTTTTTTGGCTACCTCTCTGGTATTGAGGATCAGTGTTTTTTTCCTGCTGGGAGTAGGTCACGCAGGAGTTGGGCAACTGTAAAAATGGCCACAGGTCAAAAGTGAACAGAATCATTGCCTTTGTCTTGTCACCCCACACAATGGGCTGCAAGAAATTGAATTCATTGCTTGCAGAGGGCTCCCCCTCACTTTCTCCTTCTATCATTCCACCTATCCATGTCCCTCGCCCCAAAGGAATCAAGAGACACGTGCAAACTACATAACTAGAAGCTACTGCATCCATGAGTTATCAGAAAGCCACAACTGAAAGTGAGATTCTTCCTAAATGGAAGATAAATGCTGAGCTGTTCACAGCAATTGTCATGCACATATGTGTGCAAATTGGTTTTTCTTTTAAGTGTGCATATACCACCTGATTCCTTGGCACACAAGCACAGTGGGTTACACAAGGCCTACCATTTCGCTTAGCTCCCTGCCACTCTCAGAAAGCTCCGACTTCCTCTTCTCTTTCTTTTTCTTCTTCGCTTTCTTGATTTCTGCTTGCGACTCTGGAGAGGCTGGGGGAGAGGAGGCTGCTGCACCGGCTTCCCCATCACTTTCAATCTCCCGCTTCCGCTGAGTGGGAAACAAGACACACCAGACAGGCTTCAGCCAAGAACAGGGTACTACTATACAGGCTGCTCTATGGGAGCATTTTAAGACAGATCTTGCAAAGGAGCTCATGTTTGGCACCTGCATGTGTCAACAAGAGATAAAACCAGGGATTTCAAGCCATTCACACGCAGTTACCTGCAGAGCAAGGAGCAAAGTGCACTACTTTAGGGTTTTGATTGTACTGTTAGCTGTGAGAGAGAGGATGAAATAAGGCTGCTCACCCAGCACCAGGAGACAACATCTCCCTTGACAAAGACTAGGTGGTAACCTGGGCAGAACTGGAGGGTGCTGGGCAAACTTCTAATAAGACGAGAGATCAGCCTGTAACCATGTTACCTCTCTCTATGATCGAGTAGAAAGGAAGAGAGGTGGCAAGAATATTTGCACACACACCCCCTCCAAGAGAACTGACAGGTTTTTCAAGCCTCCCTTGCCACACAAAACAGTTTGAATTTGACCAAGCTTCAGTGTGAATGACGGTCACCAGTACTGCAGGCAGCTACAAGGTTTTAATGATCACACCACCCACAGCTACTCTGGAGATCTTTACCTGCTGTCTTCTCAATGGCCCCCCCAAACCCCACACATTCAAAACAATACTAAAAGGTAGGCTCTAACAGACACTGCCCAAATAAAAATAAAATGCTGGAATGCAGTCCCGCAGCAAACCAACCTTTGGTGGCCTTTCTGGCTCCTCTTGGGTGACTTCCTCTTTTACCTTTTCCTTTCCAGCAACCCTGGGAGAAAACAAGAGCTTTATTTGCATCTTTCAGCCACCTGTGCATTATGTACAATTCTACCCTGTTCCGCCTAACTTTTTATACTAGAATTGGAACACTGGTGTTGGTGATGTTCGGAAAGCTGGTAAACACACCCAAAATGCATGGGGGGCAAGCTGCAGTTTTCCTTATTTCATTTAGCAGGCTGACTCCCTCTAGAGCCATAGAAAGGAGGCTAGAAAGGGATAACTGCCTGCTTCCCCCGCCCCAAGGAAATAGCAACCCCTGCCCTGCCTTTTCTAGCACAATGCACTTTGTATACCCCAAACCAGCACACCTTACCCCACCCCCACTTAAGGCAATGGGAGCTGCAAACATTACCTATTATAATCCACATAATCAGTCTTCCAGGCCTGGGGAGTTTTCTCATTGGGCTTGCCATGTGTGTCCAACAGGCCTTGCTTGATCATCATCTTCTTCTGAGAAGCCTATGGGGAAATAAGCAGAGGAGACACATGTCACAAGGCAAGGGCATGTGCTTTTTTATTGCTGCCATTTCCATAACCCTCAAGGTCCACAAGCAGCAATAAAACAAATCTCTCTTGCTCTTATGCGACTTGAGGACCCAACACCCCTTATGTCCAGCGCCTAAAAGAGCCATCAGTCTTGGGTGATAGATCTGGGTCATCTTTGCACAGAGTGCTCTTGAAGTCTACTTTAACATCATTTGGCTCACCAACAGCAAAAGCAACCATTTCACGTGACCAGAGATTCTACTCGTTTCTGTGGTAGCAAGGTGCGGCCAAGATCTTTGAAAGTGCAGCCAGGCATGTACAATCTGATACAAAGCTGAGGCACCAAGCGAACAGTTCAAACACACGCCCAGTGGGATGATGCACCCGGTTCCCTGAAAATTCTGTTGCTCCAGGAGCAAGTATCAAGCTGCTCTTCTGAATCTGCTCCCCTGTACAGCCAAATGACGCAGTGCCATCTCAATACTCACTTTTGGGCCAAGTCCCCACTTGCGAGGGTACGTGTCTCTTTCCATGATCACACGCTTGATTTTTGCTACAACTCCATGGTCGCAAGTAGAGATCACTGCAGTTGTCATCAAGGCAATGGCTGCAGGAAGAAGAGTACAGGTTGAGCACCCTAAGGAATGACACAGTACAGAACCTGGCATTGCCCAACACATGCTCTTTCTGTAACCCACCAGAGTAAGACTTACAACATCATCCCCTGTAGCATCCCTATTTACTACTTAAGGAGGTTCTCCTTCTAGAAAGCAGAATGTATGTTTCTGGTGTGAGAAACACACGCATATGAAGCGTGTAAGCAAGACACAGGTTAACACCCACCCACAAGGGTATTTTAATGCCATTTCCCCACATTCTTGCACTCAGATTTTTTTTGTTTGGGAAAAGCACGCCAGAGCACTATGTGATCAGACAGTTTCATTCTTCCTGGTTGAGTCAGAGCCCCATAAAGGTCTCTGACCCTGCTTGTTCCACCCAGGCCCTGCCAGCAGCCAGCCAAGCATCCCCATGCCCCCCAGTAGAACACTGGAAGGCTGAAAGGTGCCTGGAGGCCACTCAACATCAAGACCCAAGAACAGGAATCAAGATGTGGCAGGAAGGGCAGAGCAGCAACACTCAGAGAATGGATAAACTTCATCATCACTTCACATGTGGCCCTGAGCAAGTGCAGGCAGGTGGGGAAGTTGAAGAAAGCTGTTTAAAAGGGGAAGGCAATTTTCAAAATTACTATGTAGTTCCCCACACACTTTGGGAGTCAGCAGGAAAGATGGGCCTCATTTCTCAGTGGGAGAGAGCTAAGCTGCATAGTTGTTCCCACTGTTTCAGTCTCACTCACCAAGACACTTTGCTTTTGCCCAGCCCAAGGCAGGCGTCCATAATCTGAGGTCACACTTGCAGGACCATTTTTCAAAGCTAGAGTGTGGAGTTGAACACGCATCTTCTCTCCAACAAAATATGTAATGCCGTCCATTCCATTTTTATTTCATTTCACGAGCACTTTCCTACTGAAAGTACCGAACCCAAAGCAGTGCATAATAGGAGACGTAATAGATCGAAAAAAGTACAGTAAGAAAACTATGTTTTGATTTGCCACTAGATGGCACTGTAGTCTCATGTCAAATAGGCATATTGTCACTGCCACCCATTCCAGTACAACACAATGAAGTGTTGATTCATAATCACCTGCCAATGGAGCCTGAAAAAAAGGCAGCAGGGCTGGGGAGAGAAACCTCTGCTGGATATGCTGGAATCTGTGTTGCTAGCTGGAAGAAACATTACTAGGCTAGGCAGCCAAGGTCTGAGCTCAGAATGATGCCTCCTCCTACAACCCACTTCCTGTACACTAAGCATAATCACGAGTGCCGTTTTGGCCCCACAACTGTGGATGCCCAGGAGCCCTGGGTGCCATGCAGCATGCATGGCCCTGGAACAGAAATTTGCGGGTGTCCGGCCCTTCATGGGCCTTCTGTAGGTGTTTGGGCACCCAGGGAGCCAGCACCTATGTTTGCAATAACTCAATTAAAACAACCTAAGAAGGGAAGTGCCTAGCTGCCAGTTCTCACCTGTGCAGATGGCCTCTCCTTTTGTGGTGATAACAACTATTTCCTGATTGAGTTCGATGCCATCTTCATACCGCAGCAGGCCAGGAAGCATGATCTTTGCACCATAGCAAATGGCGTTCACCTGAGCAGAAAATAGTAAAAATGATCATGCTTCGACCAACAGCTATCACTGTAAAATTCTGTTTTTCAGTTTTCAATGCATGTACTCCCAAGTCTTTGGAGTTATGCCCACAAAAATTATACCTCCTCACCAAGAGGCTTGCATGGCATGGTGGTAAGAAAAGCTCCATACTGGACAGCATCCTGCACTGTCAATACTGTAACCACCAACAGTGGCATTTACTCCCTTATGGTACCTGCCACCACCCCTCCCACCTGTAAACAGCCCTGGAAGCAGAAATTAGGACTAAAGAAGTCAGGCTGCATCATTTTCTGAAGATTCTTAAATAAAAGTACTTTTGCAGACAGTGGAACATCATCTTAGAAGGCAGCAATGTAAGAAAACAAGGAATGCCTCTTCTAAGAGACAGTCTGACAAAAAAGTGACGTTGTTAAAGCAGTAGCGAAGGACTGTGGTGCCTTGGCTATAAGTCCCGGGAACTCACCGCACTGTCCTTCATAACAAGTCGCTTGTGGGATGTCAGCAGCTTCTCCAGGGGGAAGATCACCCTCCTGAGGTACGTCTCGTCCTTGTTGTTGTCATATTGCCATTGGGCATCCAGCACATCATGCATAGTCACCATGTGGTCCTAGAAGCAGAAACCACCCCAATATATTATATAACTGGGAATACAGAAAGCAGCCTGACACAAAAGCCAGGGTGTTTTTTTTTACCATCCATCCCAACTACTGCTACTCTGACGGGCAGCAACTCTTAGTCTCTTAGTTTCCATCACTGCAATCTGATCCTGCACCAGCTGCAGATGCCAATCATTTGATCTAGAACTGTCTAAATCCAAAGCCATGCACTGCATCATTGAGCCATATCTCCTCACAGCCTGCAGGCCACTGCCCATGGCAAAAGGGCTGGGAGAAAAGAAGATAGTTCCACGTACAAGCTTCATGTCCTGAACACACTGGGAATTGGGGTACACACACAAAGGCAAGTGTTAGCAGACAAAAACAAAAGAGTGAATAGTGAAGAGCCACAAGGTAAAGCAACCCCCTCATCTTGGTGCTCTTCCTATGTTTTCGCCAACAATTCTCACCAGCCCCAGCCAACAAGGAATGGTCAGGGATGATGAGAGCTGCAGTCTAATATATGCATTGAAGACACCAGATTGGGAAAGACAGCATTAATGCCTCTCCTTTGCAATTCCATACAGCTATTTAAGTTTGACCATTCATAAATTCTACAGCATTCTCTTCACGTAGCCTAAAGCTCTTTCCCCATGTGGAAGATGTCACCAGCAACGCTAGCCTGCTCTGCAGAACTTTCCAAAATCACATGCAGGGAAAGGTTTGGACTACTGAGCGGTTGTTTGTTCCCCACTCTAGAGGACTGCAGAGAGCAGAACTACACAAGAGGACTGAATAGGAGTTGGAAGCCAAGTTTCTGCGGAGGTGACATGGGCGCAGCAAACATCAAGTTATCAAAGTTCCAGAAACACTAGTTTTATTCACCTGTAATGAACAGTCAATAATGGATTCTGTGCAATTAGTCTCATAGGGGCCATGGGTAATTTTTGTGGGTTGGGGGACAGAACTGGCAGAAACAAAGCTTCCTGCCTTTGACACCTCCCAACTACTCACTGTCCCAAAGTTTAATTACCAGAACAGGGGAGTCAGCCCTGTACTGAACTCAACACTTTGGGTAGTGACAATCATGTGCTCTGACGTACACCTTGCAACGTACCTTTTCTCCCATGACCCCAGATCGCACTCGCCGGAGCTCCTGCATCTGACCTCCAACTCCCAGCAACAAGCCCAGGTGCACGCACAATGTCCGGATATAGGTCCCAGCTTCACAGCTCACCCAGAAGATACCTGAGAACAGGGCAGAGTCACAGCAGATGTGTGAGTTATGGAGTTCTGTTGACTTAAAGAGTTCGAACAGAAAGCATCCATGAGCCATCAGTATTGGGTGATAGATGTAAGTCATCTTTGCACTGTGTGCTATGTGATCTGTTTTACATCATTTGGCTCAGAAAACGCCTCCAACCAGGGGTTGCTAACCTATGGCCTTCCAGATGTTGCTGAGTTACAATTCCCATTGTACCTGAACATCAACCATGATGGCTGGAGCTATTGGGAACTATAGTTCAAGAACAACTGGAGGACCACAAGTTAGCCACCCATGCTTTAAACATCCTAAGAAAACTTCAAACCGGTCAAGGAAGTGATCTAGTCACCCAGAACAGTGTATTAAAAAAATTGGAGAAGAAAGGCTGGAGAGGCTTAGGAAGTAACCTAGAAAGGGTTTCAGTAGGGGGGGAATCTCCCCCCCCCCCCCAATTTCTCAAAGCTCAGCTTCTGCTTTGCAGATGTGATTTGAGCATAAGCTCATGATTTAAGGCACATTAACTTGTGGCCCTTCAGATGCTGGTGCACTCTTCAATCAGCTGTAACTAGCATGGCTAATGGTGGGGGATGAAGAGAACTATAGTTCTCCCAACCACAGCTCTTCAAAGAGTGCATTATAGGAAAACCACTAATACTGCACAGTGGCGGAGCTTCATGTTCCGGTACCGGGGGGGTGGAAAGCAGGTGGGGGCGATGGCACCCCACTGGGATCACACTGCCAGGGGCGGTGCGCTCCCCCCTTCCTCTGCAGACCTCACATAAAACAGTTTCATTACCCAGTCTTCTTTCTGGATCATATTCTACCAATTTGCTCTCATAGATTGTTCGGACTCTCAGCTGCCTCTTCACTGCAGCAATGAGTGGGGGCCGCTGGAAGAGGGCACCAGTCAGTGTTTCTATTGCCTGCAGAAGGAAGCAGATCAGATACCACTTTAAAATGCTCGCACCCTTGTGGTAATACATGATTGACACATGCAAGGAAGGATGAAATTTCAGGTGTTTTCCCCAAACACACCAAGCTCCATTTTATCAACTGCATTCACCAAGTAAATTCAACTTTGGTTTGGTACGATGTGGTCTTAAGAAGCTTAATGCAGTTAAAACAGCTATGGTAATGCAAAACCATGAGTTGGCAAAACATCTGGCTAAATCAAGGCAAGCACGGGGCTGTACTCATCAACTAGCTTGATCATTAATCAGCATGGTTACCAAAGAACAAAATGAACTGCAATTGCTACATGAAGTGCTGAGCAATGGCGCACACTCTGCTTCACAAGTATGCACAGAATGTTCCTGGGAAATTCCAATTGATCTTTGAAGAAACCACCACCATGCAGGCAGCTCAACTTCTTTAAAGTGGCTATGAACCTGCTCCCAGATCACAGAGACCACTAAATCAATATTTGTTGTTGTTGCCCCCCCCCCCGCCCCCAGGCATCTCTAGCAATGACAAGGGTGGCTTCAATACCATGCGGCTATAGGCAGTCAGAGCTGTCATTAATCTTAGAAAACCAAGGCCCAAATAAAAGGAGCCTCAGTTCTGCTTGCTCTATGTCTACGCTGCAGGCAGCTGGAAGCTGCACAGCACCAAGAACCTAGAACAGGAATCCTGATGTTGCAGGAAGGATAGAACAGCACCACTCAGAGAATGGATAAAACGGCATCATCACTCTGCCCTTCCCATACATCTTAACAGTTTTCAAGGGACACAGAACTACAGTCCAAAGTATACTTCCCATAACAAACAGGATAGACTGAGACTGGCAATCTGAGCTGATTCACAACAAAGAGAAACATTCCAAAGATTGGCTCATGGAACCCAGAACAGCATACCTGTGGTTCCTAGAAATGTATCTACCCAGCAGAAAGTGAAACAAGCGGCAATTTGCTTTGTGCTGCCACTTTTGGTCTGAAGAAACAGTCAATTACTCTTGAAAATTGAAACTTACTCTGATTTGTTTTTGCATCTAATTTTTGTTTGTGATTATTTTAACAGTGATTAATTGTGGCATTTTAAACAACATTCATGCCTGTTGCATGCTACCCAGATATCCATGTGAAGAAATAGTTGCTCTCATCATAACCCCTACAGCTAAATTTAATTTGGGAAAAGTTTCTACTGCCATCATTCACAGTGATGTTCATGACTACACACACACACACACACACACACACACACACACACACCTCTCAAATTTTCCTGCCTAGCAGAGACTTACCCTTGACAGCTGAACCTCACTCTCGATTGCATTGTGCAGCCGAACGATTCCCACATACTCTTTGCCTGGAAGACGACAGAAGAGTAGTCAGGAGAGGCCACTTTAATTTACTTTTTTCACCATACCGGTGATTGTGCTGTTTCTATGTCTAGCAATGCACTTCTAGGCTTGATAAAGAGACAAAGCAGATGGTATACCTGCACTCTGTTGAGACTTGACCAAGCGTGTTGCTCGCTCAATGCATACAATCAGGCACCCAGTCACTTTGGGGTCCAATGTGCCACTATGCCCTGTCTTCTCAACACGTAGGATGCGGCGGATCCAGGCAACCACTTCGTGGGAAGAAGGGTTAGAAGGTTTGTCCAGATTGATGAAGCCCGTCCTGGAAGAGAACCACAGGGACTGTTAACAATAATCTATATAGGTGTGGACTCTGCTTGCTCTTCAAAGAACAAACCTGAATTAGGACCCAAATCTACCTTAAAACAAGACATATTAATAACCTAAATTTTGAGATTAGCATTACCAGCAGCTAGGGATTTCAAGCAGGATACAGTGTCCATGGCAATACTGAATTGTGCTAATTTTGTGCTTGATATTTATGCCACATTTTTTTGGCATACAGTTGTAGTAACACAGCCTCAACTCTTTTTTACCTACCCTCCTCCCAGTTTGCTAACTAGCAAACAGTTTGTGACTAACAATTTTTACATTATAAATTACATGGCACAGTAAAAGTTAAGAGACATTGTGCCAAACAAAAGCATTCATGGATAGAACAAAGAAACTACGGTAACTGGCAGGTATTAAGTAAGAATAAAAAACCCTCCAAAACATATAGTAGGGTCAACAGAATATCCAGCACCCCAAACTCTGCAGCTGTGATACAAAGCAATATTTAAGGGCCAATGTATGCAAGTCACTATACAGGTGGCAATCATTTCAGGCGCGTCCAAATGGTGTGCAATTGCCAACATGCAGATCCTTTTGAACCTGGAAAAGGGAAGTACGGGGTCAAAACAAGTTGCACTTATGTGCACTCGGTCGACGGGCATGGAGGACGGTAATGGTTGTCACCTCTAGAGAAAATCCTGGAAGAGTTAAAGTGGGCAGTGGAGCCCCATCCAAAACTTGTGTTCATCTAAGCTTCATTTGTGCCTTTCCCAAGTGTTTAATAACTAACCCACCTCCCCCAGATTACAGAAGGAACGCCATGTGGGGGAAATCTACTCTTAAGCTCTATCTCGCCTTACCTTACATATTCGGCAATCTCTCTTTTTAAGGGATTACAACCAGAAGGAAGGGGTGTGTAGTGTGCTGTCCTCACATTCAGCTTGTCAAAGTTCTACAAAAATCCAAAGCAAGCAAGAATTAATGAACAATTAATGCTGTGGAGTTCTTAGGTTGGAGCCAAATCTCAATGTCTTAAAACTCATTGGAACTATTTGATATAGAACAAGTTGCTCGGCCGATTAAAAATCATATAACTGATTAAGATTTGCTCTCAAAAAGGAAAATCAATCTTCCTTTAGATGGAGATTGAATGAAGACATATTAGATGATAAAATGTTTTTGGAAAAAGCAAAAAAGGTTCTGGGAGACTATTTTGATTTGAATCTGGTTACCAGGCAGCATGTAGTGTGGGATGCTAGTAAGGCAATGATGAGGGGACTGTCCAACAAAATGCAACTCAAAAGAAATTAAAAGGAAAAAAAGAAAAAAGAAATTTTGGGTGCAATATTAGAAAAAGAATTAGTTAAAAAACCAAAGAAAGAATCAGTTTAAAAAGCAATCAAATTATTACAAATACAATATTCAATTATTATTAATGAAGAAATAGTGTGGAAAATTAAGAGAGTGAAACAGAAATATTTTGAATATGCCAATAAGTCAGAAAAACTGCTGGCATGGCAAATGAGGAAAAATGAACAAATATATATATAAATAGGGAAGCTTTTAATGTTTGATGTATCACAGTATTTTAATATTCTTTTGGAAGCCGCCCAGAGTGGCTGGGGAAGCCCAGCCAGATGGGCGGGGTATAAATAAATTATTATTATTATTATTATTATTATTATTGTTGTTGTTGTTGTTGTTGTTGTTGTTATTACTATTAAAGTTGAATGGAAAATTTACAGACAAAAAGGAAATAAGAGAAGCCTTTGTTACATATTTTACCTACTTATATAAGAAAGGATATGAGAGCAAAAGTTAGATAAATCAATATTTAAAAAACAGTAACCAAAAATAAAAGAAAAACTCAGACTTTTACAAAACCAAATAACAGTGCAGGAAGTGTCAGAAGCAATAAACTAAGCAAAAACAAGTAAATCTCCTGGACTGAATGTACTCTCAGCAAAGTATTATAAAAAATTGGGTGAACAGCTTGTGATTCCCATAAAAGACACTATGAATGAGATCTTAAGATCAGGTGAAATCCCAGAGACATGGAAAGAAACATATATAACATTAATTCCAAAGCAAGATTTGGATTTAACCCTAGTAAAAAATTATAGGCCTATTTCATTATTAAACAATGATTATAAATTATTTGCATAGATATTAGCTAATAGAATGAAAAAAGTCCTGCAAGAATATATTCATCAAGATCAAACAGGGTTTTTACCAGACAGACAAATTAAAGATAACATCAGGAGTATCTTAAATATAATAGAATATCTTGAAGTAAGAAATGAAAAACAAACTGCCTTAATGTTTATAAATGTGGAAAAAGCATCTGATAATGTCTCATGGGATTTCATGAAAAAAATTCTTGAAGAAATGAATTTTGGAGAAAAACTGATAAGGGGAGTCCAAGCTGTTTACTCAGACCATAATGCTGTTGATTTTTAATCAGGTGATAACAAATCAATATACAATACAAAAGGGAACCAGACATGGTTGCCCCCTATCACCGCTTCTGTTCGTTATGGTCCCAGAGGTATTAGCAGGGAATATAAGAGCTGATAAAGATGTTGTAGGAATAAAAACAGGTAAAAATGAATTTAAACTGAAAGCATTTGCTGATGATTTAGTAATTACAGTAGAAGACCCAATAATTCTCTCCTTAAAGTTATAGAAAAGATCCAAGAATTTGGGCAGGTGGCAGGATTTAAACTTAATAAAAACAAGACCAAATTATTAGTTAAGAACTTAAAAGAATCAGAGAAGAAAGACTTGTCCCAATCCATAAACATAGAGATTCATAAAAAGGTGAAATATTTAGGAATATGGTTATCAATTAAGAATCTTAATATTTATAAAGATAAATATAAAAGATAAAAAAAAACCTCAGCCACAAAAATTTCACATTTCTTTTTGCCAGTAAATTAAATGGAATTTTGAGAGTTAATTATACTGTAAATTAGTTGCTCTAGTTAAATTTAATTATATCGTAAGCTTTATATAGAACACTAATAATTAAATATGTAGTTCATTTGCACAATTCTGTTTACCTTGAGAAGTAAAGGCCATTGTGATGTGTCCAGTTGAGCCACTCTGGATTCAGGCTTGATAAAGAATTCTTCAGAATACTGTATATCCTAGGAACAATCAAATAGGCAAATTAGCAACTATAACCACCAATGAAGAATGCTGGCCACCATGTTCCTTTACTCATCAAGAATATTCTCTAGTCTAGACATAAAGAGCAAATAACTAGAACTGCACTCTTCATGCTGCTGTTTTTCCTCATCATGCAACAATTTTTATCTATAAGGGGACTTCTACAAAGAGAGAAATGCTATCACTATTAGCTCCTGCCCAGAATGCATGCCTCTAGACAATCAATTGCCCTCATCAATTATCAGCCAAAGTTATAACTACAGTGCTGAAAAGGAGAGGGAATGTTTGCACACCCCTGGGAACAGCATATTCCCAGGAAGTAGATGGTGTGAACTGTAGTCCAGCAACATCTGCAAAGCACCATGTAGGCTACAGGGTGCAGAGAGGTTTAAAAGTTCTTGCCCTAAATAGAATTCTAGTAATGGAAATTAAGCAATATCACAAAGCAACTCACAGCAACATCTTCCTCTACCAGATATTTATGTTCTTTCTTTTTCTTGTGCTTCTTAGAGACAGAGCCTACAGAAAGACAAAAAATAAAAATACTACAAATAAATGGAACTAGAAGTAAACTTGGCATTGTTCACCCATCTAAAATCAAACCTAAAATTAGTAATCTGATTTCAAATTTTAGATCAGATAGGAAACTTATGACCTGGAGTCCAAATGCAACCCTCCAGCCTCTCCATCTAGCCCTCTGAACTCTTCCCAGGCCATACATACTCCCCAACCCACAGCCTTGCTTTGTGCTTTTGCCTGTCTGGAACCCATTCTTGAACTTGGCTCATGCTTCTTTCTTGCACTGCATAGAGCAGAGTGTGAAGAAACTAGCTTACTGTACAAATTTGCATTTAATCCTTTGTCTCCTTTTTCCTCTGGCCCCACCTACCACTGGCACATGGCACCTAGAAAGGAACAGGGCCCTTAGCATGAAAACGGTTGTAAGAGTTTACAGTACAGTGCAAGATTCCTTATATATGGCGCTATTACAGTTAATACCATTATTCTAGGTTTGCAAGAGAATTGTTGCCAGGCGCTGCAAATAACAAGCACTCCAACCTATGAGAAACCAAGAGCGTGCTGTGGGTGACCAAAGAAACCTGCAAGAGAGGTACTGGAGGAAACAGTTGCATGGGATAAATTGGCTGCAGTCAATGCTCATGCAAGCCACCCACGTGGGCAAGCGCCTTAGTGCCTTAAGTGGGCAAACTGGAAAGCAATAGCCCGTTTCCTCGAAATGCATTTTTTCCTGCAGCCACGGAATATCGATAGTTCCTGCGAATCTGCCCCCCCACCCCCCAGGAAACAAACATGCTGTGAAACATTGAACACGTTACAATCGGCTCCAAGGTGGGAGAACTGCAACCTCTCCCTCCCCCCACCGGCGCTGAGATGCGGACATCCACGGCAAAATCGGTTTTTGCCCCATGCACCCTTACCCGGCGGCAAAGTTGCCCCAACACCCTCCTCCCCAAAAAGAAAGACGGAGGCGCACAAGCGGAGACAGGAGTTAGAGGAGGAGGAAACAACAGTTGGAGGGACATGATAACAGATTTGGTTGGCATGCATATCTTTGGTATGGAAAAGATAAAGTACATAAAGGGTTCTATAATCACATAATAAAAAAATCAATGATTAAAGTGTGGGGGAAATATATTATTAGAACCCAAAACCCCATGGTGGCTATCTCCTATTGAAGCATCATCACTTAAGGAGGTTGGCCAACACACAGAGATTTATTAACATAACAAGAAGGGAAGTGGAAATTGAAGGAATATGAGGACTTAAAGGAGCATGTTCAGACTTGGCTGCACCATGGAGTAAAAACGGGTTTTGCCCCATGCACCCTTACCCGGCGGCAAAGTTTCCCCAACAGCCTCCTCCCCAAAAAGAAAGACGGAGGCGAGGGCCAATCTCGCTTTGTGGAATCGCTCACCCCCCCAAAAAAACCCACTACATCCGAGCATGCACAGAGTCGTTTCTAAACACTGTACAAGTAGCCACGTGTTTCGCCACGATCGGACTCAGGACAGGGCTGAGAAAGCTAAACACTACCCTCCGCTAAATCTGTGAACTTCAGCAACTCTTCCTACGCCCCCATTCCCCCCCTTAAAAACTAAGCATTTAATTCCCGTTCTTCCCCGGAGGCGATCCTCTCCGCGACCCGAAAGAAGCGCGATCCTTCCTCAGGTTACAGGAGGCCCCACTGCGCCCGCATGGAGGGCACCCGAAAAGGTCATATCCACGCCCGAAGCTCGCCTCAGGTCCGGAGAAGACAGCCCTGACCCCGAGCGCACGCCGCGCACCCACCTGGACCGTCCGCCATCTTGCCCTCGCCACGCGCTGCCTCTGAGAGACACGCGCGCACCTCGCCTCCCGCCAGCGAAAAAGGGATCCCCTCGCCCACTTCCGCTCCCTGTCCCGACAAGCAGCGCGGCGCGGCGCGCGGGAAAAGAGGGACGGAGCGGCGATTGGGTAAGCAGGGAGCTGGTGGGCGGGGCGGGGGGGTGCACCATAGAGGGCAGGAAAGCCCTAGAGAGGCTAGGTGCCTACAGTCCCCCTCCCCTCCGAGAGGCGGGTTTTTAAACAGCGCCGGAGTTCAGGCTATGAAGGGACTCCAACTCCCAGCAGCCCCCAGTCAGCGAGCCAGGGAAGATGGGAGCTGGAGTCCAAGAGGCAGAGGCGGTTTTTTTTTTTGTAAATTACCCAGCGGCACCCAGCAGGTTTTGCACGAGCCAGATGGCAATAAAACCCCGCTGGGAGAGGTGCAGGGCTGTACAGAAAGTGGGGATCTCGTGGAAACAAGGCTCAGGCGGCTTGGCCAAGTGGATAATGGGGGGTGATCCTAGGTGTGTAACCAGGATTGTGTGTTGAGCACGTTATTTTATGGTAGAGAAACGTGGGCAAATTACACCTGCCAGGCGTATGTAGTATTATGAAAATTTCTGGAAATCTGACGCTTCCACACATTTTTTATGGTATTTCGGCCAGTCCTCATAAAGGTGTCCTAATAAAGATGTTTGATTTTGAAAATGATAGACCAACATATTAGGGTGGGACATCTGGATGAAAAAGAAACAGCAAATCAAGAGACTTCTTCCAACTGAGCATTTATTCTCCCATTACAGCCTGGAAATCCAAACCATCCAGCAACACATAGTGATCAGATGTGGAGAAGCAAAGTAATCACACCATAGCTGTCAATGTTTCCCTTTTTCTAAAGGAAATTCCCTTATTCCGAATAGGATTCCTCGCAAGAAAAGGGAAAAGTTGACAGCTATGACTTATACTACGTTTTAACACCACTTGCATGCCATAAGGCTTAAACGGCAAATAATTTTTTAAAATATTGGTCTACTATAAAATCAAAAAGCCTCCAGGCATGCTGGCCACATGACCCAGAAAGGGGCCTGAAAAGGAAGATGAGTGCTGCACCCCATAGTCACCCTTGACTGAACTTAACCGTCCAGGGGTCCTTTACCATTACCTTTTACTTCTACTGTTTTTAAAAACTCTTTCTAGCTGTTTTAAATGTTTTGTAAGTTGCCTTGATGCACATGTTTGTTATAGGAAAATCCTTGGGCTCACTTGGATTACCAAACAAAGACACCAGCCAGGAATATAGGAGCAAAACAGCAGCCAATAGGCCTGGTCTTCATTCAAATAACTGTTGAAACAGGACTTCCACCCACCACATGGGAGAAGGGGGAAGAAGCAGAGAACAAAGAGTGGCTCCCACTTTTATCAGTTTTACAAAGATACCCACAACACCCCTAAAATTACATCATGCATATATCACAAATACATCACGTGTTGGAAGGGTCTGGCGACAGAAACTTGAGGATCAGGGCTTGCCCATCCCTTACCTTGACCTCCACCAAACACAAGAGATGTCCCTTTTTCCCAGCTAAGTTAATCACAACCTTTTGTCTTGATCTGGGTTTGCTATTGTTTCTGGAATGGCTGCCTGCAAGACGGAGCTGTTTTGCCTGGCCTTCGGCATGGACTCACTCTGATCCCATATATGGGATTTCGCATGGAAATTTCCCATGTAGGACCAGCATGAATAGCTGGCTCGGGTGAATATCTGATGTTTCCTCCCTTTATGGTCTTGATTTATGGGCTACACTAAAATGAGGCTGTATTTTAAGTTGTATTTTAATTAACTCTTTTCTATTACATTTTATTGTAATTTATATTTGGTGTTAGCCGTGGGGAGGACGGGGTATAAATAAAAAAATATTATTATTATTATTATTACCTGTCTGGAACTCAGGTATCAGGATGCCAGAGATTATCACTCAGGCAGAGGGGCTGCTGAGTACCTGAGCTCACGCTTTATGGGTTATGGCTGCCCTCACTCATGTCCCAAGCTCCCTCCTTGGTAGCCATTTCCTTCCTGAACAGAACATTGGAAATTGTGTGGTGTCGTGTGTTATCTGGTGCTTTGAGGAGACATTGTGTGTGTGAACAAAGAGGGGGTGCACACTGTGTGCTGGAGGAGCAACCCCCCCATCATTGTAAAAATTCCCTGTAACAATGTAAAAGGGGATTAATAAATTAAAACATACTCTTTTTCTATTGGTGCAGTAGTGTTGCTTTATCCCATTGCATTTGTATTCCTTCTCTAGGCAAATATTTAAAAATGTAGTATAAACACCAACAATTGGGAAACACTTGCCTGCGAGTGCTTCAATTGGAGAACAGCCTTTACCAAAGGTGTCATGGACTTTGAAGACACTTGAACTCAGGATGCAAGGGAGAAATGTACTAAGAGGAAGGCACGATTGGCAAATCCATACCATGATCAACTCCCGTCTGGAGACCAATGTCCCTACTGTGGAAGGCTGTGTGGTTCCAGAATTGGCCTCCACAGTCACTTATGGACTCATTGTTAAAACCGTGTTTATGGAAGACATTCTTACTTGGCTGTGAGTGATCGCCAAAGAAGTATTCCTTCCTTTATACGTTGCATTGGCTGTTAGAGGTGAAAGCGAGTTCCAGTTCGTATCTGGTTTCCAATAAAAAAATCCAATGGTGTGTGCCTCAAATCCAATGTGCAAATGCCAGACTCACAGCCAATGTATAATCAAGAAACTGTTGATTATTAATCTGAGACTTCGTCCTTGAGTATGTGACATTTTTGTCATGATTGTTTTCTGATAAGTCATATCCTGTTTGTCTAATCATTGTTCTTGTTAGGAAAAAATAAGATTGAGGAATGGTACCATTCTTCAATCTTTTTTTCCTGGTCTATTTTAATTTTGTTATAACTTAGGCCTGGTTTTTTGTTTTTTAAAAAAACTGGTTTACTTGAGCCGGACAGAAGGTGTAGGCTTCTAAAAAGTTGTTATTGATGCCAGGGGCTTAACTATCCTTCTCACTATATAGAAGGATCTGGCAACTTCTGTTTCAGTGTATCTGAAGAAGTGTGCATGCACATGAAAGCTCATACCAAGAACTTAGTTGGTCTTTAAGGTGCTACTGGAAGGAAAAAAAAATTTTTGTTTTGTTTATCCTTTGAGGGTAAAGTATTGGAAAAGTCTCTTGAATGATTAATCTCTTGGGTTCTCATTTCACTTTTACGCTATTAAAAAAACCCTCTGTTGTTTTATTACATGAGTGTTTGAGTTGATTGATTTCATATTCTAATGATTTTGTACTCATGGTGAACTGCATAGAAAGTTTTCTGAAGTGTCAGGTTATGTGTATATTTAATAAAACAATAGGTAAATGCTATAAAACAATAGCAATGTATATGGACCTAAGGCAGGAGTAGCCAATAGGTCCAATATAGGGCTATTCAGATGTTGCTGGAATACAAATCTAAGCATCTCTGAGAATTGGCCATGCTGGCTGGGGCTGATGGGCGTTGGAGTAAAATAGAAGAAAAAAGTTTTGCGGAGGGCAGTGTTCACTACCACTGAACAGAATTTTCATTGTATGGGGCTTGGACCCCCTCATTTTTAGATCTTGGAGCTGATGTATTCATCATGGCTGCAGAGACCTCACTGCAACCTAGAACCTCCATGCTTCACATCACAGCATTGAGCATGGCTGTGAGAGAGGTACCAGACACAAAGCTTAAAATGATCCTTTGCAGTATTCAAAGGGTGAAGCATTGGCATAAATGATCAGCTCTGCATAGTTGTGTAGTGGGTTGCCAAAGTCATGGCTGGTAAAAATCAATAACTGCTGTTTTGGGTTGTTTTTTAAAATAATCAGCTTTATTTATTACTTTCACAAACTGATATGAACTTATAAGATACAGAACTAAGAACACAGAATAAAAACTAAGACACAGTTTCTGGGGAAACAGAGGCAGAGAAGGGTTGAATATATGAAGCAGTGAAATCAACCACCCCAAGAGAAACTATTCTCTCTCAAACTCTCTGATCTGCTATCCCTGTAAGCACATTCACCCTACCCAACTCATAAGGGTTTCCTCAGTTACAAACACAGTTCCTGCTGCCACCACCAAAATGCCCAAGAGACTAACTCTTCTTCCAGCATATCACATTGAAAACGCTCCCTCTAGGAAGGGCAGGTGCCTAAAGGAAGATGTCCCTTCTGGTCTCCTCAGGCAAATCTTGGAGACCTTGGAGTTCATGCAAGCCCTCTAAAACCATCTTAATATTGGCTTTGATCTTGGCAGAGTCTTTGGTAAGGGCTTCACTGAACTCTGTTAGTAGCTTCTTGTTCTTCTCAATGAAGGCAAGCACCCCAGGAAGAGTCAACTCCACAAATAACCCATAACCCAGTGCTACCAATATGGTGGAGACATCAGGCACTTCTACATTGACATAGAAATTGTAGCCTAGATCCACTTGAGTCGTCAGCTCCTGGCTTCCTATCTCCTGCAACCACTCAATAATATTATTGAGCTGAAGTTACTGAGCCACATTTTCATAGACCTGATCTTGCTGCTCCAGAACCCTCTGGAGACCCCTCTGCAGAACTTCACCGATGATAGCTTCGCAGTGGAGCACCTTCTCCTGTACCTGCCGCTCACCTGGCATTCTGGCGAGGTTCCCGCAGGAGCTTTCATGCCAGAGCCTGGAGGGGAGATCAGTGGGACTGTTACTCACTGTAACTCTGGGCCCTCCCGCCTTCCTCCCACAGAAACAAGAAGCTGGACGTTCCACAATCCAGTTGGGAACTGAGGGGCTGGGTGAGGGAGCGGAGGGCCTGGGGGGGGGGAGACGTGGGCAGGTGGGCGTGGGAGGCTACCCTCCCTCCACGCGGATGCTTCCACAACTGTTATGCTATTGATGAATTGGTGAATTCACTTTGAGTCCAAGTAAACAGGGAATAATGTAATTCCTCAAAACTTGAAACTCAAGACAATCTTTCTGCCAAGCCAAGCTAGTGCAACTGTAATATAATAAACAGTGATTTGCTTAAATGCATCTCACCACTAGTGTTCAAAATTAGCCAGGCACCAGGTGCATTTTGCACCTGACTATCAACCACTTGCAACCAACTGAAGATACCTGGACACCAGGATGGTGCCTGACATCTCCACTATCTGGAGGTGCATGCCTGGATCTTGACTGTTTTCACATACTAATACCACATCCCGTATAATTCCATCAGTTATATTTTATCTGCACAATCAGAATGGATTTCAGAAACCAAAATGCTTTTTCTGTGCAGCCTGAGCTGGAGCAGTGCACGTTATAGTTAATGGTTGTCACTTGTCTTCATTTACCCCACCCCACTACCCTGCTCACAACTGTGAAGAATATTCCTACGCTACGAACTGTCTGTGTCACCATTAAGAAAAAGAGGTAGGAATAGGCCAGTGTGGACTGTCTATGAATAAAGTGATTTTTTCCCTTTTATGTTCTCAAAGTTCTTAACCTAGTTCAAGGTTGTCATCTGAACTAGCCAGATGTTTAACTGAGAATCAATCAGTCTGTCCATCCTTTGAAAAATAAGACTTTTTAAAGCCATCTTGCCCAAAAATGGCAACCAGATATTCCATTTGGGCAACTGTAACCTTGGCTTAAGGAGCCATTTTGTGCCTACCTTATATATCTGAGTTTCTAACACTGCTCACTACAATCTAGTGATAGCTAGGCATTTACACATAGAAGTAGATGCTAGTGCACCTGTAATATAATAAACAGATTTGCTTAAATGTACCTCATTTTGCATCTGGCTATCAGCCACTTGCAACCAAGTGAAGATGCCTAGGTGCCAGGATGGCACCTGAAGTCTTTTTGGGGTTTTTTTTTTTTTTGGCGCCTGACATCTCTACCATCTAGTATGCATATGACTTAAGCTGTGTCCAAATAATAAAACAAGGCTGACATTTGAGTTAACTGGTTTAGGATTGAGTGGTAAAGGCACAAAATGTTTACCTTACTCTCTGTAAATTCCAAACAAAGCAAGTTATTTTTACAATCAAAGAGGAACAGGAATTCCCTTTAGTTAAGAAGGGTAGGAAAAAAAGACAAAGGAAGTCCCATTATTATAAGCCCCAATGTTCTATAGAATATCTGAGGAGCACCACATTGTCTGTCCTACGTGATCTACCCATTGTGGACTATGAATATGCCAAATTTCAAACTGATCTTTTGTGTAGCACAACACTAAGAATGAAAAAGTTTTTCATTCTGGATTGGAACCGCAACATGAATAAGAAACATTTATTTATTACTTCCATCACATATATGCTGCCAAGATACCTGAGATTGCTTTGGCACTAGAGTTGTTTGGTGGTGATAAAGCAGTCTGGGTGGTATAAAGAAGTGAGTAGAAGCACCCTCTTCCACAGGGGTACCAACTTAAATAAAATATTGGGGTGGGGGCAGGTAAGCCCCACTATGCATAACCAAACACATGACACAGCGCACATACACCATTTGAATGGCAAAGCCCATCAACGGGGGTGTGTGGGGTGGACCCCTCAAATATTTTATTAGAGGGCCCAAACAGACCTCAGCCCCAAGAAGCTGGCTCTTATGCTCTTCCAACACTTCTTTTTTTCAGACTGCAAGCTCACAACATAAATGAAGTATGGGCTAAGATTTGTGAGCTCAGTTGTCTAACTTGACACTTCATGTAACTTCCAGTGAGTGACCTTTAAAGTAGAAAAGGCATGAGCCTAAAAATGGACTGAAATACAGGGCACCCCCCCCCCCATTTATGTGGTGGTTACGTTCTGAGGCACCGTGCATGTTAGTGAAATCATATATTTGAAACACCATTGAAAAAGCCTGTGCACACACACATCCATTCCACCCCTTTTTTTGGAATGTTTAAGGTCACTTCTGGGTTCGATGTGATGCACGTACAGTGGTACCTCGGGTTACATACACTTCAGGTTAGACTCCGCTAACCCAGAAATAGTACCTCGGGTTAAGAACCTTGCTTCAGGATGAGAACAGAAATTGCGCGGTGGTGGCGGGAGGCCCCATTAGCTAAAGTAGTGCTTCAGGTTAAGAACAGTTTCAGGTTAAGAACGGACCTCTGGAACTAATTAAGTACGTAACCAGAGGTACCACTGTATGTACAATTGCACACCTATTGAACATGCGTAAGTAAGGGGTTGCCTGCATAAATAATTAAGCAACCTATTCCTGCTCAAAATCTGTACTTTGACCACTTCCCAGATGCATCTTTTGCTGTTGCCTCTTTTAAAGTCTATGATATATATAAAGGGATTATTTTCAAAAGTTACTACATATATTATCGTTAGCATCATCAGCGATTACAACAATACAGTCATACCTCGGAAGTCGAATGGAATCTGTTCCTGAAGTCTGTTCAACTTCCAAAACGTTTGGAAACCAAGGTGTGGCTTCTCATTGGCTGCTGGAAGCTCCTGCAGCCAATTGGAAGGTGGGTTCCAAAGAACGTTTGCAAACCGGAACACTCACTTCCAAGTTTGTGGCATTCAGGAGCCACAACGTTTGACTTGTAAGGTGTTCAGGATTCAAGGTACGACTGTACTAGGAAATAAGACTGCACACACCTCAAGCATTACCAGTACCACCCTCATCCTTTTCTGCCGCAGAGAAGACCTCCCCCTCCTACCCATTACTTACTGATATAAGTAACAAATAGGCTTGCTCTCTAACAAAGCTTCATAAGGCAATACAAGACCAGGACTATATGAGGCATTTATGCAAGTCCCAGGCATTTTTACTCTCATCTGGATTTAAGGCTGGAAGGCAAAGGAAAAGTGTGGTGCACTCAGGCTAAGTTTCAAATCAGCAACTTGTGACACTGCACAATATCATTTTTATTTTGCTCAGTTTTCACCACCTAAGTGATCTCCTTGGGGCACAAGCACACATTAAAGCATCAGCCTTGGTTTTCAATTTGCTGGCTTTATGCAGTCTAGGCCTACATGAAAGTCTCTTAAATCTGATTTTAAACGGACAGGATTTTTTTGATACTTGAATAATGATTACAGTAAGCCTGCAACTTAAGTGCATTTAACTTTCGTGCATTCAGCTTTACGTGCGCAGCAATTTGTGTATATATGGGGGAAATGACACTGGCAATCCCATCTGGCATTGAACCAGGTGTGAAGCCCAGAATGTAACTCCTGCGTATGTTGTGGGCTTACTGTAATGAATTTTGTATTCAAACACTAAAAAAGCCTTCCCCAACCTGGTACTCTCCAGATGTTTTAGACTACACTACGGCTTCCATCAAGCCATGCTGGCTGGGGCTGAGACAAGTTGTAGTGCAAAGCAATCTAGAGGACACTTGGTTGTGGACGGTTCCAATAACGTAAGAAGAAAACTGGCAGCATAGTTTTCAAGCAAGAATCCAGCAGTTCAACACAAAGCCCTGTGCAAGAGAACACAGCTACCTCTCATATGTGTACTTACACTTTAAAATGTAAAATATAAATAAGTATCAACATTTAAAATTCCGCAACATTACTTTCAAGTTTACAATGTGTTATAAGTTAAGTGTAATTTCTGGAACCAACGATGAAGAAAGTGTTTTATAAAGTCCAATATGATAAAATCAGCCCAACAGCGGGGGGAAATGTGGGACACCTCGTGTTTTTCTCTCAAGTCCTTAGTGAAGTCTAAGTAATGTTAGGAAAGAATAGATGTGGGTAGGAAGAAAGTAAGCCCCAATAGAATGAAAGGCAGTGCTTTGCCACCGTGTTTCCTTCATGCAGAGAAAAGGTGCAGTAGACTTAATGGAAAATGCAGGCTGGAAGCTAGGAGGACAGAGACTGAAGTGTCACTTCCATCAGCAAAGCAAACCTTCTTTGCAAGACTTCTGTGAAAAACAAAAAAGAGTTGTCTAAGAACCGTACGCTATACCAAAGTACCCTTGGTCATATCCCCTGACCTGAGGGACTGATCATTTCCTGTACCACCAGATGGAGGAGGTGATTCTGCTCCGGAGTGAGCAGCGGCCAGAGTTCCTTCTGCAGCACCTTGAGCGCCTCCAGGTCTTTCTCTTGGCAAGCCATGACAGCGGACTGCAGCAGCAGGAAGAGCTCTGAGGGCACGTAGCCCGGCGAGGCATCCAGGGCCTCCCAGGAGTACTTCTCGAGGGTCTTGGCGTGCTCGGGCATCAGCTTGGAAGGCGGCGGCTGGAGCAGCAGGAGGAGAAGGACGCGGGCCACCTCGCAGTGCAGCAGCTCGTCGAGGAAGGCTCCCGGCGGCGGGCTGACCGGAACGGATGAAGAAGCGGCTGCGGCAGCCGAAGATGTCGATCCAGCGGCAGAGGGTCCTGTGCCGACCTGAGCCATCAGCTGCGCCTGGGTGAGCACAGCCAAAGCACCATCGTGGTCGCGGCAAAGCAGCAGGCAGGAGGCCACGTCGCGTAGGCAGCGCAGAGCCTCCAGGGGCAGCTGGGCGACCGCCAGGAGGTCTGCGGCGCGCAGAAGGGCCGGCACGGCTTGGCCCGGCTCTCCGCCGGAGCGCAGCTCGTTGCCCAGCTCGAGCCAAAGCCCGGCTGCCAGCGCGGGCTGGCCCAGGTCGAGGCGCAGGCGGGAGCCGAAAGCCACGCAGCTCTGGGCAGCCGGCAGGTGTTCAGACAGTCCCAGCCCGGGGCCTTGGCGCAGGCGGAGCTCCCGCTCGTGCTTGAGCCAGAGGCGCGCCGCTTCGCCCAGCGCCGCCGCTTCTCCGGGCGCGTGCCCAAGGCTCTGGGCGCAGCGCGCCACCGCTAGCTGGCACCAGGCCGCGTACGGGAGGCTCTCCTGGGCCCGCAGCTCCCTGGCCAGCGCCGCGAACTGCTCGGCCGCCTCAGACACGTTCGGCTTGCGCAGGAATCGCCGGCGGAGCTTGGCCGACACGAGCCGGTAGCGGGTCAGGAAGTCGCCTCCGCCGCCCGATCCCGACCCGGATTCCCCTCCGCTGAAACCAGGCGACAAGCCGCCACCGCCGGTACCCGGGACGGACAGCATCTTCCCGACTGCTTCGGCTTCACCGACAGCTCTCCTATGCTAGGCCCCGCAGGAAATGGCGACAGAGGGTTGCCAGGCGACGGAACAGGAAGTGGAGAAGAAGGCGTTGCAAAGGGCCGTGTAACCATGGCGACCGCGGAGGCAGCCGTTCCCATCCCTGGGCTCATCTCAGCGCACTCCTACCTGTACTTTGCTTTCCAGGCACAGATCCAGGTGGAACAAAAAGAGGTTGTCACAGGGAAAGCGCTGGGGCGAAACAACCAACAACGTACCAGACGCAGCACTTTAGAACACGGAACCCGTGCCTAGAAACACAGCACAAAATGATGTGTCTTTCTGGGGGAAATCATCCTTTAGCGCTCAGTCGGAGCAGTTGAGTTTTCCGTGGGATAGCCGTTTTCTCCTGTTTGAAGTTAGAGTGGGTTTTCCGTGGGAAAGGAGCAGGGCAAGGGGGTGTTATGGGAATTGTAAGGTTTCAAATATAGAATGAACGTTGATAACTGCACAAGGTAAACACACATACATAAGTATATGAACCACATGTCTAAAATAGTACAGGAAAGCAATCCAAAAGCCATCTTGACTCTCCTAAAGACTCTAAATATTTCCTCTGCCTCCTTAATTCCCCTTGCCTGAGAAAGGATTCCTCTCCTACATCTATGAACCTCCTTTGTATTGTCATTGTCTGCCCAGATGCTCCGCATTGAGGGATGGGCATCCTGATTGTCTTATCAAATGCTAATGTTTTGTGTAAACTGTGTCTCAGAAAAGTAAAGGACCCCTAACAGTTAAGCTCAGTCTCCAACGATGCTGGGGTTGCGGCGCTCATTTGTCCGCAGATAGTTTTTCCGGGTCATGTGGCCAGCATGACTAAGCCGCTTCTGGCAAAACCACAGCAGTGCATGGAAATGCCGTTTACTTTCCTGCTGGAGTGGTACCTACTTACCTACTTGCACTTTGACGTGCTTTCGAACTGCTAGGTTGGCAGGAGCTGGGACTGAACAACGGGAGCTCACACCGCCGATCTTCTGATCAGCAAGCCCAAAGCTTGGTTTGGTTTACACCACAGTGCCACCCGCGTCCCAAACTGTGTCTGGAATTATGTAAAACTTGCTAAATCCTCAAGAATATCACACTTGATATTCCTCAAGAATATCATCCTCAAGAATATCACACTCAGCCTGTCTGAGCCACAGGAACCCCACCTTCTGTGAGATGTAATTTCTGACTGTTTGTAGAGGGGGTTTCTCCTTCTCCACGCCAAAATGCAAACCCTTAAAAGAGATGTTTCTTCTGGGTTCTGGGTCTCTTGCCTCCTTGCTAGGAGGGGAAGGAACTCTGTTGCAACTGAAAAATAAAGATCTGCCTTGCTTTCACTGCATCCTGCCACCATCCATTCATCTCTGACGGATTATGGACTTAGGGGGAGATAGATTAAAATTGCAGAGTTTTGAGAAACTAAAAAACAAAGTACGAGATTGGCTTCATTACTATCAGATAATGGAGGCATATAATTTGGACAAGAAAATTGGCTTCCAGGTGGAAAAATCAAAATTAGAAACAGAACTGTTAGAACCCAAAACTAATATTTTGTCAAGGATGTATAACTTGCTGTTGAAATGGAATACTCAGGATGAAATGGTGAAATCTGCTATGATTAAATGGGCACAAGATGTTGGACATAACATTATGTTTGCTGACTGGGAACAGTTGTGGACCACCGGTATGAAATTTACGGCATGTAATGCCTTAAGAGAGAATATTATGAAAATGATATATAGGTGGTACATGACCCCAGTCAAGCTTACAAAAATATATCACTTGCCCGATAATAAATGTTGGAAATGTAAAGAAACTGAAGGTACATTCTTTCACCTTTGGTGGATGTGCCCAAGGATTAAGGCTTTCTGGGAAATGATCTATAATGAAATGAAAAAGGTATTTAAATATACCTTCCTGAAGAAACCAGAGGCCTTTCTTCTGGGCATTGTCGGCCAATTGGTGTTAAAGAAGGACAGAACTTTTTTTATGTACGCTACAGCAGCAGCAAGAATACTTATTGCAAAGTATTGGAAGACACAAGATTTACCCACTTTGGAAGAATGGCAGATGAAGATGATGGATTATATGGGACTGGCAGAAATGACTGGCAGAATCCGGGACCAGGGAGAAGAGGCGGTGGAAGAAGATTGGAAGAAATTTAAAGACTACCTACAGAAATATTGCAAAATTAATGAATGTTAGAATGATGTTGGATAGAAATTAAGTGGTTTCCAGCTGTAATGCTTTAAGAATATGGAAAAAGGAATTGATAAGGGATGAAAATACTGAGTTATAAAATGTTAAATTATATATATAAGATGAATGAAAGAGGGTAAGGATTTGCTGATTTGATTAGTTAAATGGGAATACAAGAAGGGGAGGTGTGAGGAAGTCAATGAAACAAGCAAATGAGTTTTAAGTTATGAAAAAGAATTGTTTTTAAATTTTTTTGGTTTCTTCTGTATGTTTTAATTATTTTTTTAATTTTAATTTTTATTATTATGTGTTTTTGTATATTTGTTTTTGTAAAATCTCCCTTGGGGAGTTGGGCAGCAAAAGCCAACCACCGCTATTTTTTCTATATCAGGGGAAAATGCTGAGACCCGTTCTTTCTCGGCACTGGACAAGTGGAAGTGTGGCGGCACCATAAAGTGGCCTGGTCCTCTTAGGTTGCAATCAGACATGTAGGTGATGCTCTGTTAGTTTTCCTGATTGCAACACTGGCACTTCTGTCTGAATTTATGTTCTCTTTGTGTTATCTATATTTTCTCTATATATTTTTAAATAATTTTTATTAATATGTTGTGACAATATGTAACCAAAACTGTTATGCATCAAAAGTTCTTGCTTCTCATGCAAAATAAAATAAAAAAGAGAGAAGAAATGGAAAGGAAAAACAAGGAAATGGCATATGAAGAGATAAATAACATAATAAAAACTCTATCAAAGTGTGAATAAATTAAAAGGAAAAATATGATTTACTTTCTCATTCCAGAAATATATAAACAAGACCTACCTTCCCCCAAAACTGTTGTGCCTCCCTGCAAACAACTAAGAATGGTATGCTGACATACTGTTCCAAATCTCATCACCTTACACATGTGATTTTTTTCCGTGTTAAGGGGGCTGCAAATAGATTTTTTGTGTAGAAACAAATAACACAGAAATGAGTGCTAAACATGCTCTATTTTCTATTTTCTGGAACTAGCTTTCTCCTTGTGTTAAAGTTCAAAGAGAATGCCGCAATTAATAGTTTGTTTCTTAATTTCATTTATATCCCACCTTTTTTCTCCAAGGAGCTCAAGATAGCACACATGGTTCTCCACCTCCTCATTTAATTCCCACAACAACCCTGTGGTGTAGGTTAGGCTGAGACACAATGGCTGGGCCAATGTCACTCAGTGAGCTTCATGGCTGAGTGAGGATTTGAACCCTGGTCTCCTTGGTACAAATCCAACACTCTAACCACTATACCACATTGTCTCTAATAATGTTAGGGAAACATTGGGGAAGTAGAATGAACTACCATGTGAATGGAGTCTAGATGGGCCATTTGGCTGGTGCAACAGGCTCATTATATTTGTGAGTGTGTGTTCACAATTGATAATTCTGTTATATTTGAATTGTGTTTATCCTTAATGCAATACTGTTGACAAATGGCTGAGATTCTACATATAGAAAACAGATGCAGGAATCTGGAGGTCTCTCCAAACTGTCAGTATTATGCAGGAGAGATTTAAGAGTGTACTAGAACTTTAGCTTTCTATAATTGAAATTGATTAAAGCACTCTGGGTTTGTCCACACTTTTGCTTGACCTGTATTTTGATTAAGTTGTGTAGCAATTAACTCCAAGACCTTTTCTCATTGCTCCACGACTGTGCCTTGTGAAAATAGGAACTTACTTGCTGGATTGGATCTTAATCAGATGTGCAGAAAATCTGAAGACAGATTTTGCTGGTCAACTTTCTGATTCAGCAGATAATATTGTTTTTTCCCCTAAGACAGCTGTGGAACAACGAGAAAAGCTCTCAGACCCAGATAAACTGATTAGTACACAAATAGGGTAAAAATACAGGACAAGCACATTTAAATAAATTGAATGATTATCTAGTTAAATTTGTTAAGTTAAATTAATTGAAAATAGCTTGCAGATACTTAATTGGCTTAGGATTTTATTTATGTTAAATGATGAATTAATATGTTTAATTCCATAAGGTGAAGATTTAAGGATGTTAATGTTTAAGTTAAATTTCATAAGAATTGGGATTTGGAAAACCATTAAAAGGACATGCAATGAAATTCAACCAAGGGGAAGCGAGGAAGTCGCTTAACAAAGTTAATAAGTGTAATTTTCAATAAGGCTATGATTTATGTTGGTTTGTCTTGTGTGTTTGTTTGTTTATAATATTCTGAAAACCAATAAAAATTTTGGGAAAAAAATACAGGACAAGCAAAAGTGTGAATAACAAGTTCATGTTTAAAAAAACAACAAAAAATACACATGTATTTTTCTTCTGTGAGAAAAGTGATGGGAAAATTCACTAGAAAGTGTGGGATGAATGAATGGCTAATGAGAAAACACCCCACAAGCAAATCAGGATGAATGCAGTTCGTTGTCCTGTAACTCCTACAAACATATCAGAACAAATAGTAGATATTTGACATAGTCGAATTGCTGTGTAAGCAAACCAGGATGACTGCTGAAAAACAAGTCATCAGGTGGTGCACTATGTGATCATGCGCACCTGGCAGAACCATCCAGATTGCGCCCCCCTAGTCAAGGGCACCCCCCCTCTGGAAGTCCTTGCAGTGGTGGCACTGGCCCTTACTTCCTTCTCCCCACCCCCACCTTCCTCACACAACTCCCCATCCCCTTTCCTCTTTCAGCAACACCAACATGAAATTTCAGTAGCCCTCTGGGTGATTTTCAGACTTGGGCGTGAGGAAAAGCCTCTTAGCCTAAAAAAAACTTGGGGGGAAGGGGAGAAGAGAAGAGGGGGAAAATAATAATAATAATAATAATAATAATAATAATAATAATAATAATAATAATTTTATTTATACCCCGCCCTCCCCATCCAAGGCCCGGCTCAGGGCGGCTAACAACCAATAAAAAAATGGATTGAAATAAAACTTAAAAAACAAGATTAAAATACATTAAAACATTAAAATGCAGCCTAAAAGGTTTGCTGAGGGGTGAAGAGGCGAGGATTTGAATCTGGTTGTTCCACAGGTTGGGGAGAATGAGGGGGGGAGGCTGTCCCCAATCTGAGAACAGGACAGCGCTTCCCTTCTCTTCCCTCCACCGCCCCCCTCCCGCCACTAGTGTACCTCAGAGCAGCTTGTTATTGGTCCTGGGGAAGGCAGAGAGGAGGTGGGGAGGGGAAACGGGATACTTCCCCCCCTTTCCTTGGGCAAAGTTAGGGGACCCAAAGAGAGGCCGCCAGCGCCCGGCTGTCAAGGAAAGTGAGGAGAAACAACCCGGGAAACCTTTTATTCGTGGGAGAGCGAAGCAGCTCCTGTATGTGTCTGTCTGAGGCACTTTTTCGCGGGTGCTCTTGAGGTCCCTTCCAGGCTGGTTGAAGCGGCACATCAGTTCAAGGCGTCCAGCCACTGTTGGAGAGAAAGACACGCCACTGCCCTCTACCTCAGAGGGTAGCTGAGAGGAGAAGCAGGGCTAGCGGGCAGATGTGGAAGGTTAGTGCAAAGAAACAGTGGACACTTTAAACACTGCAGTTTTTAAGTGCCCTTCCTGGGTTCAGAACGTGTTGGTACTGCACAATTACTATTGTTGAGTCCAATGGGACGTACTCCCAAGTATGCGTGTGCTGACAGCCAATTTCAGCCAGGGTCCCAAAGTCCCAATGAATAGGAGAATGTGCAGAGTGCCACCTTCTCCCACCTGTGTAGTGTCAGCTCCTATTTAGCTGAGATTGGGGGCAGAGAGGTGAATAAGAAACAGAAAAGTTTTACGGGCTTAATTCTTGTTTGTTTGACTGCTGGTTAGAAGACCCAGAGGGACAGCTATTCTTTCCTAGAATTGCCACCCTAAATGCTGGGTGTTCTTTGGAAATTAGATTATAGATTTTTGCCAAAGCTCCTGTATCTTTCTGTCCCTGTGGCTCCCACCTGCACGCTTAAGTCAGCCTTCGCTAACCTGCTGTCTTTCAGCCTGCCAGGTGTGCCTGTGCCTTTAAGGGAAAGAAATCTGCAGGTGACAGTTCTGGGGACAGAAAGGGAAACAATGGAGCCTCAAGGCAGGGTCTGGAGGAGGCTGAAAAGTTGGCGGCCATGGGGTCTTTTGGATTTCCTTGGGGAACCAGGCTATAAGCTTGAATACACGTGTATTCGCAAGATATAGGGGTTTAATTTATTGGAGGGTGTGTGGTCCCCGTGGGGGTGAAATGGGGAAGCAGAGTCCCTTTAAACTCGCTGGAGTTTAAACTGGCCAGGGGGCGGGGCTGCGGATCTCTGTTTCTAACAGCTGGGGCGTCCTCCGCGTCTTCTCTACTTCCATCTGCCTGGCGCTGCGGGAGGGAGGGTGGCAATGGGTGCTTGGAGCTCGCTCGCTGCTGCACCTCCTCCTCCTCCTTGGCCAAGGGTGCGCGCCTGGCCGCGGCTCCGCTTAGCATCCGGGCGGAGCGCATCTGTGCCCTTTCCAAGTGCTGCGGGACGGCGGAGAGTCCTGGGGTAGGTAGGGTTCTGGCGCGCGGGGAGGGGGCATTTCGGGTGGGTGGGGGTGGGTAGCCGCTTCCCTTCGCGGAGCAACTCCGGAGTCCTGCGCAACTTCAGAGACCCCAAATTCTCCTCTGGCTCTTCACCCCAACCTTGGGTGCGATAGGGCATTTGCTTTGCGGTGAGCGGGGGGGGGGGGGCGAGACAAGTGGGGCCAGGGTTACTCTAGCCACAGTATTTCCAGACAGAGCTTGGGAAAGAGTCTGAAACCGCGGAGAGCACGTGTGTATGAACACCGCTGAACTCGGGGTCTGCTTTCTTAGAAAAGGAACTTATTCGCTTGTTGACCCCATGGTTACTATGTCCTGGGGCTGAGACCTGACAAAGCCCTGGTGAAAGCACATGGGCAGTGGCGTGTGGGGTTGGGCCGGGGGATGGTAGTCCGAAGCGCACGATTTTTAGGGGGCGGCAGCCAGGCGCCCCCACGCAGGGAACCCCGTCCCGCCCTGAGTGCCGCCAGGACCCGGCTTGGACTAGCCGCCGCGCGTCCCAGGCCAGCGTGGGGGAGCGGGATTTGCCGGCCGACCAAGCTTCTCCTGGCAAGGGCAGGCAGGGGCGAAGGGCAGTCCCGCTTGGCTCTGGTGGCCAGACTGAGTTGACGCGCGGAACCCTTCCCGCCCTGGGCAAGTTGGTGGCGAGGGCAGCGCCTGGCGCGGTGGGTTGTGTTGGCCGCGCGCACTCCAGCGCAAAAAAAGGACGCAAAGCCGCTGCGTCTTGGTTTCCCCCCAACCAACCCTCCATTTTTGGGCTTGAGCACCCCACGTCCCATCCCTTCCTCCTTGATGCCTTTAGCTTCTGTGGGGAAGGTGAGGTGCAGGCAGAAGTTCCACAGGATAATCCCTGGCTCTTTGGGTAGGGTAGATTTCTTCTGGCCATGGAGGTTCTTTTACGTTATCCTTGGTTGTGATGGATGTTAGATGAATCCTATGTCTTCTTATTTGGGAGCAAAGCCTGCTGCGCTCGCTGCAGTTTACTCTTTTGTAAAAATGTGTAGGATTATGCTGCTGCTCTATGATGGTTTCTTTCCTTTTAAAAAACAACACCACGCTTTTCTGTACACTTAGAGGGAAAAACGTTTTTGGGTACTGCACATGGAAGTTGGAAGCAGCTTCTGTGGGGTAGGTGAGGTGCAGGCAGAAGTTCCACAGGATAATCCTTGGCCTCTTTGGGTACGGTTGGGAATGTCCCGTTGTCTGATACTAGGGTGGGCTCCTCACAGTCAGTACAGCACTCTGGGTGCACCTGTGGTCAGATTTGGTACAGCACAGCTCCTCTTTATGTTGTGTTCTTGGTTTTCCTCGAAATGTTTTTTTCTAGAGCCTAACTGCTAACCCAGAGCAGCTGCAGAGCAGCAGGAACTTTTGTCACTAGGGGGCGCAAGTCTCTAGAAATCTTAAGGGCTGCCTTTCACCAGCATCTTAGTTCTCCTTAGTCCTTGAAGTGCAGCAGCCTGCCTGGCCCTGGAGAGAGACTTTCTGCAGTGCAGCTATGCTGTCCATATCCTGCGCATGCTTACTTGGAATTGAGTCCTGCAGTGCTCAGTGGGATGTACTGCCTTGTCAAATGTGCCCAGGAAGAAAGCTGGCATGTGCTCCTGGTGGCCTGGCTCTCAATATCTAGCTGCTGCTGGGCTCTCCATGGCTGAACTGGGAATAGAGAACTCTCCTGCCTGGACTTTTCTGTTGAGCTGACTAAGATGGTTTGAGGTTTCATCTGGCATTATATTTCTCCCTCCCTTGCAGGGATGGAGTGACCATGTTCTGAGGCAACACATGCAACTTGTCTTCAGCAGCAGTGTATAGGAATGTCAGAGGAGCCTTCTGCACCAGGCCAAAGGGGGACCATCTAGTTGAGCATCCTGTTCCCACCGTGACCACCAAGATGTCAGCCAAAGGGCTGCTCTGTGGATGGGCAGAGCTAATGCACAGGGAAGAAGCCTCCCTGCCCGTCAGCACTGCTTGCATGGGCAGGACAGGAGTGCTTCTGAATCCCAGCTGCTGCAAACCGCAGGAGGGGAGAGTTGCTCTTGCGCTCCTGTCCTGTTTGTGGGTTTCCCTTAAGGAACATCCGGGTGGCCACTGTGAACAGGATGATGGAGTAGAGGGGCCAGTGGCCAGATCCAGTAGACTCTTCTTATTTTCTTCTGTAAATACTTTCTTTTCTTTTCAAATTTTTTTATTGGTTTTCACAACATTATAAACAAACAAACAAACAAACAAACACATAAGACAAACAGACATAAATCATATCCTTATTCAGTGGCGTAGCGTGGGTTGTCAGAACCCGGGGCACGGCAAGTAATTTGCACCCCTAACCCGTGGATTTGCGCCCCCTAACTCGTGGATTTGCGCCCCCTAACCCTAACCCCCAGATGTTGCGCCCGGTGCGGCCGGCCCCCCTGCACCCCCCACGCTACGCCACTGGCCTTATTGAAAATTACACTTATTAACATTGTTATGTGACTTCCTCGCTTCCCCTTGGTTGGATTTCATTGCATATCCTTTTAATGGTTTTCCAAATCACAGTTCTTATAAAATTTAACTGAAACATTAACATCCTTAGATCTTCACGTTATGAAATTAAACATATTAATTCATCACTTAACATAAATAAAATCCTAAGCCAATTAAGTATCTGCAAGCTGTTTTCAGTTAATTTAACTTAACATACTTAACTTAGTAATCATTCAATTTAATCCACTCTTCCTGATACTCCTCCTCCTTCTGGTCACGGACTCTTCCGGTTAGGTCGGCTAGCTCCGAAAAATCCATCATCTTCATCTGCCATTTTTCTATTGTTGGTAATTCTTGGGTTTTCCACTTTTTAGCTAACAAAATACGAGCAGCAGTTGTGGCATACAAAAATAACATCTTTCTTGGGCAATTCCAAACCTGTTATTCCAAGAAGAAAGGCCTCTGGTTTCTTTATAAATGTATATTTCAACATTTTTTTCAATTCATTATAAATCTTTTCCCAGAAGTCTTTCTCCTTGGGACAGGTCTACCACATATGATAAAAGGTTCCTTCCTTTTCTTTACATTTCCAACATAGATTGTCACAGTTATGATATATCTTTGCTAATTTTACAGGAGTCAAATACCATCTGTACATCATTTTCATTATATTTCCTTTAACACAGTACATGCAGAGACCTTGACCCCTTTCTTCCACAATCTTTCCCAGTCCTCAAACATTATATTATGTCCTACATCTCTTGCTCAATCTATCATCACAGATTTAACTTGTTCATCTTTTGTATGCTACTCCAACAATAACTTGTACATTTTAGATAATTTTTTACCTTTTGTATCGAACAACTCCGTCTCCAACTTAGATTTTTAAAAGGAAAACCATTTTTCTTGTCCAATTTATACAATTCATTAATCTGGTAACCAATTTAATTTATCTTTAACTTGATCAAATGGTTTTAATTTGTAACCTTTTTCTTCTATTAATAAGTCATAATAGTTCAACCATTTGGTATCCATATTTAGTTTTTTCTGGGCCTTCGCCTCCATTGGTGAAAGCCATCTGGGCATCTTTCTTTCTAAAAGATCTTTATATTTTGTCCAAACATTATACAACAATTTCCTAATTACATGGTTTTTAAATGCATTATGGGCCTTTACCTTGTCATACCATAAATATGCATTCCAACCAAACACATTGTCGAATCCCTCCAAATCTAATAGATCTATGTCTTCTAATTGCATCCATTCTTTAATCCAGCAAAGTGCAGCAGCTTCAAAATAAATTTTTAAATCTGGCAAGGAAAATCCCCCTCTTTCTTTAAAGTCTGTAAGTAATTTATATTTAATTCTGCGTTTCTTCCCCTGCCAGATAAATCTGGATAGTGTTTTCTGCCATTCTTTAAAACATTTCACATTATCTATAATTGGGAGGGCTTGAAACAAAAAAAAGCATCTTTGGCAGCACATTCATCTTAATCACAGAAATCCGGCCCATTAATGACAGTTTTAGGTTTGACCATATCTCCAAATCTCTTTTAATTTTATTCCATAATTTCTCATAATTATCTTTATATAAATTCAAATTTTTCCCAGTCAGGTTCACCGCCAAATATTTAACTTTTTTTCACAAAATCTAGGCCCGTTTTTTCTTGTAATAGTTTTCTTTCTTAATTATCCAGATTTTTCTCAATTACTTTGCTCTTGCTCTTGTATAATTTGAATCCTGCTACCTGACCAAACTCTTGTATCAGCTCCAGTGCTTTGACTGCACTGGAGTCTGGATCTTGTAATGTCAGGACTAGATCATCAGCAAAGGCTTTTAATTTATATTGTTTCGAACCTACTGTAATACCTTTGACTTGTTCATCCTTTCTAATCATACTTGGCAAGACCTCCAGGACTGAAATAAACAGCAGAGGGGAAAGTGGGTACCCTTGCCTGGTTCCCTTCTCAATTCTAATTTCCTCTGAAACCACATTGTTTACAATAATTTTAGCTTTTTGTTCTAGATAGATCGGTTTAATATCATTTAAAAAATCATGGCGTATCCCCATACTCTCTAAATTATGTAACATAAAACTCCAAGATACATTGTCAAAGGCTTTCTCTGCAACAATAAACATGAATATTGCTCTACAACTCTTTCTTGCTTCTAACTTTTCCAAAATATCCCCAGCATTTCTAATGTTGTCTTTCATATGTCTTCTGTAAATACTTTCTTATCCGCTCTAAATCTTCCTGTATTGGTTCCTGCATGAGTTCTGGTGTTATGAGAGAGGCAGAAAAACATTTTTCCTACCCACTTTCTGCAAGTCTTGCAGGATTTTAGAACCTCTGGTTCCATTGCCTCTAACTTGCTTTTTCTCTAAACTTCAAAGTTCTGAAAGCTGCATATTTTCCTCCTAGGGGAGTTGTTCCATTGATACGGCTGATCTTAAGAAAACGTCCTGCTTGCATTCCCTTATGTACCTGGCGGCAAAGCAAGCGTTTTGCTCTGTTGGGTTAAAGGTGCCATTTGAAAATAATTCCCCTCATTTCTCCTAGATTTTTTCCATTCAGTGTGCAATAATGCCATTTTTTTCACATACACCCTGTGTTGGACCTTTGCCAACATAGTGCCCCCTGAGATGTTTTGGGCTGTACCAGGTTGGCGAAGCCCTCTCTAGAACCTGGGTTTGGCTGAGTCTATCAGTGGTCAGTGGCTTGAATAGCCAAATAGAACTTCCTGTTGAAGGAGCAGTCTACCTCTGAATACCAACTGCTGGGGAGCCACTTAAGAACATCCAGGGGGATCAGGTTAGTCCTTGATGGAAGCAGGGTGCTGGACTAGATACACCTTGGCTCTGACAGAGAAGGCATGCTCTTTTGAGCAGAGGCCTCACTGTGCAGCAGCTTTCACCAAGTTTGTGTCTTCCAAGTGTTTCAGATTGCAACTCCCACAAGGCCCATCATGTTGACTGGACCTGCTGGGAGTTGTTCAAACCATTCACCATGGTTCTCCTATAAGCCCTTTCTGTTATTCGTTTTGTTAGGAATAGGACTGTTAAAAGCAGATTGTGAATACCAACAGACCCATCAGATGGGGATGGGGATTTCATAGAATTAGAAGGGACCTGAAGGGTCATCTAGTCCAACACTCTGCAATGCAGGAATCCCAACTAAAGCATCCATGACAGATGGCCACCCAACCTCTACAGACAAACCTCCAAGCAAGGTGAGCCCATATACCTCCCAAAGCAGGCTGTCCCACTGTCTAAAGAGCTCTTACTCAGCAAATTCTTCCTGATGTTTAGTTTGAATCTCCTTTCATGTACCTTGAAGCCATTGGTTTGAGTCCTACCCCGCAGCACAGGAGAAAACAAGTTTGCTCCATCTTCCATGTGACAGCCCTTCAGATATTTGAAGATGGGTATCATATCTCTTCTAAATCTCCTCTTTTCCAGGCTAGACATACCCAGGTGCTTCAACCATTCCTCCTAAGACTTGGTTTCTAGACCCTTGATCATCTTGGTTGCCCTCCTTGGCACAGGTTCCAGCTTGTCAACATCCTTCTTAAATTGTGGTGGCCAGAATTGCACAGTATTCCAGGTGTGGTCCGACCAAGGCAGAATAGCAAGGAACTATGCCTTCCCTTGATCTGGACACTATACTTCTGTTGATGCAGCCTGGAACAGTGTTAGCTTGGTTGTTGTTGCTGCTGCATCACACTGTTAACTAGTGTTAAGCATGTGGTCCACCCTTGATTGGTGGAAAGAGAGGAAACGGTGCCAAAAATACAGCCACAGACTAAAGACTTGGGTATACAGATGCATATACAATATTTTAAGTGCACTATACAAATGTGACACTAGATGGCGAGGGTGAGCTTATGGCAAATTCAATATATTTTTAAAACCACTTTAAAATTATTTTCTTTTTTCAATTTTTGTTTTCAAAGTTTCAAAAAGAAAAAAACACAATTTTTTACACACACACACACACACACACACACACACACAGACAAACATGCTTACATTACATCACAGTCCATATCAGTACCTTTATGGGGTTCCCTGAACCCCTGGACTTACCTCCACCCCTCCCTTGGCTTCCAAAATTTATCTTCATTTTCAAACTGCATCTAATTCCATTTATCCAAATTATGGTACTTCATTTTTATCCTTTGTTATTTTAAATTACAAGTGCTATGTCAATCCTGCCAACATTTTAAAATGATTACAGTGTTCTTTAATATATTCTTTAGAGGTATGTCATTCTTTAGTAAATTGGTTAAACTCTTGGTGCCTGATTTTCCCGGTCAGCCTTGCCATCTCCGCATAGTCCATCATCTTCATTATCCATTCTCCTTTCGATGGGGCTCTTTCTTCTTTCCATCCCTGGGCAAGTAGTATTCTGGCATTGTCTTCACATACATAAACAGTACTTTCTTATCCTTCGGTAATTCTTCTCCTACCAAATATTTTTTAATGTATTTTTTATTAAAGATTTCTTGGTTTACAAAAGTATGTGCAATGTTTCTTTTTTCAAGTTACATTTTCTTGAAATATACAGGTCAGTTTCATTTGTATTTTTTTAATTTTTTTTAGTAAAGATTTTCTTGATTTAGAAAGGTATCTGCAATGTCTCTGTCTCGTATTCCCCCTCCCCCACGTAACACATTTCCCCCCCATTTATTGAGACATTAGGAAGAATAGGGGGAAAGAGGTGGAGGGGAAAAAAGATGAGTGGGGGTTAGGGTTGGGTGGTGATGTTTCTATTTTACTTAATATATGTGGAGTTTTGTGTCAGCGTGTCTTGTCCGGGTTCTCTGCTGTTCACTTGTTTTCTTTGTCCCTGTGTCAGTTTCAGTTTATTGGTTAATTTTTCTAGTAAGGCTGTTTCCCATAGTATTTGGTACCATTGGTCCATATTTATTCCTGACAGGTCTCTCCAGGTGTCTGGTTATGATGCTTCTGGCTTCTGAGAGTAGGTGGGTTATGAGTTCTTTGTGGTGTAAGTGGGTATTATTGTCTTGGAAGATGTTTAGTAGGGTCAGTTCTGGGGTGATTTCTAATACTTGCTTAGTTATTTTACATGTTTCTCATATGGTTTTTGTACAGAAGAGTTGGATTTGGGGGCATTCCCATCACATGTGGAGGTATGTGCCTGAGGAGGTGCACACTCTCCAGCATTTTGGTGAATTACCTGGGCTTATTTGCGCTAATTTCCTTGGTGTTAGGTACCACCTGTAGGTGAGTTTCAGAGTGAGTGCTTTCCTTCTCTTTGATATGGATTGAAAGCAGGGTTTAGACCACGTTCTAGTCCACTGAGTGGGGTTAATGCCATAGGAGGTTTTGGGGGTAGGTTTTTTAAGGTTGTCAGGGGCCTAGTTGCTGCTGATTTTACTACTGGATTGTTTAAGAGGGCATGTAATTGTTGGTGTGTTAACCAGGGCATTTGGGCATCTTATAGTTTGTCTTGTATTTCTTGTGTTGGCAAGGGTTTTTATAGAGGTTGATTAGGCGATATAAGCCTTTTGTTTGACAGGTTTTTATCTGGAGGTTTTGTGCTGTGTGATGGAATAATGGGTGGTGTGGCAGGGGAATTAGTGGGGATGGGGTTGGGGACAGTTTGCCTATTTCTGCTTTCCCTGCTTTAAGCATGGTCTGTGTGTACCTGTTAAGTATTGTGGGAATTTTCCTTAGTTTGTTTGGAATTGGGTATGCTGTGGTGCCAGTATTTTGAATTGTGTCCCTCTTCAGGTGTACCCGCTGTTTTGTTTCATCTTCTACTATATATGGGATTATGTAGCATAATGTTATATGCTTCTGTGTTGGGGATTCCCCATCCTTCCTCTGTGGAGGGGAGGTGCAGGTATTTGGGGCTTATTCTTGGTTTTTTGTTTGGAATAGGTAGGTTAGTTTTGGGAGGGTGATCATTTTGATCATGGCTATTTTGTCTGAGAGAGTGAAGTTGATGTTGTTCCATCTCTTTAGGTCTTGGTTAATCTGCCGCCAATAAGGGGTTGTAGTTGTGGAGGTATACTTCATTGAGGTTTTTGGTTCTTTGTACCCCATGGTATCTGAACTTGGTGTGACAAAGTTTTATCTTGGTGACGTTAGCAAGTTCTTTTTGGGTGTGGGAAGCACATAGCTTCTGACTTTACAAAATTTACCTGTAGGCCCAACACCATTGCAAATGTGTTGAGTTCTCTGATTAAGGAGGTTGCTGTGTTTATGGGGTCTGGTGCTGTCATCTGCAAAGAGTCCTAATTTCTAGGTTTTGCCTTTTATTTCCACTCCCTTCATGTCTGTGGCTGCTCGGATTCAGATTGCTAAAGGGTCCAGAGCCAGGATGAATAAGAAGAGAGATAGTGGGAAACCTTGTTTTGTGCCATTTTGGATTGCTATGGTATCAGAGTTCCTATTGTTAATCTTCCATATTGCTGAGGCTTGGGAGTATATTTGTTGGAGGATTTGCAGGATATTGGGGCTAAATTAGTTAGTACTGCTAATGGGTATTTCCACTCTAAGCAATCAAAAGCACTGAGGATGTTTAGGGACGTAATTATGAATATCTAGTCGTCTTGGTTTATTAATGAGATTGGGCGGTATGATTCTACTTTGAGGCTGTCTTTCAGTGGTTTTGGGATGGAGACTATTTTGGAGTAGGTCCAGGTTTTGGGGATGGGCCCCCCTTTTATGGTATCATTGAATAGGCGGGTCATGTAGGGCATCAGGGGTTCTTTGAATTTTCTATAGAATTCTGCTGTAAAGCCATTTGGGCTTGGGGCTTTGTGTGGGTTGAGGTTTTTGAGGACCATATCTATTTCATCTGGGGTTATAGGACTGTCCATCAATTCCTGTTCCTATGTTGGGTAAAAAAATGGATATTATTAAAAGATAATGAAGTCCTAACACTAGAGGGTTGGGACAAAATATATGGCTGGCATGGCTGTTTATTTTATGGCAAAAAAGAACAGCATAAAAAATTTACAAATCACATAGTAAGAAGGCTCTATTGGATGTCTGCGAAAGAAAAGAACAAAAGGAAAAATTATTGAGAAAACTCCCCAATGGGTTTCACCAGTGGAGACAACCACAACATAAAAGAGTAATGCAAAAGAGACTTGGCCAACATATAGAGAAATATTAGAAGATGCAGACAGAAATATTAAATTAAAAACTTATGAACAATTACAAACATTTGGAATAAATTGGTTACAATATTATCAATTAAAAGCAACATATGAAAAAGACATAAGAAAGGGGGGATTTGGAAATAAAACTTCAAAATTAGAAAAGGAAAATTGCAAAGTGATCAAAAATACTTGCAAAAATGTATAGATTAATAATGAAAACCACCTTAGAACAAGAAACGAAAGGGGTAAACATGTTAAAATGGGAGCACGATTTGGGATATGAGATATATGTGGAAAGATTGAAAACTTTTGGGGAGAAAAACCATAAATTTTACTGTGTGTGATTTATTTAAGGGAGAATTTCAGAAAAATTCACCACAGATGGTACCTAACCCCTGACAGATTGTCAAAATTAAATAAAAGGAACAATGACAGATGTTGGAAATGTAACAGAACAAAAGGTACGTTATACCACATGTGGTGGACTTGCCCAAAGATTAAAATCTTTTGGGACATGATCCACGACGAAATAAAAAAATTGATAAGGACATCAGACACAAAAAAGGCAGGGGAATCCTAGATAAAGATATCCCAAAAGATAAAACTAAATTATTTCTATACGCGACAACAGCGGCAAGAATTTTGATTGCTAGCTATTGGAAAGAAGACAGCATCCCAACAAAAAGAGAATGGTTGGGGAAACTTTGCAAGTACCTGGAACTAGCAAAACTGATGGATATAATAAGGAGAAAATCCAAAACTATGGTTATGAAGCAATGGGAGTTTTTAAATGATTATTTACAAAACCAAGGCTCAAGTATAAAAATCTGGTTGTGTTTAGAATAATCTTGTGTGTAATATAAAAAATACAAAGTGAGACATTAAGGAAACCCAAAGGGAAAATATGAAGAACAGAGGAGCTGATGAACGGCTTATTAAAAACGCATGAGGCAAACGGTGGAAGTCTTTAAAAAAAAAACAAAAAACCCACTTTTTAAGGTAGATAAGGACAAGATGAAATTATACCATTGAATATAAATATAGATGGGAAATGGCTATGTAAAGTGAATACTTATCTACTTTTAAAAATTTTCACCTATGATCCTTTTCTTTTACTTCTTTATTTTTTCTTTATTTTTTCTGATATCTTATCTTTCATTTCACTCCTTTCTTGTGAATAGTATTTTATAGAGGTATAAATAGTTGTAAATATGAAAAGAGACAAAGTATTCACTAATTCTTTTCCTTGCTTATATGTATTTTCTTTTTCTTTTGTATTTTCTTTTGTTGTAAGTATGTATGTTTTCTAATTTGTAGTTACAGTGGTACCTCAGGTTAAATACTTCATTCATTCTGGAGGTCCGTTCTTAACCTGAAACTGTTCTTAACCTGAAGCACCACTTTAGCTAATGTAGCCTCCTGCTGCTGCCGTGCCGCCAGAGCACGATTTCTGTTCTGATCCTGAAGCAAAGTTCTTAACCTGAGGTACTATTTCTGGTTTAGTGGAGTCTGTAACCTGAAGCGTATGTAACCTGAAGCGTATGTAACCCGAGGTACCACTGTAATAAAAATTAAAAAATTGAATTCCTGTTCCTCATCCGTTAAGGTAGGCATGGTCAGTCCTGGTGTTTATATATGAAGTGATGCATTGTCTTCTAGTGGGATTTCCCAACCCATCACATTTAATGTAATTGCTTTTAAGCTAACCATCTTGCTTATCTACAATATAGGGTGATTCCCTTCCAACCCGTCTGGGTTGCCCTGTCTCTCACCTTGTATGCTCTATCAAACCAATGGAATTGCGCTGAGCTACAGTGTGGTGGGTGGGGGAGTAAGGGGTTAGAATTAGATTTGGGTTAAAAAGTGGGGGGGGGGGTAGATTGCAGAAAATATCCTATATGTAGTCCTAAAGGTTTTTATTTGGGGTATCTTGAGCCATCTGGCGTTTAGCTGCTTGGTCCTCGGTCTCAGCTGGTGTAGAGGGCCTTGTTTTCAAAGAAATTGGGCCCAAATTTCATGTTAGTACTGCTAATAGGTATTTCCACTCCAAGCAATCCAAAGCATTGAGGATATTTAGGGACATAATTGTCTGTGGGCGTTTAGTTGCCGTCTGGTGTTCAATCACGTTCCGAAATTTCCTGATGGGGTCTGTTATATTGTGACCAGGGACAAAGCCAGTCTGGTCTGGGGCTCCTAACTTGTGTAGGAAAATGTTTAAGCGTTTGGCAAAGTTTTATGTGAATATCTTATGGTCTTGGTTTATTAATGAGATCGGGCGGTATGATTCTACTTTGAAGCTGTCTTTCAGTGGTTTTGGGATGGAGATTATTTTGGAGTAGGTTCAGGTTTTGGGGAAGGGCCCACCCCTTTATGATATCATTGAATAGGCGGGTCATGTTGGGCATCAGGGGTTCTTTGAATTTCCTATAGAATTCTGCTGTGAAGCCATCTGGGCCTTGAGCTTTGTGTGGGTTGAGGTTTTTGAGGACCATATCTATTTCCTCTGGGGTGATAGGACTGTCCATGAATTCCTGTTCCTCATCCATTAAGGTAGGCATGGTCAGTCTTGGTGTTTATATATGAAATGATGCGTTTTCATTTGATGGGATGTGGGTTTCCTTTCAATTCCCCCCAAACATTTAATATATACTGATTTGAAACAATAATCAATCTAGGTCAAAATCGGTAGAACATCATAAAGGTAGAAGCAATGGCCCAGGGGCCATTCTAGACTGTATTACCTGAAAGTCAACTTGATTTATTTATCTGGTTATCACAGCAAACACTGCTGTTTTAGTGCAGGAACTCACATTGTGTGCCCTCTGAATTAAGGGCGGCTTGACCTGTTTTAGGTTCAATAATGTGAACAGTTCTAGTTGTGTCCATGTCTTACTAAACATATAACAATGTGCTGTACAAATTAATTGAAACAATGACTTTAGTACAGTAGCTTATTGTACAAAACTCACACATACATGTACAAAACTCACATAGATGTACATTAGTAACGGATATGACCTCCACTATTTTTAGGCAGCATTTGAACACGGTTTGGCGTGGAGTCTACTTTTTTTGAACAGTTACTGCTGATTTTTGGATCCCTGTACCACACTTGAATCAGTGCCTGAATGAGTTTCTCCATAGTCGTATAGTCTACAGCACAGAGGCAATTTTTTCATATAGCACACAAATTCTCAATAGGATTTACGTCGGGGGAATTCCCTGGCCAATCAAGTACCTGTATTTGCTGCTCTGTCATAAATTTCTTCACCACTTTCGATGTGTGACAGGGGGCTAGGTCCTGCTTCAGTATCTCAGTACCCTCAGGATACTTCTTTTTCAGCTCTGGAGTAACTCTTTCATAGTACCATTGGTGGGACATATTTTCAGGATGGAGCCCTACCATGACCAACATTTAAAATTGGCTTGGCACCCTGTGATTTTACTTCTATTTGGTATTTTGATGATGCTTATATTAGTGTGTATGTTATATGTTAAAGTTAAACATTTGAATGGAAATCATATAGTACAGTAGTACCTCAGGTTACAGACTCCGCTAACCCAGAAATAGTACCTTGGGTTAAGAACTTTGCTTCAGGATGAGATCAGAAATTTCACGGTGGCAGCGCAGCGGCAGCAGGAGGCCCCATTGGCTAAAGTGGTACCTCAGGTTAAGAATAGTTTCAGGTTAAGAACGGACCTTCAGAACGAATTAAGTTCTTAACCCGAGGTTGTTGTTGTTTAGTTGTTTAGTCGTGTCCGACTCTTCGTGACCCCATGGACCAGAGCACGCCAGGCCCTGCTATCTTTCACTGCCTCCCGCAGTTTGGTCAAACTCATGCCGGTAGCTTTGAGAATACTGTCCCACCATCTCATCCTCTGTCTTCTCCTTCTCCTTGTTCCCTCCATCTTTCCCAACATCAGGGGCTTTTCCAGGGAGTCTTCTCTTCTCATGAGGTGGCCAAAGTATTGGAGCCTCAGCTTCAGGATCTATCCTTCCAGTGAGCATTCAGGGCTGATTTCCTTCAGAATGGAGAGGTTTGATCTTCCTGCAGTCCATGGGACTCTCAAGAGTCTCCTCCAGCACCATAATTCAAAAGCATCAATTCTTCGGCGATCAGCCTTCTTTATGGTCCAGCTCTCACTTTCATACATCACTACTGGGAAAACCATGGCGTTAAGTATATGGACCTTTGTTGGCAAGGTGATGTCTCTGCTTTTTAAGATGCTGTCTAGGTTTGTCATCGCTTTTCTCCCAAAAAGCAGGCGTCTTTTGATTTCGTGACTGCTGTCACCATCTGCAGTGATCATGGAGCCCAAGAAAGTAAAATCTCTCACTGCCTCCATTTCTTCCCCTTCTATTTGCCAGGAGGTGATGGGCCCAGTGGGCATGATCTTCCTTTTTTTGATGTTGAGCTTCAGACCATATTTTGCACTCTCCTCTTTCACCCTCATTAAAAGGTTCTTTAATTCCTCCTCACTTTCTGCCATCAAGGTTGTGTCATCTGCATAGCTGAGGTTGTTGATATTTCTTCCGGCAATCTTAATTCCGGCTTGCGATTCATCCAGCCCAGCCTTTCACATGATGAATTCTGCATATACCGTATTTTTCACCCTATAGGACGCACCGGCCCATAGGACGCACCTAGATTTTTTGGGGGGGGGGAAATAAAGGGGGAAAAATTATTTCCCACCCCAGGCGCGGGGCTGGGGCAGGGGAAGCCCAAGCTTCCCCCTCCCCCAGCCCCCAGAATGGGACCCAGAGCCATGCCAAAGCTGCGTGTAGCTTTGGCATCGCTCTTGGAGCTTGCGGGGCTGGGGGAGGGGGAAGCCCGAGCTTCCCCCTCCCCCAGCCCCCAGAACGGGACCCAGAGCGATGCCGAAGCTGCGTGTAGCTTTGGCATCGCTCTGGGAGCTTGCGGGGCTGGAGGAGGGGGAAGCTCGGGCTTCCCCCTCCCCCAGCCCCCAGAACGGGACCCAGAGCGATGCCGAAGCTGCGTGCAGCTTTGGCATCGCTCTGGGAGCTTGCAGGGCTGGAGGAGGGGGAAGCCCTCCGCCAGCCTTCTCACCAAGTTGGAGGACAGTGGGAAAGGTGCGCTGCACCTCTCCCGCTGTCCCCCGAGTTTGCGGGGCTGGCGACGGGGAGGAGCAGGCTTCTCCCCCCCGCCAGCCTTCAAACCAAGTCGGGGGACAGCGGGAAAGGCGCGCTGCGCCTCTCCCTCTGTCCCCCGAGTTTGCGGGGCTGGCGACGGGGAGGAGCAGGCTTCTCCCCCCCACCAGCCTTCTAACCAAGTCGGGGAACAGCGGGAAAGGCGCGCTGTGCCTCTCCCGCTGTCCCCCGAGTTTGTGGGGCTGGCGAAGGGGAGGAGCAGGCTTCTCCCCCCCACCAGCCTTCTAACCAAGTCGGGGGACAGCGGGAAAGGCGCGCTGTGCCTCTCCCGCTGTCCCCCGAGTTTGTGGGGCTGGCGAAGGGGAGGAGCAGGCTTCTCCCCCCCACCAGCCTTCTAACCAAGTCAGGGGACAGCGGGAAAGGCGCGCTGCGCCTCCCGCTGTTCCCCGAGTTTGCGGGGCTGGCGGTGGGGCTCTCCTGAAGCCTGGAGAGCGAGAGGGGTCGGTGCGCACCGACCCCTCTCACTCTCCAGGCTTCAGCGAAAGCCTGCATTCGCCCCATAGGACGCACACACATTTCCCCTTCATTTTTGGAGGGGAAAAAGTGTCCTATAGGGCAAAAAATACGGTAAGTTAAATAAGCAGGGAGACAATATACAGCCTTGTCATACTCCTTTCCCAATTTTGAACCAATCAGTTGTTCCATATCCAGTTCTAACTGTTGCTTCTTGTCCCACATAGAGATTTCTCAGGAGACAGATGAGGTGATCAGGCACTCCCATTTCTTTAAGAACTTGCCATAGTTTGCTGTGGTCGACACAGTCAAAGGCTTTTGCATAGTCAATGAAGCAGAAGTAGATGTCTTTCTGGAACTCTCTAGCTTTCTCCATAATCCAGCGCATGTTTGCAATTTGGTCTCCGGTTCCTCTGCCCCTTCGAAATCCAGCTTGTACTTCTGGGAGTTCTCAGTCCACATACTGCTTAAGCCTGCCTTGTAGAATTTTAAGCATAACCTTGCTAGCGTGTCAAATGAGTGCAATTGTGCGGTAGTTGGAGCATTCTTTGTCACTGCCCTTCTTTGGGATTGAGATGTAGACTGATCTTCTCCAATCCTCTGGCCACTGCTGATTTTTCCAAATTTGCTGGCATATTGAGTGTAGCACCTTAACAGCACCATCTTTTAAAATTTTAAATAGTTCAGCTGGAATACCATCACTTCCACTGGCCTTGTTATTAGCAGTGCTTTCTAAGGCCCATTTGACTTCACTCTCCAGGATGTCTGGCTCAAGGTCAGCAACCACGCCACCTGTGGTGTACGAGACATCAGTATCTTTCTGGTATAATTCCTCTGTATATTCTTGCCACCTCTTCTTGATGTCTTCTGCTTATGTTAGGTCCTTACCACTTTTGTCCTTTATTATGGTAATCTTTGTATGAAATTTTCCTTTCATATCTCCAATTTTCTTGAACAGCTCTCTGGTTTTTCCCATTCTGTTGTTTTCCTCTATTTCTTTGCATTGCTCATTTAAGAAGGCCTTCTTGTCTCTCCTTGCTATTTTTTGGAAATCTGCATTCAATTTCCTGTATCTTTCACTATCTCCCTCGCATTTTGCTTGCCTTCTCTCCTCCGCTATTTGTAAGGCCTTGTTGGACAGCCACTTTGCTTTCTTGCATTTCCTTTTCATTGGGATGATTTTTGTTGCTGCCTCCTGTATAATGTTACGAGCCTCCATCCATAGTTCTTCAGGCACTCTGTCCACCAAATCTAGATCCTGAAACCTGTTCCTCACTTCCACTGTGTATTCATAAGAGATTTGATTTAGATTGTATCTTACCGGCCCAGTGGTTTTTCCTAATTTCTTCAGATTAAGCTTGAATTTTGCTATAAGAAGCTAATGATCTGAGCCACAGTCAGCTCCAGGTCTTGTTTTTGCTGAATATAATCAATCTGATTTTGATGCTGCCCATCTTGTGATCTCCATGTGTAGAGTCGTCTCTTGTGTTGTTGGAAAAGAGTGTTTGTGATGACCAGCTTGGCAGAACTCTATTAGCCTTTGCCCTGCTTGGTTTTGAACTCCAAGGCCAAACTTGCCTGTTGTTCCTTTTATCTCTTGATTCCCTACTTTAGCATTCCAATCCCTTATAATGAGAGGAACATCCTTCTTTGGTGTCATTTCTAGAAGGTGTTGTAAGTCTTCATAGAATTGGTCAATTTCAGTTTCTTCAGCACCAGTGGTTGGTGCATAAACTTGGATTACTGTGATGTTAAATGGTCTGCCTTGGATTCGTATCGAGATCATTCTATCATTTTTGAGATTGCATCCCAGTACAGCTTTCACCACCCTTTTGTTGACTATGAGGGCCACTCCATTTCTTTTATGGGATTCTTGCCCGCAGTAGTAGATATGATGGTCACCCGAACTGAATTCGCCCTTTTCCATCCATTTTAGTTCACTGATGCCCAGGATGTCAATATTTATTCTTGCCATCTCATTTTTGACCACATCCAACTTATGTTCCAGGTTCCTATGCAATATTTTTCTTTACAGCATTGGACTTTCCTTTTGCTTCCAGGCATATCCACAACTGAGTGGCCTTTCGGCTTTGGCCCAGCCGCTTCATCAGCTCTGAATCTACTTGTACTTGTCATCCGCTCTTCCTCAATAGCATGTTGGACGCCTTCCGACTTGAGGGGCTCATCTTCCAGTGTCATAACTTTTATATGCCTGTTGTCTTTGTCCATGGAGTTTTCTTGGCAGGGATACTGGAGTGGCTTGCTGGTTCCTGCTCCAGGGGGATCACGTTTGGTCAAAACTCTCCACTATGAGCTGTCCATCTTGGGTGGCCCTACATGGCATAGCTCATAGCTTCTCTGAGTTGTTCAAGCCCCTTTGCCATGGCAAGGCAGTAATAGCAAAACAAGCATTTTGCTCTGTTGGGTTAAAGGTGCCATTTGAAAATAATTCCCCTCTTTCCTCCTAGATTTTTTCCATTCAAAGTGCAATAATGCCATATTTTTCACATACAACCTTTGTTGGACCTTTGCCAACATAGTGCCCCCCCTCCTTCAGCACCATAATTCAAAAGCAAGGAGAGCCCGCATACCTCCCAAAGCAGGCTGTCCCATGGTCTAAACAGCTCTTACTGTCAGCAAATTCTTCTTGATGTTTAGTTTGAATCTCCTTTCATGTACCTTGAAGCCATTGGTTTGAGTCCTACCCCGCAGAACAGGAGAAAACAAGCTCGCTCCAGACTTCCGGTCAGCGCCAGCAACTGTAATGGCGGATTTCCTCCGATCTCCGGAGGAAATCTGCTTCGTGGAGCCAGGGTTCTACCGCTACGGCGAAGCGGGGACCCGAAAAAAATCACAGGCGGGGAAGCCTGTGAACTGAAGGCTCGGCGGGCTCCATTTGTGTCCCCCCCCCGCTGCAAAGGAGCCTTTTTAAAGGCTCCGGAACATACCGGGGGTGAGCGGCGCGGAGCTGAGAGCTGTCTACCCGTCTCCGCGAAGCGAAGCCGCATGCCATGGTTGGAGAGCGCTGACTTCTTCCTTTGAAATTTGGACTAAAAGTAACAACCCGTGAGTATTACGGAAATTGGATATTAAAAATCCCCTTTTTTGATTCGGCACGAGCGGGGAAGGCGCAAAGAGGAAGTCCGTCTCCCCCTCTTGTAAACATTTTAAAGCAAGGACTAGATAACTAAGGTTGAAAAGAACATCTTCTTCGTGAGAAGTCAAAAGTAACTAATTTCACGTTTTGGCAGTATAAGTGAATGTGCTGGAGGATAAGAGTTAATTCTGAAAGTGGATTGTTACCCCTCCCCCAGGATCCGGGAGCGATCCGCGAGGGAGCCTGTTGGAGAGATTTAAAAGACTTTGACAGCTGTCAAACTAGCTGTCAAAGCTGAGAGGGGAAAAAAAGAGAGAGAACATTGTTTCTATTGCCTCGGCTGGTCATATTTGTTACATTTAGGTAACAAATTGTCGAAAATCAAGGAAAATAAAGGACTTTTGGATTTACAACTGGAAGGAACATTAAGTAACCAGTACTCCCCTAGAGGGGGCTCTGGGACATTACAGAATGGCTGTAAGTGGAAAAATACAGACGGCACTTGAGAAGATCTTTCGTAGCCTGGGAAAACTTCAAGAACAAAGCACTGTTTTGGCTAGAAATGTTACAATATTGAATGAAAAAGCAAACAAACCTGCGGAAATTGGAAGGGACTTGACTCAAGTCTCTGTACCAGAACAAAAAGACTGTGCCCTTGAACTAAAAACTCTTGCAGCTGAACAAGAAAAGGAATTTGAGAAATTTGAAGAAGCTACACATGACAATTTAGAGGGAAAGGAAGGAGGAGCTATAATGCAGCAGAGGATTAAAGAAAGAAGCAAAAAACAAGATTTGGATTACAATCATAAATATGGAGACCTGGCAGGCCAAAGGCCTGTAAAGATGGATTTAAAGGAAAAGACAAATCTGATCAAAGTGGAAGCAGGAGTCTCTGGGACATTTGGACTTAAAAGAAGTAAAAAACAAGATTTGGATTACAATTTTAAATATGGAGGCCTGGCAGGAAGAAGTATGGACCTTATGGGGACAGAGCTTCTCCGAGATTTGGCGTTTAACATAAAGGACTATCAAAAAAACCGGCAGAGAGGAAAGGAGAGAGACTTAAGGGCCTCGGATGTGAGATCACCAGGCTGATACCAGATGGATTGATGGACATTGGTTGGAGATTGAAACCGGGAAAAGCGGGGAGTGGGGTTTTGGGTATCCAAAGGCGGTACAAATATATTCTTTTTTTCTTTCTTTCTTGTAAATAATTTGTTTTGCTATTCTAGATTAAAATGGGGAAATCGTGAAATGGAATTGGGGTTGACTTTAGAAAAAAGGTATTAAGAATAAGATTTGATGTATCAAGATTGAGATTTATGTTAAAATTGGTTAAACAAAAAGGATTTAAATATAATAAGGTAAAATTTGGGGATAGGAACTTGTTGAATTAAAAATTGAATTGGAATACAAGAAGGGGAGATGTGGGGAAGTCAAGGAAAAATGTTATTGAAAGGTATATGTTTGTTTTTGGTTTTTTTCTTGTTTTGTGTGTGTTTTGTTTTTTTAAAATTTTTTGAAAACTTCAATAAATATTTTATTAAAAAAAAGAAAAGAAAACAAGCTCGCTCCATCTTCCATGTGACAGCCCTTCAGATATTTGAAGATGGGTATCATATCTCTTCTAAATCTCGTCTTTTCCAGGCTAGACATACCCAGCTGCTTCAACCGTTCCTCCTAAGACTTGGTTTCTAGACCCTTGATCATCTTGGTTGCCCTCCTTGGCACAGGTTCCAGCTTGTCAACATCCTTCTTAAATTGTGGTGGCCAGAATTGCACAGTATTGCAGGTGTGGTCTGACCAAGGCAGAATAGCAAGGAACTATGCCTTCCCTTGATCTGGACACTATACTTCTGTTGCTGCAGCCTAGAACAGCGTTAGCTTTGTTGTTGTTGCTGCTGCATCACACTGTTGACTCGTGTTAAGCATGTGGTCCACCCTTGATTGGTGGAAAGAGAGGAAACGGTGTCAAAAATACATCCACAGACTAAAGACTCGGCTATACAGATGCATATACAATGTTTTAAGTGCACTATACAAATGTGACACTAGATGGCGAGGGTGAGCTTATGGCAAATTCAATATATTTTTCAAAACACTTTAAATTATTTTCTTTTTTCAATTTTTTATTTTCAAAGTTTCAAAAAGAAAAAAACACAATTTTTTACACACACACACACACACACACACACACACAGACAGACAGACAAACATGCTTACATTACATCACAGTCCATATCAGTACCTTTATGGGGTTCCCTGAACCCCTGGACTTACCTCCACCCCTCCCTTGGCTTCCAAAATTTATCTTCATTTTCAAACTGCATCTAATTGCATTTATCCAAATTATGGTACTTCATTTTTATCCTTTGTTATTTTAAATTACAAGTGCTATGTCAATCCTGCCAACATTTTAAAATGTTAACAGTGTTCTTTAATATATTCTTTAGAGGTATGTCATTCTTTAGTAAATTGGTTAAACTCTTGGTGCCTGATTTTCCCGGTCAGCCTTGCCATCTCCACATAGTCCATCATCTTCATTATCCATTCTCCTTTCGATGGGGCTCTTTCTTCTTTCCATCCCTGGGCAAGTAGTATTCTGGCATTGTCATCACATACATAAACAGTACTTTCTTATCCTCCGGTAATTCTTCTCCTACCAAATATTTTTTAATGTATTTTTTATTAAAGATTTCTTGGTTTACAAAAGTATGTGCAATGTTTCTTTTTTCAAGTTACATTTTCTTGAAATATACAGGTCAGTTTCATTTGTATTTTTTAAATGTTTTTTTAGTAAAGATTTTCTTGATTTAGAAAGCTATGTGCAATGTCTCTGTCTCGTATCCCCCCCCCCACGTAACACATTTCCCCCCCATTTGTTGAGACATTAGGAAGAATAGGGGGAAAGAGGTGGAGGGGGAAAAAAGATGAGTGGGGGTTGGGGTTGGGTGGTGATGTTTCTATTTTACTTAATATATGTGGGGTTTTGTGTCAGCGTTGCTTGTTCGGGTTCTCTGCTTTTCACTTGTGTTCCTTTGGTGGTGAGAGAGGTTGGGGTTGGCCTAGGGTGTGACTGTTCATTTGTAGTTGACTCTGGTGGTCTTTGTTTTCATGTGTGAGTGGGGTGGGTGGGATTTTTGGATCAGGTTAGCCATATTGATTTGTATTCTATTGGTGAATTTTTGTCATTGTCTTGTTGGGCTATGTATGTGATAAAGGGGACCCATACCAGGGTGAAAGCATCTTCTTCTATTTGTCCCTGTGTCAGTTTCAGTTTATTGGTTAATTTTTCTAGTAAGGCTTTTCCCCATAGTATTTGGTACTATTAGTCCATACTTATTCCTGACAGGTCACTCCAGTGTCTGGTCATGATGCTTCTGGCTGCTGAGAGTAGGTGGGTTATGAGATCTTTGCGGTGCAAGTGGGTATTATTGTCTTGGAAGATGTATAGTAGGGCCAGTTCTGGGGTGATTTCTAATACTTGCTTAGTTATTTTACATGTTTCTCATATGGTTTCTGTACAGAAGAGTTGGATTTGGGGGCATTCCCACCACATGTGGAGGTATGTGCCTGTGTGGGTGCACCTCTCCAGCATTTTGGTGAATTACCTGGGCTTATTTGCGCTAATTTCCTTGGTGTTAGGTACCACCTGTAGGTGAGTTTCAGAGTGAGTGCTTTCCTTTTCTTTGATATGGATTGAAAGCAGGGTTTAGACCACGTTCTGGTCCACTGAGTGGGGTTAATCTCATAGGAGGTTTTTGAGGGAGGTTTTTGAAGGTTGTCAAGGGCCTGGTTGCTGCTGATTTTACTACTGGATTGTTTTTTTTTTTTTAAATATTTTATTAAGGGTTTTCTTGTTTTACAGTGTAAGTGTAATGCCTCGTATTTTTTTTTTCTTCCATGTAACAATTTTACAAATCTGTTTCATTTGATGAGGCATTAGGGAGAGAAGAAAAGAAAAAAGAAAAAAAAAAGGAAAGGGGGTGGAGGGAGGGGAGATGGATGGGGGTGGGGTCGGGTAGCGGTGTTTCTGTTATGCTTAATGTATGTAGAGTTTGGTGTCAGCGTGCTTGTGTTGTTCACTTGTGTTCCTTTGGTGGTGAGAGAGGTTGGGGTTGGCCTAGGGTGTGATTGTTTGTTTGTGATTGGCTGTGGTGATCTTTGTTTTCGTGTGTGAGTGAGGTGGGTGGGTGTTTTGGATCAGGTTAGCCATATTGATTTGTATGCTGTTGGTGGATTATTGTCGTTGTCCTGTTGGGCTGTGTATGTGATAAAGGGGAGCCATACCGGGGTGAAGGTGTCTTCTTCTGTTTGTCCCCGTGTCAGTTTCAGTTTATTAGTTAATTTTTCTAGTAGGGCTGTTTCCCATACTATTTGGTACCATTGGTCCATGCTTACTCCTGACAGGTCTCTCCAGTGTCTGGTTATGGTGTTTCTGGCTGCTGAAAGTAGGTGGGTTATGAGTTCTTTGTGGTGTAAATGGGCATTGTTGTCTTGGAAGATGTTTAGTAGGGCCAATTCTGGGGTGACGTCTAATACTTGTTTAGTTATTTTACATATTTCTTGTATGGCTGTTGTCCAGAATAGTTGGATTTTGGGACACTCCCACCACATGTGGAGGTATGTGCCTGTGGAGGTGCACCCTCTCCAGCATTTTGGTGAGGTTCCTGGGTGTATTAGCGCTAGTTTCCTTGGTGTTAGGTACCACCTGTAGGTGAGTTTCAGTGTGAGTTCTTTTCTTTTCGTTGATATGGATTTAAAGGGGGGTTTAGACCACATTCTGGTCCATTGAGTGGGGTTAATCTCATAGCCTATGTCATTCTCCCATTGTTTTTTGATTGCGTCTAGGGGATTTGCGGGGTTTTGGAGTAGTATTTTGTATATTGCGGATACCGCCCCTTTACCGTTTCCCTTTGTTGTTAGGAGGAGGTTTTCAAAGGTTGTCAGGGGTCTAGTTGCTGCTGATTTTACTGTTGGGTTGTTTAAGAGGGCATGTAGTTGGTGTTGTGTTAACCAGGGCATTTGGGTGTCTTCTAGTTTGTCTTGTATTTCTTGTGTTGACAAGGGTTTGTTATTTTTATAAAAGTCTATTAGGCGATATAAGCCTTTGGTTCGCCAGGTTTTTATCTGGAGGTTTTGTGCTGCATGGTGGAATAATGGGTGGTACGCCAGGGGGATTAGTGGGGATGGGGTTGGGGATAGTTTGCCTATTTGTGTTTTCCATGCTTTGAGCATGGTCTGTGTGTACCTGTTAAGTGTTGTGGGAATTTTCTTTAGTTTGTTTGGGAGGAGTGGGTATGTTGTGGTGCAGGTATTTTCAATTGTGTCCCTCTCTAGGTGTACCCATTGTTTTGTCTCATCTTCTAGTATGTATGGGATTATATGGCGTATTTGGTTGGCAATGTAATATGCTTCTATGTTGGGGATTCCCCATCCTCCCTCTGAGGTGGGGAGGTGCAGGTATTTGGGGCTTATTCTTGGTTTTTTATGTGAGAAGATGAAAGAGTGTAGTTTTCTCTGCCAACTGCGGAGTTGGGTTGAGGGGATCCAGATTGGGAGGGTTTGGAATAGGTAGGTTAGTTTTGGGAGTGTGATCATTTTGATCATGGCTGTTTTGTCTGAGAGAGTGAAATTCATGTTATTCCATCTCTTTAGGTCTTTGTTAATTTGTCGCCACAGGGGCTTGTAGTTGTGGAGGTACAGTTTATTGAGGTTTCTGGTTATTTGTACCCCTAGGTATCTGAACTTGGTGTGGCAGAGTTTTATTTTGGTGACCTTCGTGAGTTCTTTTTGGGTGTGAGGAGGGGTGTTGAAGCACATAGCTTCTGACTTTGTAAAATTTACCTGTAGGCCCGACACCATTGCAAATGTGTTGAGTTCTCTGATTAGGGAGGTTGCTGTGCTTATGGGGTCTGGTGTTGTGACCATTAGGTCATCTGCAAAGAGCCCTAATTTATAGGTTCTGCCTTTTATTTCCACTCCCTTGATGTCTGTGGCTGCTCGGATGCGGATTGCTAAGGGTTCCAGAGCCAGGATAAATAAGAAGGGAGACAGTGGGCATCCTTGTTTCGTGCCTCTTTGGATAGCTATAGTATTAGAATCCATATTGTTAGTTCTGCATTTTGCTGAGGCTTGGGAGTATATTTGTTTGAGGGTTTGTAGGAAGTTGGGGCCAAATTTCATGTTAGTTAGTACTGCTAATATGTATTTCCACTCTAAGCAATCAAAGGCTTTGAGGATGTCTAGGGACATAATTGTCAATGGGAGTTTAGTTGCCTTGCTGTGTTCGATCAGGTTCAGTAGTTTCCTGATGGGGTCTGTTATATTGCGGCCAGGGACAAAGCCAGTCTGGTCTGGGGCTATTAACTTGTGTAGGAAGATTTTTAGGCGGTTGGCCAAGATTGATGTGAATATCTTGTAGTCTTGGTTTATTAATGAGATTGGGCGGTATGATTCTACTTTGAGGCTGTCTTTTAGTGGTTTTGGGATGGAGACTATTTTGGAGTGGGTCCAGGTTTTGGGGATGGGGCCCCCTTTTATGATGTTGTTGAATAGGCGGGTCATGTAGGGCATCAAGGGTTCTTTGAATTTCCTATAGAATTCTGCTGTGAAGCCGTCTGGGCCTGGGGCTTTGTGTGGTTTCAGGTTTTTGAGGACCACTTCTATTTCCTCTGGCGTGATAGGGCTGTTCATGAATTCCTGTTCCTCATCAGTTAGGGTAGGCATGGTCAGTCCTGCTAGAAATGTTCTGATTTCCTTCTCTGGTGGGTTATGGGAGGTGTATAGGTTGGAGTAGAATTCTGCGAATTCTGAGGATATTTCTTCAGGGGAGAATGTTATGTTGCCGTCTTTTTTGGTGATGCAGTGTATTCTTGTTTTGAGTGCTTTTTTCCTACATCTATTTGCTAGTAATCTGGAGTTTTCCCCTCCATATTCATAGAAACGTTGTTTAGAATATAGAATGTTGATCATTGTTTTGTTAATTTCTAGGGAGTCTAGTTCTCTCCTTTTTTGTTCTATAAGTTTGAGGAGTTTTTTAGATCCTGTTTGTTTGTAGCGTGTTGAGAGGGCTGTGATGTCTTGTTCTATTTTGCTAATTTTTGAGGAGGTTTGTTTTTTAAGGGATGTTTTCTCTTTTATGCAAGCTCCTCTGGTGACCGCTTTCATTGTGTCCCATAGGAGGGGGGTTGTTATATTGTCTACATCGTTTTCCTTGAAGTAGTTTTGGAGGGTTTTTGTGAGACTCTCTCTAATTTGTTTGTTTGTAGTTAGGATGGGACTGAAGGACCATGATGGGGTGGTTTGTGTTCCTTCTCCTATTTTAACGGTGACTTCTACTGGGGCATGATCTGTGATTTTAATGTTACCTATGTTTGTTGATTCCACTGAGGGGATCAGACCCTGTGTGAGCAGAATGCTGTCCAGTCTGGACACTGTATTGTGACGTCCCGATTGGAATGTATGGCTGATGTCTCCCGGGTTTTGCTCACCCCAAATGTCATAGAGACCCCTGTTTTTTAGCATTTTTAGTAACTTGTAGGAGTTCCTAGTTGTTGGGGGTTTCCTTCGGAGGAAGGTTGCCCATGGGGTTGTAGGGTGGATGTCTTTCAGGGATATACCTTTCATATTTAGATTGAGGTCCCCTCCTAGGATTGCTTCCCCTTCAGAGAAGGAGAGGAATTTGTTTAGTGTCTTCTGGAAGAATTCTAATTGTTTCGCGTTTGGGGCATATATGGAGCCGATTGTCAGTTTGATTTTGCCATCTAGTGTCCCTTTAGCGAAAATGAATCTGCCTTTTTTGTCCTTGAGGACTGTTGTGGCAGTGAAGTTCAGGTCTCTACTGAGTATTATGGCTACACCGCGAGCTTTCCCTGAGCCTCGTGCGACCCACTGTTGACTGAAGCGGGGGTCGCTCAGGAGTTTGCTGCCTTTGGGTGGGTTGTGTATTTCTTGTAGGAAGGTGATATGTGGTTTCATGGTGTTTATGTATGAGGTGATGCGTTTTCTTTTGATGGGGTTTCCCAGCCCCCTCACGTTTAATGTAATTGCTTTTAGGTTAGCCATCTTGCTTGTCTATTATGTGGGGCGATTCCCTGCCAACCCGTTCGGGTTGTCTTGTGTCTCTCTCTTCGTGTTGTTTAAAGAACCAGTGGGGTTGCGCTGACCTAGGGTGTGGTGGGTGGAGGGCTAATGGGATTAGAGTAAGATTTGGGTTAAAGAGTAGGGGGTAAGTTGTAGAGAGTTTCCTATATGTAGTCATATAGGTGTTTGTTTGGGGTATTTTAGACCATCTGGCATTTAGCCGGTTGGTCCTAGGTCTCAGCTGGTGTGGAAGGCCGTGTTCAAGGACAGGCCATCCCCCCTGTTGTTTGCGATAGGGGGAGATCAGTGAGACAGTGTGAAGTGACTTTGTAACGTCGCTGTCAAGTATAAGGTTCATAAGCAATGTTGCCAATGTTATGAGCAACATTGTTGGTGTGTTGGGGTGGGGGTGTGGGTGCTGGTACGCTCTGGTGCCACCATAGTGCTGGTTGATTTTATCAGATTTTAGCCTGATTGTGGGTTGTGTTATTAAGGTTGGAGGAGTTGTTTTTCCTTAGTACGGAGATGTTGAAGGTGTGGGTGATGGGGAATGTGGTTGAGGTCGTCTGGACTGGTGTTGGGGTGGGGATTTCTGTGGGGGTGCGGGGCTGGGGGGGATGTTGATGGTGTTAACTAAATCTATGTTTTGGGGGGGGAGAGAGAGGGGGAACGGGGGGGGGGAAATCACCAGTCCTTCAGTTTGTGGTTTCTTCCTGGTTGCTTCATTCAGCTGCGGTTGTTGCTGTTGTAGGGTTGTCCATCTGCGATGAATTGGTTTGGTTAATCTTGGTCTGGTTTCTTGTGTCGTATGGCCGGCGGGACGGTTCTGAGCATGATGCTTGTCTGTATTGGTTTGCGTTGTTGTGCCGCTTCTGTTGTCTCTTTTTCTTCTGTACCGTCGTCCAGTTGTTTGCTGTTGTTTCCTCGTGGTTGGGGCTGTCACTTGGTGGGTTTGTCGGTTGCCATTCCGGTGGGAGGTCGAGTTCAAGGTTCTTTAGTAGTTGCAGGGCCTCAGGTATGTTGGTAGCCATGTGTTGTGTTGTATTGGTTGTTACAATGAGGCGGAAGGGGAAGCCCCATCGGTATTTGATCCCTGCTTGTTGGAGACGCTGGGTGCATGGGCGCAGGCTTTTCCTCCGGTTTAGGGTATCCTGAGATAGGTCCTGAAGGGCCAGAATGGGGGTTTCTCCATATCGAAGGTTGGTTGAGTTTCTGAGGTTGTTCCATACCTCTTCCTTCTTTTTGTAGCGTGTGAAGCATACAATGATGTCTCTTGGGGGGGCGCTGGGTTTTGGCATAGGTTTTAGGGCTCTGTGAGCCCTCTCCAAGTCATCTGCCTCAAGTTTCAGGTTTGGGATTGTGTTTTTCAGCCAGCGTATAATTAGGTCTGCTGGGCTTTTCTCCTCTGTTTTTTCAGGAAAGTTGCGGAAGCGGATGTTACAACGTCTATTGCGGTCTTCAAGGTCGGCTTGCTTAATTTTCATCTCTCTGTGTTCTGCTTCCATTTGGTTTACCAGTTCGTCCAGTTTCTTGTTCACATGTGCGTTCTCCTCCCGGTATTGCTCTATTATTCTTTCTTGCATTTGGTTCTTGTTCTCTAGAGCTTCCACTTTGGAGGTTAGATTGTTGATTAGTACCTGCATGGGAGCCATTGTGGCCTTCAGTGTTTCTTCTAATCGTGCTTCTAATCTTGCTTCCATTTCCCTCAGATCTCATTTCGTTACTGGGTGGTCATCATCTTGAAGGGGAGTTACGGTATTAGCATTGTTTGCCATCTCCCTGGTTGGTGTCATCTCAGTCTCCCTAATGGTTTTGGTTTGAGGTTGGCTTGGCGTCCTCTTGGAGTAGGGCGTGTGGTGGTTAGGAGTTGTGGCAGTGGTGATTCCTGGGTATTGTTGGGTTGCTGGGCTGATCAGGCGTTGCTGGCTGGTGGCTTTTACAGAGCGTTTGGATTAGGTGGTCATGGGGGGGGCAGGTAGGCAGAGATGGATAGACTAACGGACAGACAGTGCATATAAAGGGGGAGGGTTAGCAGGTAGAGATACAAGAGATTAGAGGGGTGGGGCCAGGGGAAATATGTGTTTAGGAGGGGGTTGTATATACCCAAAAGGGGTATTGGGGTCCAGTTAAGGTGGAAGTTGGGGTTGGGAGTGCGCTCAGAAATAGAGACAGACAAATAGGCTATATGTAAAGGGTGGAGGGAGAAAAAGGAAGAAGAAGAAGGAAAGAAGAAGGGGGGAGACGGAGGGGGGAGAGGGGGGATTGGAGTGAAAGGTGGGATAAAAGGAAAAAATAAGGGGGGTGAAGGGAGAGAGAGAGGAGAGCAAAAAGGGAGAGAGAAATAAACGGGGGGGGGGAGAGTATCAATAGCAATAGTAGTGATATGGAGGAAATTTGTGTTTTAAAAGAGAGTGGTGGTCGTAGCTGGGGGCCAAAGGTTCCCCCCTCAAGAACAAGCTAACAAATAGAATAGAAAGGGCCTTAAAAAGAGGGGGGGGGGAATTGTGTGGGTGTGTTGTTTTTTAAAAAACAACCTATTTCCCCCTAATTACTATTATTATTTTTTGTTTGTAAAAAAGTAAGGGTGCCTGCTGCAGCAGTGGCCCCTCTTTTAAAAAGAGAAGTGATAAAAGTAGGTATATGGCGGGGGGGGGGAATAAAAAAGAAATTTTTTTAAAAAAAAAAGGGAGAGGGGGAGGAAGGGGTTAAAAAAAGGGATTTAAGAAAAGAAAAAAAAAGGGTAGTTTCTTCCTTTCTGCGATCTTTGTCATGCGGCTTTCCTCTGTTTTCCTTGCCGCTGGAGGCTGCAGTCGGCTCAGCCACGTGTTTTTCTGGAGCCTTTTTTCTGCTCACCTACGTCTCCTCTTCTTTCCCGTAGGCACAGATGGGGGCAGCAGCGGTAAAGTTGGGGCTCTTTTTCCTTTCTTTCTTTCTTTCTTTCTTTCTTTCTTTCTTTCTTTCTTTCTTTCTTTTTCTTCCTCTTTCTTCCTCTTTCCCCCCTTTCCTCTTTGCCTTAGCTTCACTGTCCTCCTGGTTTTGGAGCTCCTCTCGGCTGTTGGGGGGGGGGGTGGTCGGGTGCCTTACCGGCTCAATCAAGGTTGTGGGGGGGGTGTTTTGGCTCCTTTGATAGACGCCCCGGGCACCCCCAATTCCTCTCCGCTGGCAGTGCTGGCGGCAGCAGTCCTGGGAGTCCCGGAGTCGGCCAGACAGAGCCTTTTACTCTGGCTGGCTTCAGGAGCTCTTTTCTGCTGTTGCAGCCGCCATGCTGCCTCGCCGGAAGTCCACTACTGGATTGTTTAAGAGGGCATGTAATTGTTGGTGTGTTAACCAGGGCCTTTGGGCGTCTTATAGTTTGTCTTGTATTTCTTGTGTTGGCAAGGGTTTTTATAGAGGTTGATTAGGCGATATAAGCCTTTTGTTTGACAGGTTTTTATCTGGAGGTTTTGTGCTGTGTGATGGAATAATGGGTGGTGTGGCAGGGGAATTAGTGGGGATGGGGTTGGGGACAGTTTGCCTATTTCTGCTTTCCCTGCTTTAAGCATGGTCTGTGTGTACCTGTTAAGTATTGTGGGAATTTTCCTTAGTTTGTTTGGAATTGGGTATGCTGTGGTGCAGGTATTTTCAATTGTGTCTCTCTCCAGGTGTACCCGCTGTTTTGTTTCATCTTCTACTATATATGGGATTATGTAGCATACTTGGTTGGCAATGTAATATGCTTCTGTGTTGGGGATTCCCCATCCTCCCTCTGAGGAGGGGAGGTGCAGGTATTTGGGGCTTATTCTTGGTTTTTTGTTTGGAATAGGTAGGTTAGTTTTGGGAGGGTGATCATTTTGATCTTGGCTATTTTGTCTGAGAGAGTGAAGTTGATGTTGTTCCATCTCTTTAGGTCTTTGTTAATTTGCCGCCAACAAGGGGTTGTAATTGTGGAGGTATACTTCATTGAGGTTTCTGGTTCTTTGTACCCTATGGTATCTGAACTTGGTGTGGCAAAGTTTTATCTTGGCGACGTTAGCAAGTTCTTTTTGGGTGTGGGAAGCACATAGCTTCTGACTTTGCAAAATTTACCTATAGGCCCGACACCATTGCAAATATGTTGAGTTCTCTGATTAAGGAGGTTGCTGTGTTTATGGGGTCTGATGCTGTCATCTGCAAAGAGTCCTAATTTGTAGGTTTTGCCTTTTATTTCTACTCCCTTGATGTCTGTGGCTGCTCGGATTCAGATTGCTAAAGGGTCCAGAGCCAGGATGAATAAGAAGAGAGACAGTGGGAATCCTTGTTTTGTGCCATTTTGGATTGCTATGGTATCAGAGTCCCTATTGTTAATCTTCCATATTGCTGAGGCTTGGGAGTACCGTATTTTTCGCTCTATAGGACGCACTTTTTCCCCTTCAAAAATGAAGGGGAAATGTGTGTGCGTCCTATGGAGCGAAGACGCCATAGCCCTGCGACCCTCTCCCGGCTGGAGAGGTGACACGCGCCTATGGCAGGAGCCTCCATAGGCGCGCGTCACCTCTCCACCCGGGAGAGCGCGCGCGGGGCTAAAGCAGCCCCCCGCGACCCTCTCCCGGCTGGAGAGGTGACGCGCGCCTATGGCAGGAGCCTCCATAGGCGCGCGTCACCTCTCCACCCGGGAGAGCGCGCGCGGGGGCTAAAGCAGCCCCCCGCGACCCTCTCCCGGCTGGAGAGGTGACGCGCGCCTATGGCAGGAGCCTCCATAGGCTTGCGTCACCTCTCCACCCGGGAGAGCACGCGCGGAGCTAAAGCAGCCCCCCGCGACCCTCTCCCGGCTGGAGAGGTGACGCGCGCCTATGGCAGGAGCCTCCATAGGCGCGCGTCACCTCTCCACCCGGGAGAGCGCGTGCGGGGCTAAAGCAGCCCCCCGCGACCCTCTCCCGGCTGGAGAGGTGACGCGCGCCTATGGCAGGAGCCTCCATAGGCGAGCGTCACCTCTCCACCCGGGAGAGCGCGCGCGGGGCTAAAGCAGCCCCCCGCGACCCTCTCCCGGCTGGAGAGGTGACGCGCGCCCATGGCAGGAACCTCCATAGGCGCGCGTCACCTCTCCACCCGGGAGAGCACGCGTGGGGCTAAAGCAGCCCCCCGCGACCCTCTCCCGGCTGGAGAGGTGACGCGCGCCCATGGCAGGAACCTCCATAGGCGCGCGTCACCTCTCCACCCGGGAGAGCGCGCGTGGGGCTAAAGCAGCCCCCCGCGACCCTCTCCCGGCTGGAGAGGTGACGCGCGCCCATGGCAGGAGCCTCCATAGGCGCGCGTCACCTCTCCACCCGGGAGAGCGCGCGCGGGGCTAAAGCAGCCCCCCGCGACCCTCTCCCGGCTGGAGAGGTGACGCGCGCCTATGGCAGGAGCCTCCATAGGCGCGCGTCACCTCTCCACCCGGGAGAGCGCGCGCGGGGCTAAAGCAGCCCCCCGCAACCCTCTCCCGGCTGGAGAGGTGACGCGCGCCCATGGCAGGAACCTCCATAGGCGCGCGTCACCTCTCCACCCGGGAGAGCGCGCGCGGGGCTAAAGCAGCCCCCCGCGACCCTCTCCCAGCTGGAGAAGTGACGCGTGACTATGGCAGCAGCCTCTCCGCTGCGCCTTTCCGCTGCTCCCTGACCTGCTCTTTGGGGCTGGTGGTGGGCTTCCCCCCGCCAGCCCCAAAGCGCAGGTCGAAAGGAACCTGAAGCCTGGAGAGCGAGAGGGGTCGGTGCGCACCGACCCCTCTCGCTCTCCAGGCTTCCAAGGTAGCCGCCTGAACGCACCTTAAACGGCACCTTGTTTTAGAGCGGGAAAACAAGAGGGGGAAAATTCTCCCACTCTCTGCGCAGCGCCTCCTGCCACTTCGCTGAAGGGGCGCTGGGCAGAGAGCGGAATAATTTTTTTCCCTTGTTTTCCCCCCTCTAAAACAAGTTGCGTCCTATTGTCCGGTGCGTCCTATGGTGCGAAAAATACGGTATATTTGTTTGAGGATTTGCAGGAAGTTGGGGCCAAATTTCATGTTAGTACTGCTAATAGGTATTTCCACTCTAAGCAATCAAAAGCATTGAGGATGTTTAGGGACATAATTTTCAGTGGGCATTTAGTTGCCGTGCTGTGTTCAATCATGTTCAGTAGTTTTCTGATGGGATCTGTTATATTGCCACCAGGGACGAAGCCAGTGTCGTCTGGGGCTCCTAACTTGTATAGGAAAATGATTAGGCGTTTGGGCAAGTTTAATATAAATGTCTTGGTTTATTAATGAGATTGGGTGGTCTGATTCTACTTTGATGCTGTCTTTCAGTGTTATTGAGGTGGAGACTATTTTGGAGTAGGTCCAGGTTTTGGGGAAGGGCCCCCCTTTTATGATATCATTGAATAGGCGGTTCATGTTGGGCATCAGGGGTTCTTTGAATTTCCAATAGAATTCTGCTGTAAAGCCATCTGGGCCTGGAACTTTATGTGGCTTGAGGTTTTTGAGGACTATATCTATTTCCTCTGGGGTGATAGGACTGTCCATGAATTCCTGTGTTCCTCATCCGTTAAGGTAGGCATGGTCAGTTTTGGTGTTTATATATGAAGTGATGCATTGTCTTCTGATGGGGTTTCCCAACCTCCTCACATTTAATGTAATTGCTTTTAAGCTAGCCATCTTGCTTATCTACAATATAGGGTGATTCCCTGCCAACCCGTCCGGGTTGCCCTGTGTCTCTCACCTTGTATTGTCTATTGAACCAATGGAGTTGCGCTGAACTAGAGTGTGGTGGTGGGGGGAGTAAGGCAGTAGAACTAGATTAAGGCTTAAAGAGTGGGGGGGAGGGTAGATTGCAGAAATTGCAGGTTTTTATTGGGCTATCTGGCGTTTAGCTGCTTGGTCCTCGGTCTCAGCTGGCATGGAGGGCCATGTTTCACAGGTGTCCTCAGGTGTCCTCCCTTCCACCTGCCATTGCTTTGAATTTCTTTTTTTTTAATTTTAATTTTTATTAAGTACAAATTAGAAAACATACATATTTACAACAAAAGAAAATACAAAAGAAAAAGAAAATACATATAACCAAGGAAAAAAAATTAGAGAATACTTTGTCTCTTTTCATATTTACAGTTATATATATACCTCTATAAAATGCTATTCACAATAAAGGAGTGAAATGAAAGATAAGATATCAGGAAAAAAACAAAGAAAAAATAAAGAAGTAAAAGAAAAAGATCATAGGTGGAAATGTTTTAAAGTAGATAAGTATTCACTTTACATAGCCGTTTCCCATCTATATTTATATTTAATTGTATAATTTCATCTTGTCCTTATCTACCTTAAGTAAAGTGTGTTTTTTTAAAAGAGACTTTCACCATTTGCCTCACACGTTTTTAATAATCCGTTTGTCAGATCCTCTGTTCTTCGTATTTTCCCTTTGGCTTTCCTTAATGTCTCACTTTGTATTTTTTATATTATGCACAAGATTATTCTAAACACAACCAGATTTTTGTAGTCGAGCCCTGTTTTTGTAAATAATCATTTAAGAACTCCCATTGCTTCATAACCATAGTTTTGGATTTTCTCCTTATTATATCCATCAGTTTTACTGGTTCCAGGTTCTTGCAAAGTTTCCCCAACCATTCTCTTTTTGTTGGGATGCTGTCTTCTTTCCAATAGCTAGCAATCAAAATTCTTGCTGCTGCTGTCGCGTATAGAAATGTTAGTTTTATCTTTTGGGATATCTTTATCTAGAATTCCTAATAGATAAGCCTCTGCCTTTTTTTTGTTTGATGTCCTTATCAATTTTTTTTATTTCTTCGTGGATCATGTCCCAAAAGGTTTTAATCTTTGGGCAAGTCCACCACATGTGGTATAACGTACCTTTTGTTCTGTTACATTTTCAACATTTGTCATTGTTCCTTTTATTTAATTTTGACAATCTGTCAGGGGTTAGGTACCATCTGTGGTGAATTTTTCTGAAATTCTCCCTTAATAAATCACACGCAGTAAAATTTATGTTTTTCTCCCCAAAAGTTTTCAATCTTTCCACATATATCTCATATCCCAAATCGTGCTCCCATTTTAACATGTTTTCCCCTTTCGTCTCTTGTTCTAAGGTGGTTTTCATTATTAATCTATACATTTTTGCAAGTATTTTTGATCACTTTGCAATTTTCCTTTTCTAATTTTGAAGTTTTATTTCCAAATCCCCCCTTTCTTATGTCTTTTTCATATGTTGCTTTTAATTGATAATATTGTAACCAATTTAATCCAAATGTTTGTAATTGTTCATAAGTTATTAATTTAATATTTCTGTCTGCATCTTCTAATATTTCTCTATATGTTGGCCAAGTCTCTTTTGCATTACTCTTTTATGTTGTGGTTGTCTCCACTGGTGAAACCCATTGGGGAGTTTTCTCAATAATTTTTCCTTTGGTTCTTTCGCAGACATCCAATAGAGCCTTTCTTACTATGTGATTTATAATTTTTTTATGTTGTTCTTTTTTGTCATAAAATAAATAGCCATGCCAGCCGTATATTTTGTCCCAACCCTCTAGTGTTAGGACTTCATTATCATCATTATTTTTTTATCCAACACCAACACGCTGCCTCAAAATACTTTCTTAAATCTGGCACTGCGAATCCTCCAACTTTCCTTTGGGCCTGTCATTACTTCTAATTTTATCCTTGCCTTTTCCCCCTGTCATATAAAATTTGCAAGATCTCTTTGCCAGCTTATAAAATATTTAGTTCCTATTACAATTGGAATCGTTTGAAATAAAAATAGAATTTTGGGGAGTATCATCATTTTAATCATAGATATTCTTCCTCCTAATGATAATTTTAGTTTGCCCCATTTATCCATACTCCCTTTAATTTCTTTCCATTTTTTGATATAATTATCCTTAAATAAATTTATATTTTTATTTGCAATCCATATCCCTAAGTAGTTCACTTTATTTTCTATTTTTAGTGCTGTTGTTTCCTCTAATTCCTTTTTCCCTTTCTCGCCTATATTTTTTGTTATCAATTTTTATTTATCTTTGTTCAATTTGAATCCTGCTACTTCGCCAAATTCTTTCATTCTTTCTAATGCTTTTTTATACTTTCTTTTGGTGTTTCGATTATAATAATCACATCGTCTGCAAATGCTCTTACTTTGTAACACTGTGTACCAAGATATGCCCTTTATTTCTTCGTCCTTTCTCAGGGCTATTAATAGAGTTTCTAATATTGTTATAAATAGGAGTGGGGATAAAGGAAATCCCTGTCGTGTCCCTCTCTCGATGTCAAATTATTCTGTAATTTCGTTGTTAAGGATTAATTTGGCTCTTTGTTTTTTGTAAATTGCTTGAATTCCATTCATAATTCTTTTACCTAAATTTAAACTTTTGCAGGTTTTAATCATAAATTTCCAAGAGACACTGTCAAATGCCTTTTCAGCGTCTAACAAAAGCATTGAAATTTCTTGGATTCATTTTGGCATATTCCTTTATTTGTCTGGCTGGCAAAAATCCTGCCTGATCTTTTTTAATTATCCTTTTTAGCAGAGTTTTCATTCTATTTGCAAGAACTCCAGTAAATATTTTATAGTCTATATTCAATAAAGATATTGGCCTGTAGTTTTTTATAAGTCTCAAATCCATACCTTGCTTTGGGATAAGGGTTATCAATGCTTCTTGCCACAAATTGGGTATTTCTCCTTTGTCTAAAATTTCATTCATAATTAATTTAAATTTGGGTGTTATTATTTCCTCTAATTTTTTATAATACGTTACTGAAATTCCGTCTGGTCCCGGCGATTTCCCATCCTTCATATTTTTAATCACTTTTTTGATCTATTCAAGTTCAATATTTGAATTTAAAATTGCATATTCTTCTTCTTCGTTATCTGGTAATCTATTTTCTAATAGGTATTTTTGGATTTTCTTTTCCTCTTTCAATTCTACTTTATATAAATTTTTGTAATACTTTATAAATCTTTCTTTGATTTGTTTTGGGTCAATAATTTCTTTTTCTTCGTCAATAATTCTATTTATTACTGTTCCATCATAGAGCTGCTCTTCCCATCAGCCAGTATGGAGTTGAAGTTCCTTGCCACCCAGAATGCAGTGGCCCTCCAAGGTAGGTGGCATTGTGGGTCTTCTTCCAGGAGAGTGGAGCTTCTGCTGAGAAGTCCTAAGGCCTTCCAGATGGGGTTAGGCACACGAGGCTGGGTATCTTCAGAGGGTCAGGAAGTACACACACACCCATCCTTCTTCCTGAGTTTCTTAAATTTGGTGAAACTCTTAATGTGTGAGCTTAGCAAAATGAATAATTCCTTTTTAACCTGGCCTTTGTCTTTTAACCAACTGTGGACTTCTAAGGTGGGCGGGATGTGGGTTTCCTTTCAATTCCCCCCCAAACATTTAATATATACTGATTTGAAACAATAATACTCAATCTAGGCCAAAATCGGTAGAATATCATAAAGGTAGAAGCAGCGCCCCAGGGGCCATTCTAGACAGTATTACCTGAAAGTCAATTTGATTTATTTATCTGGTTATCACAGCAAACACTGCTGTTTTAGTGCAGGAACTCACATTGCGTGCCCTCTGAATTAAGGGCGGTTTGACCTGTTTCAGGTTCAATAATGTGAACAGTTCTAGTGTGTGTCCATGTCTTACTAAACACATAACAATGTGGTGTACAAATTAATTGAAACAATGACTTTAGTACAGTAGTTTATTGTACAAAACTCACACAAACGTATGTTAGTAATGGATATGACCTCCACTATTTTTAAGCAGCATTTGAACATGGTTTAGCATGGAGTCTACTCATTTTGAACGGTTACTGTTGATTTTCGGATCCCTGTACCACACTTGAATCAGTGCCTGAATGAGTTTCTCCATAGTCGTACAGTCTACAGCGCAGAGGCGACTTTTCCATATAGCCCACAAATTCTCAATAGGATTTACATCTGGGGAATTCCCTGGCCAATCAAGTACCTCTATTTGCTGCTCTGTCATGAATTTCTTCTCCACCTTCGATGTGTGACAGGGGGCTAGGTCCTGCTCCTGTATCCCAGTACTGTCAGGATACTTCTTTTCCATCTCTGGAGTAACTCTTTTGTAGATCCATTGGTGGGACATATTTTCAGGATAGAACCCTACCATGACCAACATTTAAAATTGGCTTGGCACCCTGTGATTATACTTCTATTTGGTATTTTGATGATGCTTATATTAGTGTGTATGTTATATGTTATAAGTTAAACATACATATATATATTTTATATGTTAAAGTTAAACATTTGAATGGAAATCATATAGTACAGTAGTACCTCAGGTTACAGACTCTGCTAACCCAGAAATAGTTCCTTGGGTTAAGAACTTTGCTTCAGAATGAGAACAGGAATTGTGCGGGGCAGCACAGCCGCCGCAGGAGGCCCCATTAGCTAAAGTGGTACCTCAGGTTAAGAACATTTTCAGCTTAAGAACGGACCTCCAGAATGAATTAAGTTCTTAACCCGAGGTAACATTGTATTATTCAGAGAGAGAAGGAGGAACAGATTAGCTAAGCATGGAAGAGGTGTTGGAAGAGGTGTTGGACCAAGAGGTGGAGTTTATGAGCAAAGTATCCGGAAGACATTTGTATTTCGAGGAGTTAGTGATCTGACATGGTTACCCTTCCTGCCTTCTCTTCCTTCTCCCTCTCGATCTCCTGAGCCGTGTATTAGGAGATTTTTAATGCTGGATGTTTTTAGATATGCTGTAAGCCCCCCAGAGTCCCTTGGGAAAGCCAGCGAAATGGGTGGGGTATAAAGATGATGATGATGATTTATTTATTACATATAGCTGATGTGCATACAGAAACTGTGCAAAAACTTGCGAAGTTTATATTTTAAAAAAATGAATACTACAATCACAGTTGCAAACACCCCCCCACTTTCTAAACATCTAATATTATTGTCCCTTGATGAAACCAAGTTAGCCCATGATTTCTTAGACCAAAAAAGCACTAGAAAGCAACATTTGTAAGGGCAGTACAGAATTGACCAAGTGTGAAGGCTGGAGCACTTACAAGTGACGCCACAAAATGTAAGCCACAAAGAGCAACATGAAGGTGTTTCCATGCGATGGCTACCTTTGTGCCGGAAGGTATAATGTGCATATTGGCTTGCCATTCCAAACCATTCTTCTCCATGGCACGGCCAAGTTAAAAAAACCACCACCAAGCCAGCAGCACCCCCAGTATAGCAATTATGTGTGCCAGCTCTCACAATCCCAATTCTGAGAAGCAGACATTTGTTGAATACAGTGTAAAGTCTCTGAGGTTTATGAGGCTTGTGCTGATCTGCTGTCTAGGCTTTAAGTTGCACTTCACTGAGCGGCAGCCTATGTACCGTATTCTTCGCTCTATAGGATGGCTGCCTCAGGCAGCTGATTTTAGATGCCCTGAGAGGGGCAACAGGTTGTTCTTGATTTTAATTTATTACTATTGTATGTTTTATGGACAAGGAGCAGGAGAGCACTGTCCCTCAGACCTTGTGGGGGCCGGACTAAATTTTTTTGGGGGAAGGAATTCCTATGCCCCACAAATAACCCAGAGAGGCATTTTAAATAAAAGGACACATTCTACTCATGTGAAAACACACAGATTCCCAGACCGTCCGCAGGCCGGATTTAGAAGGCAATTGGGCCGGATCCAGCCCCCGGGTCTTAGTTTGCCTGCCCATTGTTTGTTGCTTTTCTGCCTCATGTGCTAGAAGAAACTGGCCACTCCTTTTCCCTCAGCAAAATGTCTTAGATCAGCTCTCAAAAGTTCAGTAGGCAAGCATGATTTCATAAAGTGGATATTCCTCAAGTTTGTGCTTCTTCAGATTAATTAAAAGAGTGAAAAGTAGTGTGGCCCTTACCTGTTCTGATTCTCTCCCTATCCTCCACTTTTGCAAAGAAACAGTGGACATTTTAAACATTGCAGTTTTGTTAATTCTTAGAATTTAAGTGCCCTTCCTGGGTTCAGAAGGTGTTGGAGCTTCACAATTTTTTTTTAAAAAATACATATTTATTAAAGTTTTACAAAACAAAAAATTCATCATTTCAAATTGTATCATTTCCATACATAAAGCTCAAGAAAAACAAAAATATATGACAGAAAAAAAAGAGAAAATAGAAAAAAAGAAAAAAGAAATACACTCTTTCTTAAATTTATAAAGTTCCATGCCCCTCTGTCTTGACCTCCTCACATCCCCCTTTTTTGTGTTCCACTTTATTCCAATCAAGTTCAGCAAGTTCAAAACCTTGTTTAAACCATACTTAATTTTATATTCTAATTATTATGTCCCCATTTTCCATTATTTTAGTCCGTACCTCATCTTATAAAATATGACATAATATTGTTCTGTTCATAACCCCTTATCCTTTTTTTAGATTCTTCTTTTCACACACCTTTGACCAAAGTCACACAAACCCTGTTGCCTTTACTTCCCACATCCTATTGACACTCAAAGATTTTACAGTATTTTTGTAAATAGTCCTTAAACTTTTTCCAGTCCTGTTCCATCGATTCTTCTCCCTGGTCACGGATTCTGCCAGTCATTTCAGCCATCTCCATGTAGTCTATCACTTGCGTCTGCCATTCCTCCACGGTGGGTAGATCTTGTGTCTTCCAATATTTGGCTAAAAGTATTCTTGCTGCTGTTGTTGCATACATAAAGAATGTTCTATCTTTCTTTGGCACCCATTGGCCAACTATGCCCAAGAGAAAGGCCTCTGGTTTCTTAGGAAAGGTACTTTTAAATACTTTCTTAAGTTCATTATATATCATTTCCCAGTAAGCCTTAACTCTTGGGCATGTCCACCAAAGGTGAAAGAATGTTCCCTCAGCTTCTTTACATTTCCAACATTTATTGTCAGGCAGGTGACAAATTTTGGCAAGCTTGACTGGGGTCATGTACCACCTGTAAATCATTTTCATAATATTCTCCTTTAAGGCAATACACGCCGTAAATTTCATACCGGTGGTCCACAACTGCTCCCAATCAGCAAACATAATATTATGACCTAAATCCTGCACCCATTTAATCATTGCTGATTTGACCGTTTCATCCTGCGTGTTCCATTTCAACAGCAAGTTATACATCTTTGACAAAATCTTAGTTTTTGGCTCTAACAGTTCTGTTTCCAATTTCGATTTATCCACCTGGAAGCCAATTTTCCTATCCAAATTATAGGCCTCTCTTATTTGATAATAATGAAGCCAATCTCGCACTTTGTCTTTTAATTTTTCAAAACTCTGCAGTTTCAATCTGTCACCTTCTTGTTCCAAAATTTCCCAATATTTTGGCCATTTAGCCTCCATATTGAGCTTTTTCTGAGCCTTAGCTTCCATAGGTGACAACCACCTTGGGGTTTTACTTTCCAGCAGGTCTTTATATCTTATCCAGACATTGAACAAAGATTTTCTGACAATATGGTTTTTAAATGCCTTATGAGCTTTAACCTTGTCGTACCAAAGATATGCATGCCACCCAAAAACATTATTAAAACCTTCTAAATCCAAAATGTCTGTATTCTCAAGAAGCAGCCAGTCTTTCAGCCAGCAGAATGCTGCTGATTCATAATACAATTTAAGGTCTGGCAGGGCAAATCCACCTCTTTCTTTTACATCAGTTAAAATTTTAAACTTAATTCTAGGTTTCTTGCCCTGCCAGACAAATCTAGAGATGTCTCTCTGCCACCTCTTGAAACAATCCATCTTGTCCAAAATTTGCAGGGATTGAAATAAAAATAACATTTTAGGCAATACATTCATTTTTATAGCTGCAATTCGACCCAACAAGGAAAGCTTCAAGTTAGACCAGATTTCTAAGTCTTTTTTAACTTCTGCCCAACATTTCTCATAGTTCTCTTTAAATAAGTTCAAATTTTTCGCCGTCATATTAATCCCTAGGTATTTCACTTTCTTGACCACCGTTAAACCTGTTTCATTCTGAAACCTATCCTTTTCCATTGGAGTTAAATTCTTCTCTAATACTTTAGTTTTTACCCTGTTTAATCTAAATCCCGCCACATGACCAAATTCTTTAATCAATTCCAAAGCTCTTTTCATACTGGATTCCGGCTCCTGTAAAGTTAAAACCAGGTCATCTGCAAAAGCTTTCAATTTATATTGTTTGGCTCCGACCTGAATGCCTTTTACAAACCGGTCCCCTCTTATCATGTTTAGCAGCACCTCCAGGACCGAGATAAATAATAATGGAGAGATAGGGCAGCCCTGACGTGTTCCTTTTTCTATCCTGAAATCTTCAGTCACCACATTGTTTACAATCAATTTCGCTTTTTGTTCTGAATATATTGCTCCTATACCATTTTCGAACCCCTGACCCACTCCCATCCCTTTCAAATTTTTCTTCATAAAACTCCAAGAGATGTTGTCAAAGGCTTTCTCTGCATCAATAAAAACTAAAACAGCTTTCGTGTTAATATTCCTTTGCAACAACTCCAGAATATCAATTATATTCCTTGTATTATCAGACAAATGTCTACCTGGGAGAAAGCCTGCCTGGTCCTTATGTATCACTTCCATTAATACTTTTTTAAGTCTGCTAGCTAAAATGTCTGCGAAGATTTTGTAATCCACATTCAAAAGGGAGATGGGACGGTAGTTCTTTAGTTGTGTCTTTTCAGCTTCTGTCTTGGGTATCAATGTGATGTATGCTTCTTTCCAAGATTCAGGCGCCTTTTTCCCTTCCAAAATCTCATTGCACACCTCCTTTAATGGTTGAATTAAGAGATCTTTCAAAGTTCTGTAGTATTTGGAGGTTAGTCCATCCGGTCCTGGAGATTTGCCCAGTTGCATATTCTGAATGGCACCTTCAATTTCTTGTTCTGTGATTTGCTGATTCAATACTAATTTATTTTCTGAAGATATTTTTTGTAATCCATTGGTTCTTAAAAATTGGTCTATCTCAGTTTCTTTCTGCGGCCCTTGCGTATAAAGTTGTTTAAAATATCTCTGAAAGCACCTTCTAATCTCCTCCGGGTTCTGTATGCTTTTTCCTTCGATCTCAAGATTTGTAATCGTATTTAACTTCTGTCTTTTTTTCAATTGCCACGCCAATAATTTCCCGCATTTATTAGCTGACTCAAAAGTCTTTTGTCTCATTTGTTTAATTTTCCACTCTATTTCTTCATTAATCAATTTCATATATTGCACCTGATATAACTTAATCTCTCTTAAAATCTCTTTTGAGTTTGGTTTAACTCTTAACTTCTTCTCCCCTTGTTTTATTTTTTCCAGAATTTTCGCTTTCTTCTCATTTTGAGATCTCTTTTTTATTGCATTCTGTTGAATCAGGAACCCTCTCATGACCGGGAGCTTCACAATTACTATTGTTTTTTGTTATTGATTTTTAATTGAAGATTCTTACTGGAAGGTTTTTATTTTATGGGAGCCAAAGTTTGTGAATCACTCTGCAATTTTCTAAATTCAAAGCAGTGTAACCTAGTCTCTCCAATCCCCCAGCAGAACTACAAAACCTGAGGCATCTTTAGTGGAGTTGTTCATTAAAATGTAGCTACCGTCTTCAGTGCTGCTTTTAGACAACAAATTGTGGTCATGATGCTATAGCTAAATGGTTATGTCAAGATTCAATCTCCAACATGAACAGGCTTCCACAGAAACAAGAGGTGGCATTAAATTTAGCATTTCTCAGCCTTACTAGCAGATTAGTAGTCTCAATATAACAATGTATGAAATAAAATTGGTCAGTTCTCCTCCTTACAGCCAGCTGCTTTCAAAGCATCACATCCCCAAACTGGCATTACATTCTCTCATTCAAACATCTGACACCTTTGCAGTTGAAGGATTATTGTTGTTGGAACCTCCTTTGGAATTCATTTGTTCCTGAATTTGCCCTCTCTTGTTCCAACGTGGGTAATGTGTCCAAAGTTCATGGGTTCTCCTAGCATGTTTCTGTCAAGGCTTGGAGGCTTCTTCACTTTGAGCTGGTCACCAATGCAACAATTAAAACAAACCAGGAACTCTGTCATTGTAGCACTCAGTGGCAGCCAAATCTGCTAAACCAGCCACTCCTCTAAACATTGTAGTTTTTCTAAAACCACAGTTACTATTGTTGAGTCCAATGGGACTTACTCCCAAGTACAGTGGTACCTCCGGTTAAGTACTTAATTCATTCCAGAGGTCCATTCTTAACCTGAAATTGTTCTTAACCTGAAGCACCACTTTAGCTAATGGGGCCTCCTGCTGCCGCCGGAGCACGATTTCTATTCTCATCCAGAAGCAAAGTTCTTAACCCGAGGTACTATTTCTGGGTTAGCGGAGTCTGTAACCTGAAGCGTATGTAACCTGAAGTGTATGTAACCTGAGGGACCACTGTAATTGTGTGCTGAAAGCCAATTTCAGCCAGGGTCCCAAAGTCCCAATGACTACGACAATGTGCAGAGTGCCACCTTCTCCCACTTGTGTAGTGTCAGCTCCTATTTAGCTGAGATTGGGGGCAGAGAGGTGAATAAGAAACAGAAAAGTTTTACGGGCTTAATTCTTGTTTGTTTGACTGCTGGTTAGAAGACCCAGATGGACAGCTGGTCTTTCCTAGAATCGCCACCCTAAACGCTGGATGTTCTTTGGAAATTAGATTATAGATTTTTGCTAAAGCTTCTGTATCTTTCTGCTGTGCCTGTGGCTCCCACCTGCATGCTTAAGTCAGCCTTCGCTAACCTGCTGTCTTTCAGCCTGCCAGGTGTGCCTGTGCCTTTAAGGGAAACGCAGGGGTAGAAAGAAATCTGCAGGTGACAATTCCAGGGACAGAAAGGGAAACAATGCAGCCTCAAGGCATGGTCTGGAGGAGGCTGAAAAGTTGGCGGCCATGGGGTCTTTTGGATTTCCTTGGGGAACCAGGCTATAAGCTTGAATACACGTGTATTTGCAAGATATAGGGGTTTAATTTGTTGGAGGGTGTGTGGTCCCCGTGGGGGTGAAATGGGGAAGCAGAGTCCCTTTAAACTCGCTGGAGTTTAAACTGGCCAGGGGGCGGGGCTGCGGATCTCTGTTTCTAACAGCTGGGGCGTCCTCCGCGTCTTCTCTACTTCCATCTGCCTGGCGCTGCGGGAGGGAGGGTGGCAATGGGTGCTTGGAGCTCGCTCGCTGCTGCACCTCCTCCTCCTCCTTGGCCAAGGGTGCGCGCCTGGCCGCGGCTCCGCTTAGCATCCGGGCGGAGCGCATCCGTGCCCTTTCCAAGTGCTGCGGGACGGTGGAGAGTCCTGGGGTAGGTAGGGTTCTGGCGGGGGTTAGGGGCGGGTGGGGGCGGGCATTTCGGGTAGTGGGGTTGGGTAGCCGCCTCGCTCAGCCAAGCAACTTCGTTGTGGCTTTGGGAATGTGTCCGGTTGGCCCTCGATCTTGGGTCCTTGGTTTCAGGAGGAAGGGCTGCTGCGCGGATATAGAGCTTTGCGGGGGTGGGGGGAAGAGTGAGGCCAGGGTTACTCTACCCGCAGTATTTCCAGGCAGGGCTGGGGAAAGAGTCCGGTCTGAAAATGCGAAGAGCACGTGTGTATGGACATGGGCAGTGACGTGTGGGGTTGGGCCGGGGGAGGATAGTCCCAAGCGCGCAACTTTTAGGGGGCAGGAGCCAGGCGCCCCCACGCAGGGAACCCTGTCCCGACCTGAGTGCCGCCAGGACCCGGCTTGGACTAGCCGCCGCGCGTCCCAGGCCAGCGTGGGGGAGCGGGATTTGCCTGCCGACCAAGCTTCTCCTGGCAAGGGCAGGCAGGGGCGAAGCGCAGCCCCGCTTGGCTCTGGTGGCCAGACTGAGTTGACGCGCGGAACCCTTCCCGCCCTGGGCAAGTTGGTGGCGAGGGCAGCGCCTGGCGCGGTGGGTTGTGTTGGCCTGGCACGCGCCGCGCGCACTCCAGCGCAAAAAAAGGACGCAAAGCCGCTGCGTCTTGGTCCCCCCCAACCCCTCCATTTTTTGGCTTGAGCGCCCCACGTCCCATGCCCTCCTCCTTGGTGCCTTTAGCTTCTGTGGGGTAGTTGAGGTGCAGGCAGGAGTTCCACAGGATAATCCTTGGGTAGGGTTGGGAATGTCCCCTTGCCTGATGCTATGGTGGGCTCCTCACAGTCAGTACCGAACTCTGGATGCACCTGTGGTCAGATTTGGTACAGCGCAGCTCCTCTTTATGTTGTGTTCTTGGTTTTCCTCGAAATGTTTATTTTCTGGAGCCCAACTGCTAACCCAGAGCACCTGCAGAGGAGCAGGAACTTTTGTCACTAGGGGGCGCAAGTCTCTAGAAATCTTAAGGGCTGCACTGCTTGCATGGGCAGGACAGGAGTGCTTCTCAATCCCAGCTGCTGCAAACCGCAGGAGGGGAGAGTTGCTCTTGTGCTCCTGTCCTGTTTGTGGGTTTCCCTTAAGGAACATCCGGGTGGCCACTGTGAACAGGATGATGGAGTAGAGGGGCCATTGGCCAGATCCAGTAGACTCCTCTTACTTTCTTTTGTGAATACTTTCTTATCTGCTCTGAATCTTCCTGCATTGGTTCCTGCACGAGTTCTGGTGTTATGAGAGAGGGAGAAAAACATTTTTCCTTCCCACTTTCTGCAGGATTTTAGAACCTCTGGTTCCATTGCCTCTAACTTGCTTTTTCTCTAAACTTGTTTCAAAGTTCTGAAAGCTGTATATTTTCCTCCTAGGGGAGTTGTTCCATTGATACGGCTGATCTTAAGAAAACGTCCTGCTTGCATTCCCTTATGTACCTGGTAGCAAAGCAAGTGTTTTGCTCTGTTGGGTTAAAGGTGTCATTTAAAAATAATTCCCCTCTTTTCTCCTAGATTATTTCCGTTCAAAGTGCAATAATGCAATTTTCCCCCACATTTTTTTCCAACACCCTGTGTTGGACCTTTGCCAACATAGTGCCCCCTGAGATGTTTTGGGCTATACCAGGTTGGTGAAGCCTTCTCTAGAACCTGGGTGTGGTTGAGTCTATCAATGGTCAGTGGTTTGAATAGCCAAATAGAACTTCCTGTTGAAGGAGCAGTCTACCACTGAATACCAACTGCTGGGGAGCCACTTAAGAACATCCAGGGGGATCAGGTTAGTCCTTGATGGAAGCAGGGTGCTGGACTAGATACACCTTGGCTCTGACAGAGAAGGCATGCTCTTTTGAGCAGAGGCCTCACTGTGCAGCAGCTTTCACCAAGTTTGTGTCTTCCAAGTGTTTCAGATTGCAACTCCCACAAGGCCCATCATGTTGACTGGACCTGCTGGGAGTTGTTCAAACCATTCACCATGGTTCTCCTATAAGCCCTTTCTGTTATTCATTTTGTTAAGAACAGGACTGTTAAAAGCAGATTGTGAATACCAACAGACCCATCAGATGGGGATGGGGATTTCATAGAATTAGAAGATACCTGAAGGGTCATCTAGTCCAATCCCTTGCAATGCAGGAATCCCAACTAAAGCATCCATGACAGATGGCCACCCAACCTCTACTGACAAACCTCCAAGCAAGGAGAGCCCATATACCTCCCAAAGCAGGCTGTCCCACTGTCTAAAGACAGGCTAGACATACCCAGCTGCTTCAACCGTTCCTCCTAAGACTTGGTTTCTAGACCCTTGATCATCTTGGTTGCCCTCCTTGGCACAGGTTCCAGCTTGTCAACATCCTTCTTAAATTGTGGTGGCCAGAATTGCACAGTATTCCAGGTGTGGTCTGACCAAGGCAGAATAGCAAGGAACTATGCCTTCCCTTGATCTGGACACTATACTTCTGTTGATGCAGCCTGGAACAGTGTTAGCTTTGTTGTTGTTGCTGCTGCATCACACTGTTGACTCATGTTAAGCATGTGGTCCACCCTTGATTGGTGGAAAGAGAGGAAACGGTGCCAAAAATACAGCCACAGACTAAAGACTTGGGTATACAGATGCATATACAATGTTTTAAGTGCACTATACAAATGAGACACTAGATGGCGAGGGTGCGCTTATGTCAAATTCAATATATTTTTCAAAACACTTAAAGTATTTTCTTTTTTCAGTTTTTATTTTCAATGTTTCAAAAACAAAACAAAACATTTTTTACACACACACACACACACACACACACACACACACACACACATGCCTACATTAAACCACAGTCCATATCAGTACCTTTATGGGGTTCCCTGAACCCCCGGACTTCCCTCCACCCCTCCCTTGGCTTCCAAAATTTATCTTCCTTTTTAAACTGCATCTAATTGCATTTATCCAAATTATGGTACTTCATTTTTATCCTTTGTTATTTTAAACTACAAGTGCTCTGTCAATCCTGTCAACATTTTAAAATGTTGACAGTGTTCTTTAATATATTCTTTAGAGGTATATCATTCTTTAGTAAATTGGTTAAACCCTTGGTGCCTGATTTTGCCGGTCAGCCTTGCCATCTCCACATAGTCCATCATCTTCATTATCCATTCTTTCAATGGGGTCTTTCTTCTTTCCATCCCTGGGCAAGTAGTATTCTTGCCGTTGTCATCGCATACATAAACAGTACTTTCTTATCCTTCGGTAATTCTTCTCCTACCAAACCTAAGAAAAAGGCCTCTGGTATTTTTTAAATATGTGTTTTACTAGTGGGTTTTTTATGTGTATCTAGATTCCACCTTAGAGCTTTTCCAATATTCCTCTTTTACTTTGCCAAAGCGCCCCAAGTCTCTGAGCACCCTAGGTTCTGCCTCTCTGTTTAGAGGACAGGCTCTGTGCTAGCAAAACGTTTCCTGGTGTTCTTCTCACAGGACTGTATTTGCAGGGATGTATCCCAAGACGCCTGATGCAGTGCTTCTCGAAGATGGAGGGGAACTCCCAAGCCATGGCCTGTTCCATCACGAAGCTGCTCTTCCCATAGGCCAGTGTGGAGTTGACATTCTTCGCCACCCAGAATGCAGTGGCCCTCCCAGGTAGGTGGCACTGTGGGTCTTCTTCCAGGCTGAGAAGTCCTAAGGCAGGCTGGCCTTCCAGCTGGGGTTGGGCACATGAGGCTTGGTATCTTCAGAGGGTCAGGAAGTACACACACGCCCATCCTTCTTCCCGAGTTTCTAAAATGTGGCAAAACTGTAAATATTTTCAAATGTCTTTTTTATTAATGATTTCTTGGTTTAAAAAAGTATGTGCAATGTTTCTTTTTTCAAGTTACGTTTACTACAGGTCAGTTTCATTTGTATTTTTTAAATGTATTTTTAGTAAAGATTTTCTTGATTTACAAAGGTATGTGCAATGTCTCTGTCTTGTATCCCCCCCCCCCAGATAACACATTCCCTCCCCCATTTGTTGAGACATTAGGAAGAATAGGGGGGAAAAGGTGGAGGGAAAAAAGAGATGAGTGGGGGTGGGGTGGGGTGGGGTGGGGGTGATTCTATTTTACTTAATATATGTGGGGTTTTGTGTCAGCGTTGCTTGTGCAGGTTCTTTGCTGTCCGCTTGTCTTCCTTTGGCGGTGAGAGAGGTTGGGGTTGGCCTAGGGTGTGGCTGTTCATTTGTGGTTGGCTGTGGTGGTCTTTGTTTTCATGTGTGAGTGGGGTGGGTGGGATTTTTGGATCAGGTTAGCCATATTGATTTGTATTCTTTTGGTGGGTTTTTGTCACTGTCTTGTTGGGCTACATATGTGATAAAGGGGAGCCATACCGGGGTGAAAGTGTCTCCTTCTATTTGTTCCCGTGTCAGTTTCAGTTTATTGGTTAATTTTTCTAGTAGGGCTAGAAAAATATAGGACTATTTTCCCATAGTTTTTGGTACCATTGGTCCATGTTTACTCCTGACAGGTCTCTCCAGTGTCTGGTTATGACATTTCTGGCTGCTGAGAGTAGTTGGGTTATGAGTTCTGGTGCTGTCATCTGCAAAGAGTCCTAATTTGTAGGTTTTGCTTTTTATTTCCACTCCCTTCATGTCTGTGGCTGCTCAGATTCAGATTTCTAAAGGTTCCAGAGGCAGGATGAATAAGAAGAGAGACAGTGGGAATCCTTGTTTTGTGCCTTTTTGGAATGCTATGGTATTGGAGTCCCAATTGTTAGTCCTCCATATTGCTGAGGCTTGGAAGTATATTTGTTTGAGGATTTGCAGGAAATTGGGGCCAAATTTCATGTTAGTACTGCTAATAGGTATTTCCACTCTAAGCAGTCCAAAGCATTGAGGATGTTTATGGCCATCATTGTCAGTGGGCATTTAGTTGCAATCATGCACTGTGTGCAATCATGTTCAGTAGTTTCCTGATGGGGTCTGTTATATTGCGACCAGGGACAAATCCAGTCTGGTCTGGGGCTATTAATTTGTGTAGGAAAATTTTTAGGCGGTTAGCCAAGTTTGGTGTGAATATCTTGAAGTCTTGGTTTATTAATGAGATTAGGCGGTCTGATTCTACTTTGAGGCTGTCTTTCAGTGTTTTTCGGATGGACAATATTTTGGAGTAGGTCCAGGTTTGGGGAATGTGCCCCCCTTTTATGATATCATTGAATAGGCGGGTCATCAGGGGTTCTTTGAATTTCCTTTAGCATTCTGCTGTAAAGCCATCTGGGCCTGGAGCTTTGTGTGGCTTGAGGTTTTTGAGGACCATATCTATTTCCTCTTGGGTGATAGGACTGTCCATGAATTCCTGTTCCTCATCCATTAAGGTAGGCATGGTCAGTCCTGGTGTTTATATATGAAGTGATGTGTTTTCCTTTGATGAGGTTTCCCAATTTATGCAATACAGACATAATTACGTGTAATGTAATTGCTTTTAAGCTAGCTATCTTGCTTATCTACAGTATAGGGTGATTCCCTGCCAACCCGTCTGGGTTGCCCTGTGTCTCTCACCTTGTATTGTCTATCGAACCAATGTACTTGCGCTGTCCTAGAGTGTGGTGGGTGGGGGAGTAGGGGGTTAGAATTAGATTTGGGTTAAAGAGTGGGGGGGGGGTAGATTGCAGAAAATATCCTATATGTAGCCATATAGGTTTTTATTTGGGCTATCTTGGGCCATCTGGGGTTTAGCTGTTTGGTCCTAGGTCTCAGCTGTCATGGAGGGCCTTGTTTTCACAGGACTGTATTTGCAGGTATGTATCCCAAGACACCTGATGTGCTACTTCTGGAAGATGGAGGGGCAATACCCAGCCATGGCCTGGTCGATCATGGAGCTGCTCTTCCATCGGCCGGTATGGAGTTGAAGTTCCTTGCCACCCAGAATGCAGTGGCCCTACAAGGTACGTGGCATTGTGGGTCTTCTTCCAGGCCGGTGGAGCTTCTGCTGAGAAGTCCTAAGCAGTGGCGTAGCGTGGGGGGTGCAGGGGGGGCGGGCCGCACCGGGCGCAACATCTGGGGTTAAGGCAAATCCATGGGTTAGGGGGCGCAAATCCACGGGTTAGGGGGCGCAAATTACTTGCCTTGCCCCGGGTGCTGACAACCCACGCTACGCCACTGGTCCTAAGGCCTTCCAGTTGGGGTTAGGCACAGGAGGCTGGGTATCTTCAGAGGGTCAGGAAGTACACACATGCCCATCCTTCTTCCTGAGTTTCTTAAATTTGGTGAAACTGTTAATATGTGAGCTTAGCAAAATGAGTAATTCCTTTTTAACTAGACCTTCATCTTTTAACCAACTTTGGACTTCTAAGGTGGGCGGGATGTGGGATTCCTTTCAATTCCCCCCCAAACATTTAATATATACTGATTTGAAACAATAATACTCAATCTAGGCCAAAATCGGTAGAATATCATAAAGGTAGAAGCAGCGCCCCAGGGGCCATTCTAGACAGTATTACCTGAAAGTCAATTTGATTTATTTATCTGGTTATCACAGCAAACACTGCTGTTTTAGTGCAGGAACTCACATTGTGAATTCCTCACACCTCTGAATTAAGGGGGGTTTGACCTGTTTCAGGTTCAATAATGTGAACAGTTCTAGTGTGTGTCCATGTCTTACTAAACACATAACAATGTGGTGTACAAATTAATTGAAACAATGACTTTAGTACAGTAGTTTATTGTACAAAACTCACACAAACGTACGTTAGTAATGGATATGACCTCCGCTATTTTTAAGCAGCATTTGAATACGGGTTGGCATGGAGTCTACTATTTTTGAACAGTTACTGTTGATTTTTGGATCCCTGTACCACACTTGAATCAGCGCCTGAATGAGTTTCTCCATAGTCATACAGTCTACAGCACGGAGGCGACTTTTGCATATAGCCCACAAATTCTCAATGGGATTTTCAACCGGGGAATTCCCTGCCCAATCAAGTACCTGTATTTGCTGCTCTGCTATGAATTTCTTCCCCACTTTTGATGTGTGACAGGGGGCTAGGTCCTGCTCCAGTATCCCAGTACCCTCAGGATACTTCTTTTCGAGCTCTGGAGTAACTCTTTCATAGTACCATTGGTGGGACATATATTCAGGATAGCTCCCTACAATGACCAACATTTCAAAATTGGCTTGGCAACCTGTGATTATACTTCTATTTGGTATTTTGATGATGCTTATATTAGTGTGTCTTTTATACTGTTATATTAAAGTTAAACATTTGTATGGAAAAACGGGAAAAAGAAATTTTACTCAGAGAGGGAAGGAGGAACAGATTAGCTAAGCACGGAAGAGGTAACAGTGTTAGACCAAGGGTGGAGTTTATGGGCAATCAATCCGGAAGACATTTGTATTTCAAGGAGTTAGTGGTCTGACATGGTTACCCTTCCTGCCTTCTCTTTCTTCTCCCTCTCTATATCCTGAGCCGTGTATCAGGAGATTTTTAATGCTTTATGTTATTAGATAGGCTCTAAGTCCCCCAGAGTCCCTTGGTAAAGCCAGCGAAATGGGTGGGGTATAAAGATGATGATCATTTATACATATACCTGATGTGCATACAGAAACTGTGCAAAAACTTGCAATGTTTATAGGACTGTCCATGAATTCCTGTTCCTTATCCATTAAGGTAGGCATAGTCAGTTTTGGTGTTTATATTTGAAGTGATGCATTGTCTTCTGATGGGGTTTCCCAACCCCCTCACATTTAATGTAATTGCTTTTAAGCTAGCCATCTTGCGTATCTACAATATAGGGTGATTACCTGCCAACCCATCCGGGTTGCCCTGTGTCTCTCACCTTGTATTGTCTATCAAACCAATGGAGTTGTGCTGTCCTAGAGCGTGGTGGGTGGGTAAAGATGGTGAACTCTTTGGTGCAACGAGGACTGGTCCGGTAGTCAAGGCATTCTTCAGTGCTTCAAATGACTGCTGCCACTCCACACGCTCCGGTTCTTTCTTACGAGTCAAGTCGGTCAGTGTTGAAGCTAGTGGTGCTGCCCAGGGACTCTCTGAGGGGGTTATGATCCCTGCCTTCAGCCTCTCCTGCACCACGTTGTGGATTTTATCCATGTATGTCCCAGTTATCCTCTAAGGGGTCACTGCAATGGGTTTAGCATCCCCAGTGTCTATGCAATGGATCACTCCCTTTGCTATTCCTTGAACATTACTAAAGACGGCTTTCTATTTTTGTAGGATACTTCCTACCTCCTCCCGCTGTGATTGGGTTAATGACGGGGCTAGATTCACTTCTTTCTGATTACAACGTTGCACCCCTCTCCCTTCCCAGCACAGTATGTTGTCTGTTTCTTCTGAGTCCTCTCTTATAGCATATAGAGCCCAGCTTTCTGTTCTATGGTAGGGTTTTAGCGTGTTCACGTGACTCATTTTGGACCCAATCTTGTACGGTCCCTCCCAGGCTAATTGCAATTTATTTCCCTTTATTGGCCTTAGCAGCAACACTTCATCTTCTGGCCCAAAGGTTCTCTCTCTGGCCCTTTTATCATACCAGACTTTTTGCTTTGACTGGGCGGCTTTTGAATTTTCTTCTGCTATTTCTAAGCAACGGTGTAAAGTGTTTTGCAGTTTATACAGATATTCCATTACTGAATCTGGATCACTATCTGGGTGATCCTCTCAATTCATTCAGAGTAGATCTAAAGGTCCTTTGACCTTGCGCCCTAGTAAAAGTTCAAAGGGACTATACCCAGTACTCTCTTGTGGAATGGGCGGTTCCAAGATGGCGACGGCTTAGCAAGCAGGCTTCGGAGCTCCGCAGATAACAGGACTGTAATTAGCGTTGATTGCCACCCAGGGAAGTAATCCACATTGGACCAGTGCTTTGTGATGAATTTTCTGCTATGTAAATACATCCATAATTTGAAGCAAAAATTACCATATTTTTGCTCCATAGGGCGCACCGGACCATAGGGCTCACCTAGTTTTTAGGGGGGGGAAATCAAGAAAAAAAATCTTATTTCCCCCCCAGCCCCAAAGAGCAGCGTGTAGGCTGCGCGCAACCTCTCCCTACTGGAGGGGTTGCACGCAGCTATGGCACAAGCCAAGACAGCCAGCGGGATCCACCCCGCTCACTGTTTTGGCTTCCTCTTTAGCCCCACGCAACCTCTCCCTGCCAAAGGGGTTACGCGCGGCAAACTCTCCCTGCCGGAGGGGTTACGCACGGCTATGTCACAAGCCAAGGCAGCCAGCAGGATGGCTCCTGCTTGCTGTTTTGGCTTCCTCTTTAGCCCCGCGCAACCTCTCCCTGCCAAAGGGGTTACGCGCGGCAAACTCTCCCTGCCGGAGGGGTTACGCACGGTTATGTCACAAGCCAAGGCAGCCAGCAGGATGGATCCCGCTTGCTGTTTTGGGTTTCTCTTTAGCCCCGTGCAACCTCTCCCTGCTGGGAGAGGCTGCGCGGGGCTAAAGAAGCCATATCCATGTACAGCCTCTCCCTGCCAGAGGCCATCCCTGAAGCCTGGAGAGTGAGAGGGGTCGGTGCGCACCGACGCCTCTCACTCTCCAGGCTTCAGCGAAAGCAACGCAAAGCCTTTGGAGCGCGGAGGGAGCGCTCCCTCTGCACTTCGGAGGCTTAGCATTGCTATCGCTGAAGCCAAGGAGCCTGCATTCGCTCCATAGGACACACACGCATTTCCCCTCAATTTTTGGAGGGCAAAAAGTGTGTCCAATAGAGCGAAAAATACGATATATGTCGCTTTTACCAATCTAAAGTCAGCTTTCGATACGGTCCCATTGCATTGTGGCAAAAATTGGAAAAGACAAATATAGACCGTCTATTATTTCTCATCAAAACAAATACAGACACATCAATACATGTAAAGGTGGATCTGGCTGGCCATGTCACCACTAGAATTAAGACCATTACTGGAGTCAAACAGGGATGCATTTTGGCACCTTTCCTGTTTAATTTTTATATTAATGACATGGTTAAAGAACTGGAGGGCCTACAGTTTGCCCCTGTCACAATTCTTGACCAAAAACCCTCAGTATTAATGTATGCTGATGACCTAGTACTTGTATCTAGAACCCAGGTGGGCCTGAGACGGCTGCTTGCAAAATTGAGTTCATATTGCACGAGGAATGTTTTATCTATAAACTATGATAAGACGCAGGTCATTTTATTTGGGAAGCATTCTAAAAAGCATGTTTGGCACCTGGATTAACACATCATAAACCAAGGAAATACGTTTAAATATATGGGATTGACTTATTCAGAAATGGCATCTTGGAATACACAGCTATCCAATATTAAATTGCAAGCCTTTAAATCAGCAAAAGCTATTCTGAAATTCGCTGCCTGTAAAGGTGGAAATCTGGTCAACCCAGCTCTATCTGTGTATAAAGCAAAAACAATGGCCCAGATTTTATATGGTGCAGAGGTTTGGGGTACCTCAAAGGTCTCTCGTTTGGAACCCCCACAGAATTATTTTTTAAGAGTTTACCCAAAGAGTTTTTAAGAGTTTACCCAAAGACGTGCAATCTGCCATGGTCAGGTTGGAAACTTGCATGTTGAGCATAGAGAGCCAAATATATAAAAGAATTCTCTGTTACTGTTTTAGAGTTCAACAGATGGACAACAGTAGGCTACCAAAAAAATGCCTGATTGAGCTCTCAAATGGATTACCCCTTAAAAACTGGGTACATCACACTGCCCAACTGATGGGCAAATATGACCTCTCAGTGTCTGAGATTAAAGAACTTCCCTTATATTCCCAGAAAAATATCTTTAAACGAACCATAAGGGCAGTGGCAACTAAAAACGATCTAAACTCTATGTACACATCTACATGCGCCCCATTGTATTTTAAACTTAGAGAGGCCAATGAACATACATCTTATTTTAATGAATTGACTTTTTTACGAACATACATCTTATTTTAATGAATTGACTTTTTTACAACTTTGGAAAGCTTTTACAGAGTTACGATTAAATACAATAAACTCTGCTTATAGAGATGGGAGACACAGAGGCATACCAAAAAACGAATGTGTTTGCATTAGGGGATGTTCTGAAGTAGAGGACCTTATGATTTATACTTGCACTGTCACTTATATAATGATGCAAGAAAAAGATTTTTAGTACCTATAATGACAAGGTCCCCTGGCCAGAACCCCTCTGACATGATTTTATATCTCCTTGCAGACACAGATAAGTATGTGACCTGGCGTGTAGCACTTTTTGCAACCGCTGCTAGTAAAATTAGAACAAATTATATAGCCAAGGTAGCCATCAACTGTAAAGGAGATGAATTTATTTGATCCTATCTATCTACCTCAGGCTATGCTCTATCTTTGTCACCAAACTCTGAGTATAAATTGCACACTGTATTAATTGACATTGTTTTTTACATTAGTGGCCATGTGATGATTTTAGCTTATGAATTGTTTAATGTCTTGATTTGTATTTTGGGGTACTTTTATAGCTCTGTTTAGAGTGCATAATGTTTTGATAATATAAATGTTTTAAGTCTTTTGTATCTATTCAGTATATTTTCTTTTAATTTTTAAATGATTCTGTGTACATTGTGGCAGCCTTTGGCTATGTGCAGTAAAACTGACTGACTGACTGACTCTTGTGGAATGTCTCGGTATGCGTACAAGAGGGGTTGTAATTTGCAGCCCCAGTCATTAGGGTTTTCTGCTACGTAGGCTTTGATCATACGGATCAAAATTCTGTTAAACTTCTCAACCAATCCATTAGTCTCTGGATGGTATGGTGTGGAAGTTATATGTGTGATGCCACACGTTTCCCACAATCTTTTCATGAGCCGGGATGTAAATGAGATGTCTAGGTACTTGACCAACTCACTTGCAAACCCCAGGCGACTCATGTAGTTAATCAACGCATCTGCTACTGTCTCAGTTTCAATATTTCTTAATGGGATCGCTTCTGGATATCGGGTTGCAAAATCTACTATGGTCAGGATATATTTATTGCCCCGTTTCGTGGCTCTTGGCAATGGCCCTACTAGGTCAAGCCCCAACCTTTGAAATGGGGTAGAGATCACAGGTAAAGGATACAGTTTGGCTTTTGTCTTGTCCTGTCCTGTACCTTGTCTTTGGCAAATATCACATGCCTGTCAATATAGCTTGATTTGTTTCCCCATGCCTGGCCAGTAGAAGTTCTGCGCGACCCTTCGTTTAGTGCGTGTTATTCTCATGTGTGCACCAAAAATGCTATTATGGGCTTGTTGCAAAATCTTTTCTCTATAGGTATGAGGGATTACCAGTTGTTCACAGATTCCTCCCCCCCCCCCAATAGAGTGTGGCAAGGAGTTCCCTATACAACAGCCCATTTTCTTCACAGAATCTCTCTGGGCGTTCAGGGGTTAAAGGAGCGGCAGACTTAGCCACCTCAAAACAACTGTTTAACCCAACATCCCCTTTTTGCTCCTGAGCAAAACTAGCTTTATGGGTGTTTTTAAAAGGAACTATAACAGCTTCAGTTTCTGCTCCGTCCAAACCTTCCAGGAGCGGTTTCCTAGCCGTGCCTCCACTGGCAACTGTTTCAGTTTCCTCAGTATCGGGGGATTCTTGGCCCCTCTTTGAGCGAGTAACTACAAATGCACTCTTAACATGCTCTAGGAGATCCCAGGCGATAAGAACTGCTGCTGGAACTTCCTCAGAAATGGTTCTTTGGCAATTCCTTTTAATTTCATTGTTTTCTCAGGTATTAATTTAGTGGTGGAAATTATGTCTGGATGGATGATTGTAATCTGTCAGTGTCTCTTAACCCAAGATACTTTTTATCATCAACCCAGATGTTTTCCCCAGCATTTCTCAAGAGGAAACTATCCTGTTTAATCAAGTAACATTGTACCACACGAGCCTCAAAATTTTCCTCAGGCTGAGGCCTAGCTAAAACCTCAATTTCCTTGGCAAACTGCCTAGCCTCTTCCTGCTGCACTGAGTGGATACAATAAGTCTGTTTTTGAGAACCAGAATTGACAGTTTTACCCTTTCCATCCCCACAGTCCAAACTCCAGTGGCCTAATTTACCACACATCCAGCACTTTATTTCCCTGTACCCAGTATAATAAGTTTTATTTCCTTTTCCTTCAGTGGGACCAATGTTAGTCAGGGCCTTGTCAGTTGGACTTTTAGTTTTTGGCATATTTCCCTTATTTGTCACTGAGGTAGGGCTTTCCTTGGCATATTGAAATTTGTTTTTGGGGTACTCCCACACTTTTCACCAAAGTTCGGACCATCAAATCCATGGTCTCTAATTTAATTAATTTGGTCAGCTATTGTGGCTGCCTCCTGTATAGTTTTGGGATGTCGTTCTTTTACCAGATATTTCAATTTCTCATTGATGGTTGTATAAAATTGTTTGAGCACTATAATTTCCCTGATCTTCTGCACCCTCCTGCTGTAGCCACTTTGTGAGATAATTTGAAATTTTAGCTCCAAGTTGAGCAAACGTTTCTTCCCTCACTTTTGTCACACTCCTGAACAAAGTTCTTTCTTAACTGTTCTGAGGTGATTCCAGATCGGGTGTAAATTAATTGTTTAAACATGTCAAAATTTCTAGACTGGTCTTTTGGCATTTGTGGATATATTTTGGCGAAGGTTCCACTAATTCTAGCCCTTAATATTATCATTCTTTCCTCATCTTTTATTTGGAAATCTTTGCATGCTCTTTCAAATGAGACGATAAAAGCCTCCGGATTATCCTTCTCTTTGAACTCAGGAAAACGCTTGAGGTCTATCTTAACCTGACTTTGACCATTTGTGCTATTATTATTATTTTGGTTTTCCACAGATGCCAATTCCATTTTCCGCATTTCTAACTGAAATTGCATCTCTTTTTCCCTCAGATGGTACTGCTCCCTTTCTCTTTCTTTTTCTTGTTCAGCCTTAATTTTCTCTCTCTCTAATTTCAATTTGTATTCCTGTTCCAACTTCCATTTTTCAAATTCTAAAGACAGTCTAGGCTCTACTGCCTCAGGGAATTTCTGATATCTCTTCTAAACTCTTCCCTTCTCCCTGAGGATTCCCATTTTCCTCTCCCTCGGAGCTTTCATAGGTTGGTTCCATCACAGGGTTTCTTGACTTTTTGGGTGGCATATTGAGCACTTGTGGTCTGACAGCAAAATAGTCAGTTGAGAGATATTCCCCCCCCCAAATTATTCTTTCTGTCTAGGTTTTCTTTTAGACTTTGGCCTTGAAGCCTTGAAGCCTTGCACTGGGTCTTCACACTGGCCCTGCACAGACACTTCCTCCAACCCCCCTCTCATTCCAGTGGGGTGTTTGTGTGTGAGTATAAACACAGTTGGAAATTGGGGCCAAATTTCATGTTAGTACTGCTAATAGGTATTTCCACTCTAAGCAATCCAAAGAACTGAGGATATTTAGGGACGTAATTGTCAGCGGCCGTTTTGTTGCTGTGCTGTGTTCAATCACGTTCAGTAGTTTCCTGATGGGGTCTGTTATATTGTGACCAGGGACGAAGCCAGTCTGGTCTGGGGCTACTAACTTGTGTAGGAAATTTTTTAGGCGTTTGGCCAAGTTTGATGTGAATATCTTGCAGTTTTGGTTCATTAATGAGATTGGGTGGCCTGATTCTACTTTGAGGCTGTCTTTCAGTGGTTTTGGGATGGAGACTATTTTGGGGTAGGTCCAGGATTTGGGGAAGGGCCCACCCTTTTATGATATCATTGAATAGACGGGTCCTTATCCGTTAAGTTAGGCATGGTCAGTCTTGGTGTTTATATATGAAGTGATGCGTTTTCTTTTGATGGGATGTGGGTTTGCTTTCAATTCCCCCCAAACATTTAATATATACTGATTTGAAACAATAATAATCTAGCTCAAAATCGGTAGAATATCATAAAGGTAAAAGCAGTGGCCCAGGGGCCATTCTAGACTGTATTACCTGAAAGTCAACTTGATTTATTTATCTGGTTATCACAGCAAACACTGCTGTTTTAGTGCAGGAACTCACATTGCGTGCCCTCTGAATTAAGGGCGGTTTGACCTGTTTCGGGTTCAATAATGTGAACAGTTCTAGTGTGTGTCCATGTCTTACTAAACACATAACAATGTGGTGTACAAATTAATTGAAACAATGACTTTAGTACAGTAGTTTATTGTACAAAACTCACATAGACGTACATTAGTAACGGATATGACCTCCACTATTTTTAAGCAGCATTTGAATACGGTTTGGCATGGAGTCTACTCATTTCGAACGGTTACTGTTGATTTTCGGATCCCGTACCACACTTGAATCAGCGCCTGAATGAGTTTCTCCATAGTCGTACAGTCTACAGCACAGAGGTGATTTTTCCATATAGCACACAAATTCTCAATAGGATTTACGTCCGGGGAATTCCCTGGCCAATCAAGTACCTCTGTTTGCTGCTCTGTCATGAATTTCTTCCCCACTTTTGATGTGTGACAGGGGGCTAGGTCCTGCTCCAGTATCCCAGTACCCTCAGGATACTTCTTTTCCAGCTCTGGAGTAACTCTTTCATAGTACCATTGGTGGGACATATATTCAGGATAGCTCCCTACAATGACCAACATTTAAAAATTGGCTTGGCAACCTGTGATTATACTTCTATTCGTTATTTTGATGATGCTTATAATAGTGTGTATTTTATATGTTAAAGTTAAACATTTGAATGGAAAGCATAAAATACAGTAGTACCTCAGGTTACAGACTCCGCTAACCCAGAAATAGTTCCTTTGTTTCAGGAACTTTGTTTCAGGATGAGAACAGAAATTGTGCAGTGGCAGCACAGTGGCAGCAGGGGACCCCATTAGCTAAAGTAGTACCTCAGGTTAAGAACAGTTTCAGGTTAAGAACGGACCTCCAGAACGAATTAAGTTCTTAACTAGAGGTTGTTGTTGTTTAGTCGTTTAGTCATGTCCAACTCTTCGTGACCCCATGGACCAGAGCACACCAGGCACTCCTGTCTTCCACTGCCTCCCACAGTTTGGTCAAACTCATGTTAGTAGCTTCAAGAACACTGTCCAACCATCTCGTCCTCTGTCGTCCCCAAAAGAATTGGAGCCTCAGCTTCAGGATCTATCCTTCCAGTGAGCGCTCAGGGCTGATTTCCTTTAGAATGCAGAGGTTTGATCTTCTTGCAGTCCATGGGACTCTCAAGAGTCTCCTCCAGCACCATAATTCAAAAGCATCAATTCTTCGGCGATCAGCCTTCTTTATGGTCCAGCTCTCACTTTCATACATCACTACTGGGAAAACCATGGCGTTAAGTATATGGACCTTTGTTGGCAAGGTGATGTCTCTGCTTTTTAAGATGCTGTCTAGGTTTGTCATTGCTTTTCTCCCCAAAAAGCAGGTGTCTTTTGATTTCATGACTGCTGTCACCATCTGCAGTGATCATGGAGCCCAAGAAAGTAAAATCTCTCACTGCCTCCATTTCTTCCCATTCTATTTGCCAGGAGGTGATGGGTCCAGTGGGCATGATCTTCCTTTTTTTGATGTTGAGCTTCAGACCATATTTTGCACTCTCCTCTTTCACTCTCATTAGAAGGCTCTTTAATTCCTCCTCACTTTCTGCCATCAAGGTTGTGTCATCTGCATAGCTGTGCTTGTTGATATAACAATAGTCCCTATTGTTAGTCCTCCATGTTGATGAGGCTTCGGAATATATTTGATTGAGGATTTGCAGGAAGTTGGGGCCAAATTTCATGTCAGTACTGCTAATAGGTATTTCCACTCTTAGCAATCCAAAGCATTGAGGATGTTTAGGGACATAATTGTCAGTGGGCGTTTAGTTGCCGTGCTGTGTTCAATCACGTTCAGTAGTTTCCTGATGGGGTCTCTTATATTGCAACCAGGGACAAAGCTAGTCTGGTCTGTGGTTATTAGCTTGTGTAAGAAAATTTTTAGGTGGTTGGCCAAGTTTGATGTGAAAATATTGTCGTCTTGGTTTATTAATGAGATTGGGCGGTGTGATTCTACTTTGAGGCTGTCTTTCAGTGTTTTTGGGATGGAGACTATTTTGGAGTAGGATTTGGGGAAGGGCCCACCCTTTTATGATATCATTGAGTAGGCAGGTCATGTAGGGCATCAGGGGTTCTTTGAATTTCCTATAGAATTCTGCTGTAAAGCCATCTGGGCCTGGAGCTTTGTGTGGCTTGAGGTTATTGAGGACCATATCTATTTCCTCTTGGGTGAAAGGACTGTCTATGAATTCCTGTTCCTCATAAGTTAAGGTAGGCATGGTCAGTCCTGGTGTTTATATATGAAGTGATGTGTTTTCCTTTGATGAGGTTTCCCAATTTATGCAATACAGACATAATTACATGTAATGTAATTGCTTTTAATCTAGCTATCTTGCTTATCTACAGTATAGGGTGATTCCCTGCCAACCCGTCTGGGTTGCCCTGTGTCTCTCACCTTGTATTGTCTATCGAACCAATGGAGTTGCGCTGTCCTAGAGTGTGGTGGGTGGGGGAGTAGGGGGTTAGAATTAGATTTGGGTTAAAGAGTGGGGGGGTAGATTGCAGAAAATATCCTATATGTAGCCATATAGGTTTTTATTTGGGGTTTCTTGGGCCATCTGGCAGTTAGCTGTTTGGTCCTAGGTCTCAGCTGGCATGGAGGGCCTTGTTTTCACAGGACTGTATTTGCAGGTATGTATCCCAAGACACCTGATGCGCTACTTCTGGAAGATGGAGGGGCAATACCAAGCCATGGCCTGGTTGATCATGGAGCTGCTCTTCCCATCAGCCGGTATGGTGTTGAAGTTCCTTGCCACCCAGAATGCAGTGGCCCTCCAAGGTAGGTGGCATTGTGGGTCTTCTTCCAGGAGGGTGGAGCTTCTGCTGAGAAGTCCTAAGGCCTTCCAGATGGGGTTAGGCACATGAAGCTAGGTATCTTCAGAGGGTCAGGAAGTACACACACGCCCATCCTTCTTCCTGAGTTTCTTAAATTTGGTGAAACTGTTAATATGAGAGCTTAGCAAAATGAGTAATTCCTTTTTAATTAGGCCTTTGTCTTTTAACCAACTGTGGACTTCTAAAGTGGGCGGGATGTGCGTTTCCTTTCAATTCCCCCCAAACATTTATTATATACTGATTTGAAAGAAAAATATTCAATCTAGGTCAAAATTGGTAGAACATCAAAAATGTAGAAGCAATGGCCCAGGGGCCATACTATATAGTATTACCTGAAAGTCAACTTGATTTATTTATCTGGTTATCAAAGCAAACACTGCTGTTTTAGTGCAGGAACTCACATTGTGTGCCCTCTGAATTAAGGGGGGTTTGACCTGTTTATGGTTCAGTAATGTGAACATATCTAGTGTGTGTCCATGTCTTACTAAACACATAACAATGTGCTGTACAAATTAATTGAAACAATGAGTTTCGCACAATACTTTATTGTACAAAACTCACACAGAGATGTACTAAACTCACAGACATGTACATTATTAATGGATATGACCTTCGCTATTTTTAAGCAGCATTTGAACACGGTTTGGCATGGAGTCTACTCATTTTGAACGGTTACTGTTGATTTTCGGATCCCTGTACCACACTTGAATCAGCGCCTGAATGAGTTTCTCCATAGTCATACAATCTACAGCACAGAGGTGACTTTTGCATATAGCCCACGAATTCTTAATGGGATTGAGATACATCCGGGGAATTCCCTGGCCAATCAAGTACCTGTATTTGCTGCTCTGTCATGAATTTCTTCCCCACTTTTGATGTGTGACAGGGGGCTAGGTCCTGCTCCAGTATCCCAGTACTGTCAGGATACTACTTTTCCAGCTCTGGAGTAACTCTTTCATAGTACCATTGGTGGGACATATTTTCAGGATGGAGCCCTACCATGACCAACATTTAAAATTGGCTTGGCACCCTGTGATTATACTTCTATTTGGTATTTTGATGTTGCTTATATTAATGTGTATTTTATACTGTTATATTTAAGTTAAACTTTTGTATGGAAAGGTGGGGAATTTTTTTTTTTACTCAGAGAGGGAAGGAGGAACAGATTAGCTAAGCATGGAAGAGGTAACCGTTTTAGACCAAGGGTGGAGTTTATGGGCAATCTATCCGGAAGACATTTGTATTTCGAGGAGTTAGCAATCTGACATGGTTACCCTTCCTGCCTTCTCTTCCTTCTCCCTCTCGATCTCCTGAGCCGTGAATCAGGAGATCTTTAATGCTGGATGTTTTTTGATATGTTGTAAGCCCCCCCGAAACCCTTGGGAAAACCAGCCAAATGGGTGGGGTATAAAGATGATGATGGTGATGATGATTTATTTATACATATAGGTGATGTCCATACAGAAACTGTGCAAAAACTTGCAATTGATTCTACAATCACAGTTGCAAACCCTTTCTTTTTGCATGGTGCCTAGTCACTGATCTAAGTGACAGCGGACGGCTATATTGGAGCTACTGCTGGATCACACTGGGTTGATGGCATTCACTGTGCCATAAACTCAATATTTTTTTAAAAAACGATCCCCCCCGATGTCGGGTGGAATTTAGTTCACAAGAATGGTCAATTTCAACCCGGTGCTTTTCATAAACAAGGGGAATAGTGAATAGAGAAATGAGAGCCGGTTTCAGCCTTGTCAGCCCATTGAACAAGGCACCTACATAGGTGAAGAGCCACATCCACACCACAAACTTCAGGGATTTCACTAAAATCTCCTAAAATTTCACTAATCACTAAAATTTCACTAAAAACACTTTAAAAAGGAGCCCTAAGATATGGTAATAGCTGTTGGAAAAGTTACAAGTCACTGCACATTGTCTTTGTCATTGTCTTTTGTTAGCCGTTATCAGGCCATCAGCTACAGGGTCATACACTGAAAATATTTTTCTATGTTCCTATATTGGGACAAAAAAAAAGAGAGGCACCTAGCAGGTTTTTAAAACAAACTAAACAGCTAATATTATCGTCCCTTGGTAAAACCAAGTTACCCCATGATTTCTTAGACCAAAAAAGCATTAGAAAGCAACATTTGTAAGGGCAGTACAGAACTGACCAAGTGTGAAGGCTGGAGCACTTAGAAGTCACGCACACAAAATGTAAGCCACAAAGAGCAACGTGAAGGTGTTTCCATGAGATGGCTACCTTTGTGCCGCAAGGTATAATGTGCATATTGGTTGGCATTCCAAACCATTCTTCTCCATGGCACGGCCAAGTTAAAAAAACAACCACCACCAAGCCAGCAGCACCCTCTGTATGGCAGTTATGTGTGCCAGCTCTCACAATCCCATTTCTCAGAAGCAGTCATTTGATGAATACAGTGCAAAGTCTCTGAGGTTTATGAGGTTTATGCTGATCCGCTGCCTAGGCTTTAAGTTGCACCTCACTGGGCGGCAGCCTATGTCATTTTCTGCCGCTTTGCCCCTCCTAGGCAGCATGGAAACCATGTGATTCAGCTTAGACCGGATGACAGATTAATGGAATTCCCTCTCCTTGTTCAGCTTGTGTGGAAATAGTCTGCCCTGTGGTTGGCAGCATAGTCTATGGACCTCAGGGATGTCAGTGAGCCTGGAGAGCTTGCCCGGGAGCCCTGGGAAGACAGTGAAGAAAGCGACTGAGTGCTGGATGAAGTTGAAGTGGCCTTCCTACAAATGGGAGATACTTCTTTAGATAGCAGCCTCTGACCGTAAAACTTAGTTAAGGACACATGACTTGTGGGGATGAGGCTTGCACTTCACCCTGGGGTTGTAGCTTGGACATTTGCTGAGGGGTCAAGAGGTGAGGAATTTGAGTCTGGTCCTTCCACAGGTCGGGAAGAAGGAGGGGGGAGGCTGTCCCCAATCTGAGAACAGGACAGCGCTTCCTTCCCTTCCCTCCTTCTTCACATAACATGCAGTGAATCTTAAGTCTTCCCTCCACAACCTTTCCCAGTCATTTTGATATTTCTACAGGATATTTCTATTTGATATTTCTACAGTCATTTGTGGCCCCATAGCAAGAGCCCGGCAGTGGGGGATGCCGGGCCTCTCAATATTGGGGGAACGGAGCACCCTGTCTAGAAATACTGAGGGGGCTGAAGCCCTTGGTGGCCAGGAGGTCTGCTCAGTGTGCCCTGCCTTGTACCTGCAGCGGGTGATTCCGACCAACTGAGGCACCAAGTCCTCAGCAGAGATTTAGCTCTGCTGGGATCAGTAGATTCTGCAAATAGCGGTAGCATGAATAATTTAATGGTTTAGATGTTCCTGATTATTCTGTTAGGGCTTCTGTTATTTTTTCCAATATTTCTTTCACACTACATTACTTGTTTTGCCACGGAACTGTGTTTTTTTCATCTTTGACAAAGGAAATGGGGCTGCTGTAGTTGGAAAGATGCCTTACTTGGTCATATGGCACAAATGGTTGGAGCCCCATGGTATTAAAGTTTAAGACACGCCTGCAAGGAGCACTCTGAATGTTCTGCCATTTGGGGGCAATCAAGCTGCAGAAAGTTTTAGCTTTCTCTGTCCCTATGTTTTCTAAGGTGATTTCATCCAAGGTGGGCTGCTGCAGTTGGAAATATGCCTTATGATGCTACCTGCACCGTCAGCCAAATTAATTGTCTGGTCCCATAGGCTGGCTTTAGATGTGGTTTACAAAAACAGGATTTTTCTCTAGTTTGCTCTAGTTTGAGTTGCCAATCATTCTGGTTCCTTCCTCTTGTTTTAAAGTTGTTTATTTGTTTGGAAACCTGTTATGATGAGAGTTGTAGGGCAAGGGGAACATAAGGAGCCTGAGAAGACAGACAACCACACCCACTCACCATGTTCCAGCCAATGTTCTCAGTTGCAAACACCTTTTTCTTGTGTGTTGTCTTGTCTCTGATCCAAGTGGCAGCAGGCGGCTGCATAGGAGCTGCTGCTGGATCAAACTGGGTTGATGGCCTTTCTGGAATTGCACACTTCCCGGAGGTGGCCATTGTTCCAAAAGTGGGCACTTGCAGGCCACTTTAGAAGTGTCTTGACAGGAGTTCTTTAATTGCAGGGTTTGAGTTGTGTGGCTATACCACCTGATGGCGTGTTTGTATCAAACCTTTATTGCATTAGCATACAGCCATAGCAGGATAAGACAAGAATGCTAGAAAGAATCAACCTAACAAGATTCAAACGATATTACTGGCATTGTGACATTTAAATTACCCTAAAACAATAATGTAAAAATTTAGTTGCCAGCGCCGGGAATCTAAAATGCAGATGTATATAAAACATATAATGGCCCCAAAATAGGCTCTGCACATTAGGTTAAAAAGGTAATACAAAGAATTAAAACAGGTCCAGGTCTGGGACACACTACCCAGTCAGTGTAGCCCTGAGTTTCAAAGCCTGCACTATGAAGATTGCCACCCCACGTGAAATTTGGGGATTTGCATCCACAAGAAGCGATTTCAAACAGTCTTCCTTAGATGTGATGGTGGGTGGGATCAAGAGGAGGAGCTTAGTTCTTATTAGCTCATAAATAGGGCAGTAGAAAAAGAAATGTATGAAGTCCTCTACTTCATTCATTGTGCATGGACATAGACGCTGAGTAATGGGGGTCTTAAAGTAAATCCCCTGCAAGAAGGCCGTGGGTATAGAATGGAAACGGGCCATGGTAAACGCTCTTCTCAAGTTGGGCTCCGTCAAGTCTATCAAGTAGTTGGCCAGCGATCTTACCACTTTCACTTTAGGGAACCACTTGGAGAAGCGAGCTGTGGTGGACTGTGCCCGGTCCATGGCCTCGTCTCTTGTAAGAATCCAGGCCTGGATATTATGATGGTCCCAAGATGACAGCGTGTCAAGATCTGGGAGGGAGTAGCGTGCCGTGATAATCTCCATGGCCTTGGACCATTTGTTGTTATGAGCACAAGTTAAAAAGGCTTGCCTGGCTAGTAGGGAGCCTGGGGCATTGATTAATTTACAATAAAAACTAATTATTCTAATGTGGGCTCTCGCAACAATAGAGGGGAGGCCCAGTTCTGTTCTTAACTGTGCAGCAACCGAGCCCTTGGGGAGGCCCAGTAACTTTCGTGCAAAAGAGTTTTGTAGAATCTCGAGCCGTTGTAGTGTTTTTAAATTCCACCCCCAGATTTCAACCCCATACAGTAACATCGGGAGGACTTTGCTGATAAATGCTTTTCTGATTGGAGGAACCAACTGGCCGCCTTTTGCATAGAATAATTTCTCCAAGGCTTTGATGGTTCTACGGGCAGCCAGGATGGTCATATTTAGGTGAGCTGACCAACTAAGCCCATGCTGAAAAGTGATGCCCAAATACTTGAATGCTGAACAGTATTCAATAGAGTGGCCCTCAAATTTCCAGAATGGCTTCCGTGTTTTCGTGCCAAAAGTAAGAATTTTGGTTTTGGCGAAATTGATTTTGAGGGAGTTGGTATCACAATATGTCATGAGCCCTCTGAGCATGTTGTTTAAGCCCTGCTTGGTTAAAGACAGTATCACCATATCGTCCGCATAGAGTAATATGGGGATCTTGCGCTGTTGTAAAGAGGGGGCAGATTGGTTTAGGGCCATCATGGTTGTAACGATGTCATTAATGTAGAAATTAAATAGAAAAGGGGCCAAGAGGCACCCCTGTTTGACCCCTTTATTCAGAGGGAAAGAATCAGAAAGAGCTCCCAGAGGGCCAAATTTTACTCTGGCCGATATGTCATTATGAATTTCCACAAGAAGGTGGAGGAGTCTCTTATCTATGTTGGTGTAACTAAGCTTCTGCCATAGCCTATCTCTAGGGATGGAGTCAAAAGCGGAGGTCAAGTCCACAAAAGCCGCGTGTAGTTTGCAGTTGAACCTGTTTAGGTATTTATCAATCAGTGTAAATAGAACAAGACATTGGCCAGATGTACTATGACCTTTACGGAAGCCAGCCTGTTCCAGATGGAATAACTTTTTTCTTCTGCCCACTCGATTAATTTCTCTAACAAGAATCTAGAGTAAACCTTGTATGATATGTCCAGCAGGCTAATAGGTCGATAGTTACGCGGATCTTGTGGGTCCCCCTTTTTATGTATTGGGATGACTATGCTCTGTTTCCAGTTAGGTGGAATCTTAAGAGTAGCATTAATAGTCGTGAAGAGAGATGCTAAAATAGGGGCCCACCATGTCTGGTTCGATATAAATACCTCAGGTGGTATCATATCCTCCCCCGGGGATTTATCCCCTGATAGCATGCTAATTAGTTGTAAACATCTCTCTGGGGAAACTGGTTCCCAGGTGGGCAAGGCAGATGCTGGAAGAGAAGAGACTACGTTTACTTCAGGATCTGGGGCGGAATACAGCTGAGCAAAGTGAGAGTGCCAACTGGCTGCTGTGATATTATTAACGATGAATGAGTGGGGTCTTAAACCTGCATTAATTAAATTCCAGAATTTCTTGTCGTCACGGGTTTTAATGGCCACTGACAGGGCCGTCCAGCGTTCTTTCGCAAAGAGCAATTTCTTATGTTGAAGCAACTTCTTGTAGTATAAACGGATTTGGGCTAACTCCCTGATTTTGCTCTGAGAGCTGTCTGATTTCATATCAGACTGAAGAAATCTAAGCCAACTTCTGCACTGTTTGCATTCTTGGTCGAACCAAGTTTGATTCTTCCAGGTTAGAATCGCATGGGGAGATTTCGTGAGTGAAGGAAGCAAGTAGGCTAGAATTTGCTGGAAAGTTGAGAAATGATTCACATTCGTTGTTAACAGCTGAGCTTTCAAGGCTAGGATCTCAGGGGAATTTAGGAGGACTTTTATGTCTTGCTCCAGATAGATATCCCACTTCTTACGTCCGGGGGCTAAGATCAGTGGGACCTGGAGGTGGAATGAGCTGGGAAGCCCCAGCTGTGTGTGGGGGAAGGAGATGGCGATTGGAAGGTGGTCACTTTCGGTTCTGTTGAACACATTGAAACAATATGCCTTATCATTAAATGCCGAAGAGGACCAGATGTAGTCTATAACGCTTGCCCCTCTCGAACCTAGAAAAGTATAGAATCCCCCAGACCAGTCTTTGGGAGTGCCATGCAAGCTGTGCAGCCCGCAGTTTATGGAAAGCTCCAGTAGTATGATGCCAGCCCTATTGATGGTCTTATCATGTGAATTCCACGTAGGAAATCACTCCTCCTCTATGAATAATTGCGACTTATGGGTGAATGAGCTTATGTCTGCTCCGATTCTGGCATTAAAGTCCCCCATTATAAAGATCTCTGACTTTGGAAATTCAGCCACCGATTTATCGAGGATAAATCTTAAATCCTCCCAAAACTGATTTGAATGAGAAGGGGAGGAGGTAGATGGATTGTACAAGTTTACACATATGAAGTCCCCAACCAAGCTGTTAGTGATATGTAAAGTTTGAATGGAATTACTCTCTAACCAAAAGAGAGGAGAGATATTAAGTTGAAGCTCCTGCGAAACAAATGTTACCAGGCCACCACTCGGGCGCCCATACAAATGTGTTTTGGTCGCAGGAATCACAAAAACGTCATAGCCCGGTAGGGATGGGGGGGGGGGGGAGACGATTCTAGGCACCAGGTCTCTTGTATACCCATAATCTGGAATTTCGCTAAAAACTCTTTCATATCCCCACCATCCTGTTTGGACGTCCATCCCGCCACATTCCAGGATAGCACATTAAAGCAGTTTGGAGAGGGACTATGTGCTAGTCAGTTACTCTGGTTATTGGTGGGAGAGGCATTGCCAAGGGTCTGAGACAGCACCAGGCGTGAAGTTACCGAAGGTAACGAAGGGGTGGTAATTTGATTGATATGTCCAACAGGGTCATCAATAAGACCTGAGCTGTCTCTTTGCACCGTGGCTTCCTTAACGTTTATGTATTGGCTTGAAGAGGTTGTGGGTAAATGAGATTCTGCCAAAAGAGGTTGACTGGCAAAGGATGAGGATGTACAGTCATCTGAGTGGGCCGCACTGATTGAAGACTCCAGGTCAGGCATAGAAGAATAGGACATTGACAGATTTCCAAGATGAGGGGTGTTTGGCGCATTGCTCTTCAAGACGAAGGGCGAAGTAGTTGATTGCAGATCTATTAGTAGAGGTGAAGGGAGACTGCGTTGCGACGGAGTATGAGGAGCTTCCGCCAGGCAGGCTGCCATATCATCCGTTAATGGAGTCCCAGTATTTGGCAGGGATTTCTGAGGTGTTAGCCCCTTCATGACTGCGTTCCTTTGATTTAGTAGGTTACTATGACCAGATTTTGAGATTTTTTTCTCTTGAAGTACATGTGTAAGTTGCTGCTTGAGTATATCAAGCCTATTTATAACTTCCTGCTATTCTTCTAATGGCAACTCACCATAGGATGAAATAAGGTCCCTCTCCTCTAAAGCAGCCAGAAGGCTGGGCCCGCTTTGGTCATGCTTCTCTGTTGCTGGAGTAGATAAACCAGGTAGCTTGTGCTGAGAGGGAGGGTGAGGTTCCCGGGGTGGCAGCTTGAGTTTCAAGACTATGTCGCGCCAGTCTGGTGAGCGGATACCTTTTTGTACGATATTACGGAAAAGAGGTTTAATCCTGGTGTCATGAAAGACTCTCGTTGGAAAGATGCCCCAGGTGGCCAAAAACACTTTACGCCTAACCAGTATGGAAGGAATTTTTGGTGACTGGAAGGAGAGCAGTACTTTCTGGAACCGATGGTAGTAGTTCAAAAGTTTCACTGAACTAAGATCTATTAGCGGAGGCCAAATGTGAAGGAGTTGCCTTAGATGATCTTTGATATCTCTCGAGTTATTCCACCTTGGGGACCTGGGGTCACTGCTGCATATAGTTAGGCATATTTTGTTTGCTTGTAGGATCAGAGATTGAGAGTCCAATTGAGCTTTTAATAAGTGACCACCAGAGCCACTTTCATGTCTAACAGGGGAGGTACCCCTCTGTCTCTTTAAATCCCTCGGAGGCAGAGTGAGGTTGTGCTGCAACTCCAACAAATGGGCCTCAAACTTTTGGTGAAGGTTGTTCACCTGCATGGAAATCCCATTTATGCTCTTAAAGATGCAGCGCAGGGTCCTGGTTATTAATTGGAAATGATCGAATCCCATGCCCAGGGCCGACTCGGACTCCCTCTTCGAGTTGGCTCTCACTTCTTTGTCATTATCCTTAGCATTATTCGTTGCCTTTGAGTTCACCCCCTCCACTTCTATGTCGGCTGCGAGGTCAATTAAAGGATTAAAACGATTGTAAGTTTCAACCGTGTAGCTATCTTCCTCGTTATTTCTGCTACAGTTAAAAAAGAAAGAATCAATCTTGGACTGCTTGGGCCTCGGGGGAGGAATTGCCTCGTCCAGGTCCCTTGGCCGCTTGCCATGGCCCATAGTGGAGATAAGGAGAAATATCCACAGTAATTGGAAATATCTTAATGCACCTTAGAGAGTGTTGTAGGAGGCAGGGGAGTGGTAAGTAAAAAATTGGTAGAGTTCGTTGCTTACTTACAATTCTCAGTCAAGAGGACACCGGAGCAGAAAAGAGAACAAAAGTGAAGAAAATCCAAGCTCATAAAACTGATAAAAAGCTAATAAAAACTGATAAAAATAATAAAAACAGCATCAACTGATGCGGAGCTCACGTCGACGCTACTACTAACGACGACGCCATCTTGGAGAGGATTGTTTGTAAGACAATCCTCGTATACAAAGAGGGAGAAGTGTACATATAGCTGATGTACGTACAGAAACTGTGGGAAAACCTGCAATTTTATATTTTAAAAAGAACAATACTACAATTGCAGTACCAAAGATTTGCACTGACTGTAGAACTTGACTTGAGGGGCTGAGGTTTGCGCTTCACCCCTGGGTTTAACTTGGGACTTTTGCCAGTACATTTCTGAGATTCTGGTTCACAAGAATGGTCAATTTCAGCCTGGTGCTTTTCATTAAGAAGGGGAATAGTGAAGTGCGAAATCAGAGCCAGTTGCAGCAGTGTCAGACCATTGAACAAGGCACCAACAAAGGTGAACACCCACACTATAAACTTTTTCTTTTTGTACTCAGCTTTTAAATTTTTTTGTACTAAGCTTTTCAGAGAGGGACAGGCACACGAAAGGGTTGCAAAACACGAGTCAAACAGTAGAATGATGCAGCCTCTTTGGCTGTTAGGATCCCCTCTTCTTTTTTGTTAATTAATCCCTGAAAGAACCTCTCTAATGATTGTGCCTGATGAAGCACTGCATCTTTCTTCTCTCCTTTTGCAGACAGAATGAAAATCCAAATGATTGTTTTTCTTTTTGTTTGTTTTTTGGGATGTGAAAAATATCTTTATTTTCAAGCCCCACTGAATGAAGAAATGACAGCAACTATCAATAGGGATCATACAGACCAGCATTCATATTTCATAAAGCTCTGTTTCAACATTGTCCATTTGAAAGACGACTAGAGGTCTCAGGATCCCCTGCCACTCACGCATGCCCGGATCCACTACTCTCCCCTACTGGAAGAGCACTGGTGGTGGGGTGACTCCTCCTAAGTCCTGGAGGGGGTCCAAGGAATGGCTTGCCCCACCCTCTACTGGATGGTCCCTGAGAGGCGGACCAAGGCAATGCAAGCCACCACACTCACAACACTCAACACTGTGAATGAGAGCAGCTGGAAGAAGCTCTTTAAATTCTTTCTTGTTCTTTTTTGGGAGAGTGCACGAGGTTGTTGTTTTAATTACAACAAATTCAAATTACAATATCATACAGAGACTTCTTACACACAGAATATTAGAATGGTTTCTTAGCAGAAGGTAAAGAAAAATATTCTTTTTTCCTTTCTTTATTAATAAACCACTTATTCGTTTATAAGCTATTGTTATACAAAGTTGCAGGACATGCACAATTTTCCCTCGATAGGGTTTGCTCTTTGCCCCGTCCCCCATTTCTTATCTTTTCTTTTTTTGTAAGTGCAAATACTAGATTTCTCTCTCCACCTTTTAAGACATGTTAAATGCGACACTGCAAATTTAAATTCCTTCTTTATATCTCCAGCACAGTATAATCTCAGTCCAGGAATTAACAATCCTGAGACAGCAAAACTCACAGTATCAGCAGCAAACATTGTCTTACTCAGCGTGTGTGCTGATACTTTCTGTGTGTTGGGTGTGTGTGTATGTGTGTGTGTGTGTGTGTGAGTGTGCTTTCCTTGTACGGACATTGCAGCCTGCAACTTCCTATCTTTATTTGCACCTCCAGTGGACACCAATCAATCATAGAGTGCCACTCCTAGGCACTAAAGAAAATTCTTAAACCCTATTTATAGCTCCCAGGAACTTTTATCTGTTTCTTAAATAATGATTTCCTAACACCCCCTCTCATTTGAACAGAACCAATACAGTTAATGGGGCTGCTGCAATTGGAAAGATGCCTTACTTGGTCATATGGCACAAATGGTTGGAGCCCCATGGTATTAAAGTTTAAGGCACGCCTGCAAGGAGCACTCTGAATGTTATGCCATCGGAGCTGATAGCCCGGTATGCACCATTGAATTTTTCTTCAAAAATCTGTGGGCCTGGTGTGACGCAATATCAAATTTCATTGGACAACATTGCTTTTCACACATGCATGCTTCTCTTCCCCCCTTTAAATGGAAGCAAATAAGTAAAGATAAGGGGAGGAGGGGAGGTTATCTCTGCTGCTGCTTTCCTAACAAATATTCTCAATTGCTAAGGGTTCATTTTGGCACAAGGAAGATGTGCTCTTCTCTTCTTCACTCCAGTTCATCATGGTGAGAAGTTTCATTGTAACTTGTCCATCTCTAGTTTCAACAGTCTTGATAAGAAGTGTTCTCTTGGAGTGGGTGTCTATTGGGATAGACTCAATGTTTGTTTCTCTCAGGTTCAGGGATGCAAAAGTCAGAATGGGCATTGTGATTCTGCTCTCTTCTCCCTCCAGCAGTTTCCTGTAAGTGGCAATCTCAATATCAAGAGCCATCTTTACATTCAGCAGGTCTTGGTACTCGTGCCGATGGCGAGCCATTTCTTGCTTCATGTTTTGGATCACTTCCAATCAGACTTTATCTGCAAAAAGCTTTGCAAAAGCATTGCAGGAGATCTTGGGGTCCCTACCTGGCCCTGATGATGGTGGTTCTGATAGATTGCGAACCACCTGAAAGAGTCTCCTGCTGCTGTTTTCTGCAGATGCAATAGAGGTGCTGAAGAAAGTTCTCTTCGCCGCCACTGCCGCCACTTGGTAGGCTTGACGTTGAGCTCTAACCTGTGTCTGGTCCGATTCAGAGTGAGTTTTCCGCCATTGGCGCTCTAGCCATCTCAGCAATTGTTTCATCACCCTCAGCTCCAGGGAAAACCACGGGGCTGTCCGGGCTCCATGCAATCAGAGAGGACACTTTGGAACCAGACAGTCAATAGCCCTGGTTAATTCCGTATTCCATCCAGGGAATCAGCTGAAAGGCCATCAACATGGGATAAAACATCCCCTACCACTCCCTGGAAACCATTTGGATCCATTAAGTGGCAGGGGTGGACCATCCAAATTGGCCCCACCTCCCTGCAGAAGGGAAGGGTCACGGAGAAGTCCAGTTGCACCAGGAAGTGATCTGACCATGGCACTTCTTTTGTTTCACTTTTACTTAGTGTCAGATCACCAACATCCATAGAGGTAAACACCAGGTCCAAGGCATGTCCGCGGCTATGGGCTGGGCCAGACTTATTCAGGGACAGCCCCATGGAGGCCATTCTTTCCACAAAGTCCCAAGCGGCCCCTTGTAAGGTCATGTCAGCATGGATGTTAAAATCCCCTAGGACAACCAAACTAGGTGTCTCCAGGAGAACATCTGTCATGACCTGAAGCAGCTTGGGCAGGGAATCCTTGGCACAGCAGGGAGGTCGGTACACCAAAAGGAATCCTGTACTGCCCCTATTGCCCAACTTCCAGAACATGCACTCAGAGAACTGGGTCTTCCCAATAGGACGCCTGGTGCAAACTAATGACTTCCTAAAAATCACTGCAACCCTCCCTCCCCGCCCACATGACCTGGGTTGCTGTGCGTAAGAGAAACCTGGTGGACAAGCAGCAGCTAAGATAGGCCCATCTGCTTCATCCAACCAAGTCTCTGTTACACATGCTAGGTCAAGTCCTCCATCCACAATCAGGTCATGAATGGCAGTGGTCTTACTCATCATTGACCTGGCATTGCACAGCAACACTTTCAGGTCATGTGGGTTTCCCTTGCTGATTCCAATATCCTTCCGGTCAAGACCAGACCCGGAGGGAGGGATAGTCCTCAGACAATGACTAAACCTACCTTCTTGGTAATGAGATGGTCTGGTCTTAGCGTAGCTCTTCCTCCTGCCCGTGATCACTGAGATCGGGTGTCCTGGTGCTTCTGCCCCTGTGGATCCTGCCCCAGCCATTCTGTTGGCTGAGGCCCACTCCTAGGCAGCCCTGACCCTTTCCCCTTAAAAAGCAAAATACAAACTATACAATAGCCTAACAAAATAGTAAAAGTAAAAACAAAGCCAAAAACAATTGTACTAAAATAAAACTAATCCCCACCCCAGCTCAACATTTATACAAACAAAAATAAAAAACATTAAAATATATAAATAAAAACCACGTTCACAGTGCGACAATGTAAAAATGCTTTTAAAACATTTTAAAATATGTAAAATCATTTTTGACATTTGCTGCTGCTGCAGCACCAGCAGTGTCCTGAGGCCTCGCTGGAGCCTCTTAAAGCTGTGGTAGTGAGTGTGGGCTCCGCCCCCTATGCCCGATGGAATTGGCCTGCAGGAGGGAGCGGCCTTCCCCAAAACTCGCAATGGCAGCAGCAGCAATGTGTGAATTCTTTGATGAGATATAAGACTTGACCAGTAACCAAAATTCATTCCGTGCTCCAAACATTTATTTGGCTTTTCATTCTGTCAGAATGCATCTCTTGTAACTTCAATAATGGAAAGCATTCTGTGGTTACTAATCTTGTCATATTCCTCTTCTTCCTCCTCCTCTTCATCTCAATATTCCAGTGGTTCTTCCTCTCCTCCCCTTGCCTTTAGAGAAAAGGTCTGGGTCATCTGAAAAATCTACCTGTAAGATAAAAGTCACTGGCTTCTTATGTGGCCTGTCTCTGTGTTCTGAGGTGTGCATCCTCAGAAGAGGTTGAGCACTTTAAGTGAGACAAAAGTTCTTTGATGGCAGGGTGTGAATTGTGGAGGAGATTATACATCTTAGATAGATATTTTCCTTTAGGCTGGATTAGATTTTCCTTTAGTTTTGATATTTCTCCAGCAAACCCTTTTTTTCTTGTCTTTCATTCAGTTGGAAGTATTGGAGCCAGCCTGTCAAATATATATATATGAAGGGGCCAAGCAGCATAAGAGTGTATTTTTGGACAAGCTCCACTACACACAGCAACGTCTTTATCCAAGTAAGCCCTAAATGGGTGGCCTTTGTCAGATTTCTGGATTGTATATATCTTTTTTTTTTTTTTACTGCTTGGTGTACTTTATTTAGAGAATTACAAAATATACAGAATATACAGAATATGAAGGCTCTTGCTGACATTTGGTGAGATGCACAGGTGGCTCATATTCCAATTCCGCACCTCTTTCTTGCAATCCCTTGTATATTCTAAAATAGATGGTCACTGACAGGTGGACTAGGGGATGCAAGCAACCACACTCATCACACTGAACACGGTCAGTGAGAGCAGCGGGAAGAAGCTGGCTTTTCAGCTTCTTCACATCAGTTTTCATGTTCTTGAAAGTCCCCTTCCCCCCAAGAAAATGATGTTTAAAAACTGTAATCCAAAATATACATACAATCTGCATATCTGCAAAGGTATTTTTTGTTGCCCTTTTTTCTGAGCAAACGGCAGATCAGTCCACATTTGTCACAAGCTGTGGGAATGTTGGAAGTGTGCAATTTCACTAAGAAATCTCCTGATGAGGATATCAACATGAAGAATCTGATGGTTTAGAGCTTTAAAAAAAAGAAAAAAATCCGTCTATACACAACACACACATGGAAACAAACCCCGCAAAGTTGTTTCTTGTGCAATACAGCAATCCGATAGTTAAATCAGAGAGTGTATTAAAAAGTGGGCTTGCTTTCACTGCCCCCCCTACCTGGCCTGCAAATTTTGTTTTCAGGCCGTTGGAAGAGAATAACAGATTGAAGGTAAAAAGTTGTTTCTGGAAGGCCAGTCAAGGCATCAGCAACTGGCCGGCCAGATCCATGTTCTACAGTTTATCTGGAAGAGAATGGTGGAGGTCTCTCCATTACTGGATGCATGGGGTTAAAACATTTGATCCTTTCCCCTGTTCAGGTCTCTCTTCTATCTCCTGCCTCACTGGAGAGAACCAAGTGCCAGGATCCCGCACTTGCAGTCTGTTTTAAGAGGTTAGTGGCAGAGATTCCTCTCCTCTTTTGAGCAAAGTTCGGATGCCCGCTCTGCAGCTTTTAAAGAGAGTAGGGAAGTCTCAGCTGCGGGCGGATCTTGCCCCTTCTTCGCCTGTTCCTCTAGCACGATCTGCAGGTCAAAGATATAGTCGATTACATGCTGCAAGATTTCCACTTGGCTGACTTTGGTGCCTTGCAGGATCCTCGGCACCAGCTCGCGCAGCTTGGAGTAGCAGTCATTCATGTCGTAAAGGAGGTTCTTGGGCTCCTCCTGAGCTGGGCTCTGGTTTTTTTTGTTTTGGCAAGACTCATCACATTTTATTGAAGGCCTGTGCAGCAGGAGTCACTGGCCAAGGGGCTTCGTTCTGTTGTTCGTTCCCTGGGTGATGGTGAGGCTCTGATAGGAGAGGCAGCACGCAGATCCTGCTTCCTAGCAGATCCTGACTGATCTGATGGGGCTGATTCCTTTCATGGCCATGAAGGAGGAGAAACCAGCAGGGATTTGCAGAAGGGCAAGATTTCCTTCCTTAAGGCGGGAGAAAGCAAGCAAGCAACCTCGAGAGAGAGAGATCGATACTGCCCCTTGCTTGCCAGCCTGGTTGATTCTCTATTGTGTGCACACAGAAAATGCTTCTCTTTGCAAAAAAGCCCCATGTATATATTTCAAAAACAGAAATGCTACCTTTGCAGTAGCAAATATTTTCATTGATCATAAAGTTGAGCGGTAGTATTCCTCCTCTTCCTCTTCCTTTTTAAATTTTTAAAATTGGGTTTTACAGTTATACAATGTTAAAATCAGCATAATCATCTTAAACAAGAAGAGAAAAGGATGAAATAAAATCCAGTTCTCCCCCCACCCAAAGACTCCCCTCAACTTGCCCATCTGGTTCTTTAAGTATTTACTATTTCAATTACATTATTTTACCTCAATTTCAAAGTCTTCCAGCCAAATGCTCTTATATTATCATTTTTATACAATATTATTCAATTTCCATTGTACACCTGGTTGTTTCCCCCTCTTCCTCTTCTTTTTTAAAGGGTTTTTTATTTTTTTTATTTTTCAAAAAACAATCTCTTCCATAGCTGCAGTTTAGGATTCAAAATAACATCAACAATCCTGCTCTGACAGTCTCCCCAGCTTGCCGCCTTTACCAGACTGCAACGTCTTCCCCCTAGGTCACCCATTGTAAAGACTCTCCTTTCAAACTTTGCTTTGTTTTCTGAACTAACTCAGAACTGCATCAGGGGCCCCACCCAACAGCTATCTGGTCCAGAAACCCATTCTCCTTGACTTTTCTTAATGGCCCATTCCTTCCTTCTTTTCTTCCTTCCACCATGTAGTTCTTTTATTATTAACATTTTAAAGTTTTTCAGTTGCACAAAATAAAGTTGTACAAAATAAAGTTGTACAAAATAATGGTGTGGGAGCCATGGCTCGTCTCCCAGGCACTTTCCCGACATGGGGAAGCTGGCCTGGCTTGTATTTTAATGCTTGCTAAAACTACTGTCTGGCATCCAGTTCTAACACACCACACACCGGTTAAATTCTAACATTTACTGGATCCAGAAATTTAGGATGTCTGGCACCCACAAACTCATAACACTGCGGAGAAAATGCTAGGCTGCTACCTCCTCTCAGGGTGGGGGTGGCACAGCTGAGAGCGGTGAGGATCGTCCCCAGGAATCAACACTTCAGACTAACTCCCCACCAAGCATGGGAAAAGGGCTGGACCTTCTCCCCAGAGAATGAGGCTTGTTGGAAATTGAAGATCAAACCATTAGTGTGGGCATCACAGAATTCCACACGACCCTCATCATAGTCTAGGGACACCCGGATCTTCCTGGGCTCATAAGTCAAGCTCAAAGGGGTCCGCTCAGGGTGGGTTGAAGCCCAGAAGGGATCAGATGAGGCTGACTCATTCTTTGCCTTCCCAATGGCCAAGATCCCCTCAGAAGGAAGCATGCTGACACAGCCTTTGTGCCTGACAGACTTTTTTGCAACCCCTACGGCCAGGTGGCCCATTCCCTTTCCTCCTTCTCCTCTTCCACCACCACCTCCCACCAATATCTTCCTGAGGTGAATTTTGCATGGCCCAGCAGGTAGAGCATGCTGTCGAATCTCCCAGGGTTGTCCAGCGTGTCCTGCCTTCCCCTTCTTCTTCTCAAACTCTTCAGGTTATAAAAAGAAAAGGGTGTTTTGTTCCTGGCTCCAGAGTGACACTTTGTTCAGTGCCTGAATCGGTAGCCCTTTGCATTTCTCCATGGTATCCTTCCGAAATGAATTTTTCTGAGTGTAAATTATGAGTCTCTCTTCCATGCCTGAAGAGAGTCCCAGCAGTGTCCGCCTTCTTTTCAATTCCTGAAACCTGGTCACTGTAGTCCCGATGCCCTTCAGGAACTCAATAGTGGCCAGTTGGCAATTCTTCTCCATTTCTGTGCGTCTCACACTGAGACCGGTGATATCCTCTGAGAGCTTGATGATATTTATTTCCTTTTTCTTCTTCATCTCCTTCTCCGGATCCTCCAGCTCGGTCAGCCAAAAGCGCTGCAGCTCCTCCAGGAAGTTGCACATCTGCTCAAAAGCACCCATGATCTTGTTCTTCTCCTCCTCTAGCTCCGCCGGATCTGCCTGGCTCTTTCTTCTTCAGCCAGTTTCAATTCCATAATCACTCGTCTCTCTTGCACCAGAAACTGGACTATTTGCTTCAACCACTGTGAAGCCTGGTCCAGATTAATCAGTTCATGTTCGCTGTGCTCTTTCGACCTCTTGCAGACAATGCAGATGGGGGCCGCGCAAGCCCTGCAGAAAAGGTGCAAGGGTTCCCCATGTCCCTCGCAACCGGCTCTCCCCACCTGATGGGTTAACTTCTTCTTTCCCCCCAATTTTTTAAAATTAATTTTCAACATTTATCACAAACATAACATATAACACACACACACACACACACAAAATATACATTACAATACTAAAGAAAAAAACACCACAAAAATAATAGACTTATTACTTCTAAAACCCGATTTTAAATACAACGCAATTAACAGATTGTATTATAAATGATATTATAGGTTCCCATCTACTCCCCACTTCACCCCCAAAAAATGTTGTTAAAAAACTATAATCCAAAATATACATACAAGCTGCATACATGCAAAGTTGTGGGTTTTTTTGTTGCCCTTTTTTCTGAGCAAATGACAGATTAGTCCACATTTGTCACAAGCGGTTGAAATGTTGAAAGTGTGTGATTTCAGTAAGAAATCTCCTGACCAGTAAATCAGCATGAAGAATCTGTGTGTTCAGAGCTTTAAATAATAATAAAAAATAATCCGCCCAGTCTCACACACAAACCCCCCAAAATTTCTTTTTGTGCAAACTTTCTTCTTGTTTAATAGAGCAATACAATAGTTATTAAAAAGTGGGCTTGCTTTCACTGCCCCCCCTATGGAAGGACCTATGGAAGCTATGATGTGTCAGTTTTCATGATCTTGAAAGTCCCCTTCACCCCAAAAAATGATGTTAAAAAACTATAATCCAAAATATACATACAAGCTGCATATATGCAAAGTTGTTGCATATATGACATGTTGCAAGATTTCCACGGCTGACTTGGGTGCCTTGCGTGTTAAGACCCCCAAGACCTCCCAAAATAAAGACACAATTGATGCCAAATTTAGTTTAAGGTCATTGGCATAATTTTGGCCAGAATGTAAAATGAAGATAAATGTGCTTGGAATTCTTCAAGTCCAGAATAAGGCTCCTGTGGATCACTTGCAGGCTGATTTCAGTGACTGCAAATGGTTTCTTTTTCTTTTTTTAATTTTTATTTCAAAACCAAAAAATATTACAAACATCAAATTCAAAATCCATATTCATTTTCTAACACAAGCCTATAACATAGATTACCTAAATTAAAATATATTTAATTGCTCTAGGCTTCCCTTTGCTCTATGTAAATACAACGCAATTAACAGATTATATTATAAATGATGATATAGGTTCCCATATAACCCCCACTCCCCTTCACCAATGTGTGATCTCAATATTTTACTTCTTCCATCTTGTGTTGTTATAATTTAATAATTATTCAATTGCTTCTATTATTATTTTCTTGCTTACCTCTGCAGGTTTTACACATTCTCTATTAATATTTCAATTCCGGAACCATATTTTTTCATGTTTTCCTTCACTCCATCCCACTTTCTAATTATTCTCTGATTTGAGTGGCCTTGCCGAGTTTGTTTTGCCATTCTAATAGTGATGGGATATTCTGGCAGCTGCTGTTGTGTAAAGGAATAGATTTTTCTTGTCTTTGGGAATGTCATTAGATATTAAGCTGAAAGCTTTCATGAGGTGATCTACAGCAGGGTTGGGCAGGATAATAGCCCCCAAAAGAAACTGTTCTTTAATCACCAACAGCCTCAGTCCCTCAAATGTATCTACCCCCTCTGCAGCTACCAATGGTAGACTCAGAAGAAGCAGTTTTATCAACCTTCTGGAAAGCGCGGATGTAGCTTTCCGCATGCAGTCCATATCTGTTTCAACATTGTCCATTCGAAAGACGACTAGAGGTCTCAGGAGCCTTCCAGTCAATTGGTCCTTTAGTCATCTGCAATTCTCCCCCCCCCCGCCACAGCAGTATAAATTTTGATATACAAAAGTGCCAAAAAGAATATGTTAAGTTTGCAAAATCATATAAAAAGCCTGGAATACAGAAGATCCATTCATATGCAGCTTGTACAGTCATACAGCTTCCAAAACAAGGCGTTTATACCATTCATAGTCTAGTGCATGGGACAAAGGAAGATGGCCCATGAGATCCGCCAACTCCCCACCAATCAACGCCCTCAGAATAGACATATACAGTCTTGAGGGGAGCTCCAGTTCCTGGGAGGTTAGTTCGAATAAAGTCAGATAGCTCAGGACATGCATGGGGGGTTTATACGCAGGGGAAAGACGTAAGTCAAAATCCCTCAGGGTAAACTCAGGAGTAACGCGCGTTGGAACCACATCTCATGGCTCTTGGTGATAGCTGTACCTTGGGGCAGGGCGATAACTCGGGGCTCGTCCATCCGGATGCTGAGGTTCCTGCCCTTCATACCTGTAAGAGGGTCTGGGCTGCTGCCCGTAACCCTCCTCTTTTTTGTACCGTCGAACTGGCCTGCGGGGCTCCCAAGACCTTTCTGGCGAGTAAACCAGGGCTGGGCTAAACGGTTGATACATCGTTGGTCGGCAACTTTCCTGGGGTGGGCGCTCCGGCTCTCAATAGTCATCCTCTGCCCGAACCTCCCTTGGTCATCGCGGTGGTCCCTTGTAGTCATACTCCTCCCATATAGTCTGTGGGGCTGCATCAATGGAGTGACCCACTCGGGGATACTTTTCCTGACATAGGAATCCTCCCTGGGGGCAACCCGGCACCCACACGATGGCTTGGCCAGGCGAAAGCTCCATTCCCCTTGGCTGGGGCACCGGCTCTGAACTTGACTTGAGGGGTTGAGGTTTGCGCTTCATCCCTGGGTTTAACTTGGGACTTTTGCCAGTGCATTTCTGAGATTCTGGTTCACATTTTTTTTTTGTACTAAGCTTTTCAGAGAGGGATAGGCACGCGAAAGGGTTGCAAAACATGAGTCAAACAATAGCATGATGCAGCCTTTTAGGCTGTTAGGATCCCCTCTTCTTTTTTGTTAATTAATCCCTGAATGAACCTCTCTAATGATTGTGCCTGATGAAGCACTGCATCTTTTTTCTCTCCTTTTGTAGACAGAATGAAAATCCAAATAAATGTTTTTCTTTTTCTTTTTTTGGGGGGGGATGTGAAAAATAACTTCATTTTCAAGCCCCACTGAATGAAGAAATAATAACAACTATCGATAGGGATCATAGAGACCAGCATTCATATTTGATAAAGCTCTGTTACAACATTGTCCATTTGAAAGATGACTAGAGGTCTCAGGAGCCCCTGCCACTCACCGCACCTGGATCCACTACTCTCCCCTACTGGAAGAGCACTGGTGGTGGGGTGACTACTCCTGGATCCTGGCGGAGGTCCAAGGAATGGCTTGCCCCACCCTCTACTGGATGGTCCCTGAGAGGCGGACCAAGGCAATGCAAGCCACCACACTGACAACACTCAACACTGTGAATGAGAGCAGCTGGAAGAAGCTGTTTAAATTCTTTCTTGTTCTTTTTTCTGAGAGTGCACAAGGTTGTTGTCTTAATTACAAAAAAATCAAATTACAATATCATACAGAGACTTTTTACACACAGAATATTAGAATGGTTTCCTAACAGAAGGTAAAGAAAAATATTCTTTTTTCCTTTCTTTATTAATAAACCACTTATTCGTTTATAAGCTATTGTTATACAAAGTTGCAGGACATGCACAATTTTCCCTCGATAGGGTTTGCTCTTTGCCCCGTCCACCATTTCTTATCTTTTCTTTTTTTGTAAGTGCAAATACTAGATTTCTCCCTCCACCTTTTAAGGCAAGTTAAATGCGACCCTGCAAATTTAAATTCCTTCTTTATATCTCCAGCACAGTATAATCTCAGTCCAGTAATTAAGAATCCTGACACAGCAAAACTCACAGTATCAACAGAACACATTGTCTTACTTCTAACCTTGTTGTCAGCGTGTGTGCTGAGAGTTTGTGTTTTTGTGTGTATGTGTTGGATGTGAGTGTGCTTTCCTTCTACGGACATTGCAGCCTGCGACTTCCTCTCTTTATTTGCACTTCCAGTGGACACCAATCAATCCTAGAGTGCGACTCCTATGCACTAAAGAAAATTCTGGAATCCTATTTAAAGCTTCCAGGAACTTTTATCATTTTCTTAAAGAACCTTTTCCAAACACTCCCTCTCATTCGAAGAGAAAAAATACAGTATTGTAAACATATACAAAAGTATTCCCATATCATGCAACACAATTCCCAACTTTATAACCAGTTGTGCATGTTCTTGCTTTCAATTATTGTCTTTCTTTCACTTAACCAATAACCTCTATCACTGGTTCTCTAGACCAAGATAGTTGTTTGCTGGTCCTAAATATTTTACTTGGAACTGTTTCCTTAGTTGTTTTGCAAACTCCTTTCCCCCCAAATTTTTGTAGCTGCCTAATCGCTATCACCTCCACCAGTTTGTCCCAAATGGGGGAGGCTATTAACATTCCAATCTCTCCTCCATCTTTGCCTCGCTGGCCAGTCCCATTTCCTTGGCACTGTGTGGTCAAGTTTCTCAATGTGACCTAGATGTGTTCATCTACATCTGTCGTATGTCCCACTCAGCTACCTGCACCCTGAGCCAAATTAATTGTCTGGTCCCATAGGGTGGCTTAAGATGTGGTTTAAAAAAACAGGATTTTGCTCTCGTTTGCTCTAGTTTGAGTTGCCAATCATTCTGGCTCCTTCCTCTTGGTTAAATGCTGTTTATTTGTTTGGAAACCTGTTATGATGAGAGTTGTAGGGCAAGGAGGAGTAAATGGGGAGCATAAGGAGCCTGGGAAGACAGACAACCACAGACACCTGGCATGTTCCAGCCAATGTTCTCAGTTGCAAACAACTTTTTCTTGTATGTTGTCTTGTCTCTGATCCAAGTGACAGCAGATGGCTGCATAGGAGCTGCTGCTGGATCACACTGGGTTGATGGCCTTTCTGGAATTGCACACTTCCCGGAGGTGGCCAGTGTTCCCAAAGTGGGCACTGGCAGTTCAGTGAAATACTTGCAGGCCACTTCAGAAGTGTCTTGACAGGAGTTCTTTAATAGCAGGGTTTGAGTTGTGTGGATGTACCACCTGATGGCGTGTTTGTAAGACAATCCTGGTACAGAAAGAGGGAGAAGTGTACATATAGCTGATGTACGTACAGAAACTGTGGGAAAAGCTGCACTTTTATATTTTAAAAAGAACAATAGTATAATAGCAGTACCAAATATTTGCGGTGACTGCAGAACTTGACTTGAGGGGTTGAGGTTTGCGCTTCACCCTGGGTTTAACTTGGGACTTTTGCCAGTGCATTTCTGAGATTCTGGTACACAAGAATGGTCAATTTCAACCTGGTGCTTTTCATTAGGAAGGGGAATAGTGAAGAGTGAAATCGGAGCCAGTTGCAGCAGTCTCAGACCATTGAACAAGCCACCAACATAGGTGAACACCCACATTATAAACCTTTTTTTTGTACTAAGCTTTTCATTTTGTCAGAATGCATCTCTTGTAACTTCAATAATGGAAAGCATTCTGTGGTTACCAATCTTGTTGTAGTCCTCTTCTTCCTCCTCGTCTTCATCTCTATATTCCAGTGGTTCTTCCTCTCCCCCCCCCCCTTTTGAGAAAAGGTCTGGATCCATTCGAAAGACGACTAGAGGTCTCAGGAGCCCCTGCCACTCATGCGCACCCGGATCCACTATCACTTACTGGAAGAGCACTGGTGGTGGGGTGACTACTCCTGGATCCTGGCGGAGGTCCAAGGAATGGCTTGCCCCACCCTCTACTGTATGGTCCCTGAGAGGTGGACCAAGGCAATGCAAGCCACCACACTCACAACACTCAACACGGTGAATGAGAGCAGCAGGAAGAAGCTCTTTAAATTTTTTTTGTTCTTTTTTTTGAGAGTGCACGAGGTTCTTGTTTTAATTACAAAAAATTCAAATTACAATATCATACAGAGACTTTTTACACACAGAATATTAGAATGGTTTCCTACCAGAAGGTAAAGAAAAGATATTCTTTTTTCGTTTCTTTATTAATAAACTACTTATTCATTTTTAAGTTATTGTTATACAAAGTTGCAGTCCAGTACTTAGTCTCAGTCCAGTACTTAACAATCCTGAGACAGCAAAACTCACAGTATCAGCAGCACACATTGTCTTACTTCCAACCTTGTTGTCAGTGTGTGTGCAGATAGTTTATGTTTGTGTGTGTGTGTGTGTGAGTGTGCTTTCCTTGTACGGACATTGCAGCCTGCAACTTCCTCCCTTTATTTGCACCTCCAGTGGACACCAATCAATCCTAGAGTGCCACTCCTAGGCACTAAAGAAAATTCTGGAACTCTTTCTAAAGCTTCCAGGAACTTTTATCTCTTTCTTAAAGAATGTGGAGAATGAGGAGGGCTCTCTGCAGCATCTCAGCAATCTGGAAAGGAAGGGTCAGACCTCTGCTTGGCTTCAAACCATTGTAAATCCCCACCACGGCAGGAGACTCAAAACTTTCCGCAGCAGCTTGGCTGGGCAGTGCTGACAACCCACTCCTCCTCGTGGCTGGCAGCTGGCAGGATGCACTTGCACTTTCCTCCATCTGCAATAGAACGGGCCCCATTGCTAGGGGGCTCACTGCAAGCTGTTGGCAATGAACTTCCCATCCCCGATCATTTCCCCCCAGAGCAGGGATTTCACAGATTTGGGGGTCTGAACTGTACCAAGATGATCCCCCTTATAACTTTGTAGGAAACTGGATCAATAGCTGTAGGCTTAGAAATCGCTTCCACACCACAGGGATTAATCTTCAGAGGTTCAGGCTGAATCTGCTGGCGCAAAACTAAGTCTCTCGGCACGCTCTTAGCCTGTGTCCCGAAAAGAGTTCACAGCAATTTGGCGAATGGTGATCTTGGGGAGGGGTGTGTGTTAAATTCTAAGTTGGGCCAGTTAACACGAGGCAGTGCCGTGCCAGCCACAGTTTCCACTGGTCCCCCAGGAGCAACAGTTGGGGCGGTCCCTGTGGTTGCGGGAACCGTAGCACAAGGTGCTGAACCTCCACCCCACCACTATCGCCTCCACTAATTTGCCCCAGATTTTCGGGGGGGGGTTATTAACATTCCAATTTCTCCTCCATTTTGCCTCACTAGCCAGTCCCATTTCTTTGGCACTGTGTGGTCAAGTTTCTCAATGTGACCTAGAAGTGTTCATCCACATCTGCCAACGTCCCACTTGGCTGTTTGTGCTCTACACCAAATTTATTGTTTTGACCCATAGGCTGGCTTAAGACGTGATGATAAAATTAAAGATTTTGCTCTAGTTGCCAATCATTCTGGTTCCTTCTTCTTGGTTAAAAGTTGTTTATTTGTTTGGAAAACTGTTATGATGCCCTGCAGTATGCAAATAGATAAAATCAAATGTTTCCCCTTTCCTCTCCTCCATCTTCGCCTCACCTGCCAGGCTTGGCCATTCATATTTGTCGCATGTCCCTCGCTGCTAACAGGGCCCTGGGCTTTCCGCGGCTACTGGTGACAGTCATTTGCGGCCCCATAGCAAGAGGCCGGCAGTGGGGGATGCCGGGCCCCTCAATATTGGGGGAACTGAGCACCCTGTCTAGAAATACTGAGGGGGCTAAATCCCTGGGTGGCCAGGAGGTCTGGTCAGTGTGCCCTGCCTTGTACCTGCAGTGGGTGATTCCAACCAACTGAGGCAACAAGTCCTCAGCAGAGATTTAGCTCTGCTGGGATCAGTAGATTCTGCAAATAGCAGGGGCATGTAGAATTGAATGGTTTTGCGCCATAGGCTGTATTTAGATGTGGTGATTATTGCTTTGGTTTTCCTGATTATTCTGTTAGGGCTTCTGTTATTTTTTCCAATGTTTCTTTCACACGACATTACTTATTGTGCCATGGAACTGTGTATTTTCCATCTTTTACAAAGGAAATGGGGCTGCTGCAGGTGGAAAGATGCCTTACTTGGTCATATGGCACAAATGGTTGGAGCCCCATGGTATTAAAGTTTAAGATACGCATGCAAGGAGCACTCTGAATGTTCTGCCATTTGGGTGCAATCAAACTGCAGAATCTGAACTACACATCTGAACTTCCCATTCCTCTACTTCATCCACGACTAGCGGGCCATTTCCCTTGCCAGTCCCACTTCTCTGTGAAGTTATATCTCTCAATGTGATTGAGATGTGTCCTTCCACATCTGTCGCATGTCCCCTCGGCTGCCTGTGGCGTGTGTCTCTTGCAGCTGATGGTGGCTGTCATTTGCTTCCCCATAATAGCAACCCAACGGAGGATGTTGGCCCCCTCAATATTGGGGGGATCGAGCCCCCATGGCCAGGATTCAACCCAGATGGGAATGCATTTTATTATCTGTGTTTTCCAATAATTCTTTTTTAATTTTTTTTAAAAAAAACATTATTTTATTTTCAATGCAAAATCATTGTATAAACTAGCATTTTAAAGATCAAAACCTTAAAAAAATTATTGAAAGTACCCTTATAAAAACAGAATTTAAATAAACCCATGTCAGCATTTTAGTTGATTAGGTTAACATTTCGTATACCTACTAAATAACTTATACCATGAGATGAATACATAATTTTACAGTTTCACATTTAAAGTTGTTTTCTTTAGAGTGCAGCATAGTACAACTTTCAAAATAAATATATCTTTAAATAGCATTACAATTAAGGCACAATATAACCCACTTAGCATTAACCCTTGAACAACTGCAATCTCAACAAGCAGTCTCATGAGAAACCTATAGTTTTGAAACAAAAAATACAAACATTAAATCCAAAATAATACTGTATAAAGAAGAAAGAAAAACAAAACTAACAAAAAAGAAAGAAAAACAAAGTAAAAAACAAGACAAAAAGCATACATCTACAAATAAAACCATATCATTCTAATCTAATCAGTACATACATATACACATATTGACTTCCTTCCTTTGTTCTAAGACCTCAAAATTTTTACTCTTACTGTATTGCTGTGTCTAATGTAGATTACTTCCATCTTTGTACTTTAACCCTGTAAAGCATCATTCATTACATACCGATAAGCTTACTCCAGAACAGTGTTTTTTCATATACTCTTTAGCACATCCCCATTCTTTTAATAATTTCTGGTCTGATTGTCCCCTTATGAATGCTGTGTGTCTTGGCAGATTTCTATATTAAATAAATTTAATTTGCCATTCTTTCATTGATGGAATTTTTCTCCCTTTCCAGTTTTTTGCTCTAAGCATCCTGGCAGCTGTCGTTGCATAAAGGAATACTTTCCTTTGATTGTCAGGAATATCGTTTGTGATTATACCTAAAAGGAATGCCTCCGGTTTTTGACTGAAAGATATTTTAAACATCTTTTTGATCTCCTCATAAATTTCATTCCAGAATTGTTTAATAGGTCAGGATTCCCACCACATGTGAAACATTGTTCCTATTTCTTTTTTGCATCTCCAACAGGTATTCGATTTTAATTTGTAAATTTTAGCCAATTTTACCGGAGTTAAGTACCATTGGTACACCATTTTCATGAATTTTCGCTGATTGTATAATATGCTGTAAATTTAATATCACATTACCATAATTTCTCCCATTGGTCCAGCCGAATTATGTATCCTATATCACATGCCCATTTAGTCATAACTTCTTTTACTTCTTCATCCTTTAACTCCCATTATAATAATAAATAAAACATTTTGGATATATTCTTTTTTGAGTTTTGTAATAATACTTTTTGTAATTTTGATTCTTCTTTTTCAAATCCTATTGCTTTATCCTGATTGAATATTTGGGCAATTTGGTGATATTGCAACCATGTGGTGCTGTATTGGGTCACCTCTTTGTATGGTCTTAGTTTTAATTGGCCCTGTTCCTCTTTTAGGAGTGCCTGGTATGTTGCCATTCTTCCGATCGTATTTTTCTTTTTAACCGATATTACTTCTAACGGTGGGGATCGAAAGGTCGGCGGTTCGAATCCCCACGGCGGGGTGCGCTCCCGTCGCTCGGTCCCAGCGCCTGCCAACCTAGTAGTTCGAAAGCACCCTCAGGTGCAAGGAGATAAATAGGGACTGCTTACTAGCGGGAAGGTAAACGGCGTTCCGTGTGCTGCGCTGGCTCGCCAGATGCAGCTTGTCACGCTGGCCACGTGACCCGGAAGTGTCTCCGGACAGCGCTGGCTCCCGGTCTATAGAGTGAGATGAGCGCACAACCCTAGAGTCTGTCAAGACTGGCCCGTACGGGCAGGGGTACCTTTACCTTTACCTTACTTCTAACGGTGAGAACCACCATGGGGTTTTCTGTTCTAACAGCCTTCTATGTCTCACCCAGACCTTATATAATGAATTTCTAATTACATGACTTAGAAATTCTTTATGTACCACCACTTTGTTGTAAATTAGATAGGCATGCCAACCGTATCTGTTGTTCCATCCCTCCAAGTCTAAAATGTCATTATTATCTAACTTAATCCAGTCTCTGATCCAACTAAAGCATGACACATCATAATATATTCTCAGGCCTCCCACATTTGTTACATGTCCCGCTCGGCTACCTATGCTTTGTGTCTTGCAGCTGATGGTGGCTGTCATTTGCTTCCCCAAAACAACAACCCAACGGGGGATGTTGGCCCCCTGAATATTGGGGGGAATGAGCCCCCATGGCCAGGATTCAACCCAGATGGGAATGCATTTAATTATCTGTGTTTTCCAATAATTCTTGTAGCTTCCCCACCGCTATCGTCTCCACCAGTTTGCCCCAGATTTTTTGGGGGGAGGAGTTAACATTCCAATTTCTCCTCCATCCTTGCCTCGCTGGCTAGTCCCATTTCCTTGGCACTGTGTGACCAAGTTTCTCAATGTGACCTAGATGTGTTCATCTACATCTGTCGTATGTCCCACTCGGCTGCCTGTGCCCTGAGCCAAATTAATTGTTTGGTCCCATAGGCTGGCTTAATATGTGGTTTAAAAAACTGAGGATTTTGCTCTAGTTTGCTCTAGTTTGAGTTGCCAATCATTCTGGTTGCTTCCTCTTGGTTAAAAGTTGTTTATTTGTTTGGAAACCTGTTATGGTGAGAGGAATAAATATAATAAAGGAGGAATAATTCAATCTTGGTGTAGAAAAGCCCAGAAACTGTGCAAAACCCTGTAATTCTATATTAGGAAAATAGTACCATTGAAGTAGCAAATATTTGCACTGACTCTAAAACTTAGTTAACGACACATTGCCTGAGGGGTTGAGGTTTGCGCTTCATCCTGGGGTTTTAATTTAAAAAGAAGAGGAGAGAAGCAGGGGGATAAAGGGTTGTATATAAGAGTATTTGATATTTCTCCAGCAAACCCAAAACCAGCAGCAGAAGCAGGACAAGATGGAGCAGCCAGCTCTTTGCTGCTTTCCAAGCAGAGCACCCTTTCTGACTGTTAGTATCCCTTCCTCTTTTTTGTTGTTTAATCCCTGATTGCACCTCCCTAATGACTGCGTCAGATGTAGCACTGCCTTTCACTTCTCTCCTCTTGCAGAGAGAATTAAAAATCCAGATAAATGTGCTTGGGATTTTTCAAGTCCAGAGTCTGGCTCTTGTGGATCACTTGCTGGCTGATTCCAGTGGCTGCAAATGGTTTCATTGTACCTCCTGAAGGAGGCATTCCTGGCTGATAGGAATGCAAATGCAACCTCAGCAAATGTGGAGTGGTTGAAGTAACTGAAAAGTTCAGTGCTGGCAGGGTTTGTGTTGTGTGGCTGCAGGTATCCGATGGGGTGTTTGCGAGGGATTCAGTCTGCTTGGAGAAAAGGAATGAGAAAGTACATGAAGATTGTGGAAAAACTTGGAATGTGTCATAATGCAAACTACTAATATTGCCGTAGTAAAACAAGCCAAGCTAAGAAGAGTTTCTCAGGATATTCAGGATTGAATCACACACCATTGGTGGGACATCTTTTCAGGATAGAGCCTTGCCACGACCAACATTTTAAAATTGGCTTGGCACCCTGTGATTATACTGATTTTTGGTATTTTGATGTTGCTTATATTAGTGTGTAGGGATGCGGGTGGCGCTGTGGGTAAAACCTCAGCGCCTAGGACTTGCCGATCAGAAGGTCGGCGGTTTCGAATCCCCGCGGCGGGGTGCGCTCCCGTCGTTCGGTCCCAGCGCCTGCCAACCTAGCAGTTCGAAAGCACCCTCGGGTGCAAGTAGATAAATAGGGACCGCTTACCAGCGGGAAGGTAAACGGCGTTTCCGTGTGCTGCGCTGGCTCACCAGATGCAGCTTGTCACGCTGGCCACGTGACCCGGAAGTGTCTGCGGACAGCGCTGGCTCCCGGCCTATAGAGTGAGATGAGCGCACAATCCTAGAGTCTGGCAAGTTGCCCGTACGGGAAGGGGTACCTTTACCTTTATATTAGTGTGTATTTTATATGTTAAAGTTAAACATTTGTATGGGCAAAAGGTATAGGTTTTTTTCCTCAGAGAGGGAAGGAGGAAGAGATTAGCTAAGCATGGAAGAAGTAACCGTGTTGGACCAAGGGGGTGGAGTTTATGGGCAATCTATCCGGAAGACATTTGTATTTCGAGGAGTTCGTGGTCTGACATGGTTACCATTCCTGCCTTCTCTTTCTTCTCCCTCTCGATCTCCTGAGCCGTGTATCAGGAGATTTTTAATGCTGGATGTTTTTAGATATGCTGTAAGCCCCCCAGAGTCCCTTGGGAAAGCCAGCCAAATGGGTGGGGTATAAAGATGATGATGTTGATAATGATTTATTTATTACATATAGCTGATGTGCATACAGAAACTGTGCAAAAACTTCCAATGTTTATATTTTAGAAAGATGATCACTACAATCACAGTTGCAAACACTTTCTTTTTGCACTTTCTAAACTGCTAATATTATTGTCCCTTGATGAAACCAAGTTAGCCCATGATTTCTTTGACCAAAAAAGCACTAGAAAGCAACATTTGTAAGGACAGTACAAAATTGACCAAGTGTGAAGGCTGGAGCACTTACAAGTGACGCCACAAAATGTAAGCCACAAAGAGCAACGTGAAGGTGTTTCCATGCAATGGCTACCTTTGTGCTGCAAGGTATAATGTGCATCTTGGTTGGCATTCCAAACCATTCTTCTCCATGGCATGGCAAAGTCTGAGAAAGGCTTGCAGTATCACAAAGATGGCTGGGCAGCCAAGTTAAAAAAACCACCACCACCAAGCCAGCAGCACCCCCTGTATGGCAATTATGTGTGCCAGCTCTCACAATCCCATTTCTCAGAAGCAGTCATTTGATGAATACAGTGCAAAGTCTCTGAGGTTTATGAGGCTTGTGCTGATCCGCTTCCTAGGCTTTAAGTTGTACCTCACTGGGCGGCAGCCTATGTATTTTCTGCCGCTTTGCCCCTTCTAGACAGCATGGAAACCATGTGATTCAACTTGGACCAGATGACAAAGTCGTGGAATTCCCTCTCCTTGTTCAGCTTGTGGACATAGTCTGCTCTGTAGTTGGCAGCATAGTCTATGGACCTCAGGGATGTCAGCGAGCCCGTAGAGCTTGCCCGGGAGCCCTGGGAAGACAGTGAAGAAAGCGACCGAGTGCTAGATGAAGTTGAAGTGGCCTTCCTTGAAATGGGAGATACTTCTTTAGATAGCACCCTCTGAATGTAAAACTTAGTTAAGGACACATGACTTGTGGGGTTGAGGTTTGCACTTCACCCTGGGGTTGTAGCTTGGACTTTTGCTGAGGGGTCAAGAGGTGAGGAATTTGAGTCTGGTCCTTCCACAGGTTGGGGAGAAGGAGGTGGGAGGCTCTCCCCAATCTGAGAACAGGACGGCATTAGATTTCCGTTTAGTTTTGATATTTATCCAGCAAATCCTATTTTCCTTGTCTTTCATTCAGCTGGAAGTATTGGAGCCAGCCTGTCAAATATCTATGGATTTCAAAGTTCTTAATTTATTAATTTCCCCCTCTAATAACATTTTATATGATGCCCAATTTCCCTTCATGTTTTTCTTCTTAACGCCAAAGGCTTCGATGGGTGAAATGCACCAAGGGGTTGTAGGTTCCAGGAGATATTTATATTCAATTCATGGTTTATATAAGGTCTGTATTGTGTGGCTGCATCTTCTGGTAAGGTGTTGACAAGGGATTGAATCTGGGTTTAGAAAAGGAGTAAGGACACTTCTATTGAAGGGTTTTGGAATTCCCTGCTGCGAGTAGCACAGGTGCATCCTCAGCAAATTTGGTGTGTGTGCAGTAACTGAAAAGTTCATTTAAGGCAGGGTGTGAACTGTGTGGCTGTACCACCTGATGGTGTGTTTGCAAGGGAATCCATCTTGCTATAGAAGAGGGCTGAAGCGTTCATGTAGCTGATGTCTGTACAGAAACTGTGGGAAATCCTGTAATTCTATTTACCTAGCATAGAGGAAGGGGGATGGGATGGGGGGGCCTGCGGAAACCACCCCTCTGCAAATGGCCACGTGGACCAGCAGGGCAGGGAGGACGGGGTGAATGTGGCCCCATGGGAGCCATGACGAAGCCGAGAAATCAGCCCGCCTTGTTCCAGGCCTCCACTAGCAGCAGCAGAAGAAGAAGAAGGAGGAGGAGGAAGGGACGGAGCAGCCAGCTCTTTGCTGCTTTCCAAGCAGAGCACCCTTTCTGGCTGTTAGGATCCCCTCCTTTTTTTTGTTGTTAATTAATCCCTGAATGCACCTCCCTAATGACTGTGCCAGATGTAGCACTGCCTTTCACTTCTCTCCTCTTGCAGAGAGAATGAAGAATCCAGATAAATGTGCTTGGGATTCTTCAAGTCCAGAATATGGCTCTTGTGGATCCATTGCTGGCTGATTCCAGGGGCTGCAAATAGTGTCATTGTACCTCCTGAAGGAGGCATTCCTGGCTGAGAGGAAGGGTGTGAACTGTGTGGCTATACCACCTGATTGCATGTTTGCAAGGGAATCAATTTTTGTGCAGAAAAGTGCTGAAAAGGACATTTGCCAGTGTTTAATGTGTTTATAAGCCAAACAGTCACCTTTTTTTAAACAAACACAAGTACAAAGTCAAAAATAAAACCACAAAAATAATGAACCGCATGTTCATAACATACAAAAAATTGCCGCCTACTCAGTAGGTAACTACAACCTTCCAACTGCTGAATATATTTATAAATTTTACACTTCTGTAACAAAAATAGACTTTTTGAGAAGTTCGGGGTTTTGTTTTGCTTTGCTTTTTTGCTTACATTCTGTCCAGTGGCGTAGCGTGGGTTGTCAGCACCCGGGGCAAGGCAAGTAATTTACGCCCCCTAACCCGTGGATTTGCGCCCCCTAACCCTAACCCCCAGATGTTGCGCCCGGTGCGGCCGGCCCCCCTGTACCCCCCACGCTACGCCACTGATTCTGTCTCCCGGCTCCTTTCCCCTTTTTCCTGTGTGTGTGTGTTTTCGCGCCTCAGAGTCCCTTTCGCCCCACTTTCCCTTTTTTCACCTTAAGACTAGATGCAAAGCATCCAATCGCAGAGTTGCATGACTTCAGCAGGGCTTCACAACAAGGCACAACGACTTGGGACGTGTTTTGTTTTTTTGTTCTCAAAAGGAAAAACAACAAATCAAACCAAACGAAAACTTTTTGCCACGCGAGAGTGTTTCATCCTCTAGGTGATATTTACAAAGAACATCACACTCTGTTGACATGCTCAAATACATAGTTAAGTACTGCTTTTGTTTGTTTGTTTTATTCCTCCCCCACCCCACCCCCACCCCCCCAAACCAAATTGTAAAACCCAGTACAGCTTTGTCGTCATGAAAAGAGCGAAAAATTACCATTTATACAAAAAAGAAAGAGCGCGCGCGAGAGAGATGGCCCTTCGTACTCCAAAGAATGCAATATGAATATGCAAAGAGGTTGTTCACATCAAGAACCCAGAAGGAAAGCAAAGCCATGGCACATAATACAATATTACATTGTCTATGCATGGATTTTCCCCCAAAGTCCCATTGCTCCCCCCTAAGGAATGAATTGCGGGCTGGGGGGAAATCATCGCGGAAGAAAAAAGACCTCTCTCGTCCATGCAGAACAGAAGTGGAGAGGAACTCCGGTGTCCTGGAGCTTGTGTCTTCAGGCAGTTGAAGTTGAAAGATAAGTCCCAACCCCAGCCCACCCAACCTTCAGCGAAAGCCTGCATTCGCCCCATAGGACGCACACACATTTCCCCTTCATTTTTGGAGGGGAAAAAGTGCGTCATATAGGGTGAAAAATACGGTATATAAGGATTTCAAAGTTCTTAATTTATTAATTTTCATTAGATTCTGCAAATAGCAGGAGCATGAAGAATTTATTTTTTCCGTTTCTGTTTAAAGCAATCTATAAATAAGGACATTCAATGAACCACCTCAAGAAGTCATTCAAATAAGTTTGCAGGCTGCATGCAGTTCCATGCTTTCTCTTGTTACTGTTTTTCTTTTTTTAAAAAAATAATAATATCACAGAGCCCAAGAGAGAGTCTCAAGGAGGAAGTATCTCTTTGCTTCAGTTTCACGTTGACTCCTGAGTTGTTTGGTTTACACAAGTGCTTGTTCCAACGGCGGCTGCTTCGCACTGCAGATCTGGAAGACGGGATTTTGCTGTGCAACGCTTTCGTGGAAATGTCACTTACTGGCAACATTCACTGGGCACTGAGAGAGATAAAAAGCTGCAATCCAGTGACCGCCTCCATGGTACACAGGGGGGGGGGCGACCCTGCTCACGGACCTGCACTGGTTCCCACCATGCAGGGGAGAGGGAGAAAAAGGACAGAGCCATAGCACTCTGGCTGGGGATCCTTGCCCAGGGAATACGAGATGCCAAACTGCACCCACATCCAACGTCTGGGTTGACATTCAGCAAGTACATCTTTCTGCATGCAAGCATCCTTGGATCCTGGCCTGTAGCTTTTCCGGCTAGTCCTTTATTTAGATATGGTGTGTGACTATGGGTTTTTTTGGGGGTGGGTGGGGGCGAGGCTGTTCCTCTTTTCTTTTCCCATGTGAAGTACCCAAAAAATATAATAAATTAACCATTTCCCCCTACGTACATGTTGAAGTAGAATCGATAACTGGTTACCGTATGTACAAAATCTTTACAGAATTATTCTATCTTGTAGCTTTAAAAAATATAAATATGGATATTGTTCAAGAAAGCAGGTCTCTCATTAATATTTTAATGAAGGCTTCATTATTGTATATTCTTCATTATTTTAACGACTGTCAGGTGCTCAGGGGGGGGGCAAGACTCCTTCAGCAGGGACAGCTTGAGTTTATTTATAATTAGCTACTGACGTCCCTCATAGAACCTGCTGCCAGTCTCTTCTGCATCTTGCTTCGCCACAAGAATCCAATGTATTCCAAACAGATTTAAATCGTGATCTCCAGGAGAAGACGAAGAAGAAAAAGAAATCTTTCCGTACTGTTTATTTCCCCCCACCCCAATATTAATTAAAAAATAATTAAATCCTCCCTCAATTCTTTTTTTAAAAAAAAAAGTTAAAAGAGGGTTCTGATTAAATAATTTTGAGAAGAAAAGGTTTGATGCAGCCGCGTCTGGAAGGGTCAGAGCGAAGATGCTGGTGCAGGAGGTCGGCTGGTCCCGGTGGCTGATGGAGGTTCTGCTCCCTTTCTGCTGCTAAGCAGGAAGTCCGTGGGGAGGCTCTCCAGAAGGCACTTGAGCTGTTCCTGCCCTAGCTTGATCTTGTCGTCCAGCTTGTGCTGTTCTATGAGCAGCCCAGATTTCATCTTCACGAAATGCTGGTAGTCTCAGAGCTGCTCCCCCGAGAGGTAATTGCATAGGATGTCCAAGACTACGTGCTCTTGCCGGTCCAGGTTCTCCTACAGCTCGCGGGCGTCTTCATGCTGGCCAGCCAGCATCTTCCGCTTCTCATTCAGAGAGCTCCGTTCTTGGTTATCCACATCCCCAGTCGCATGTCCCGCTCCGCTACCTATGGCGTTTGTCTCTTGCAGCTGATGGTGGCTGTCATTTGCATCCCCATAACAGCAACCCAACGGGGGATGTTGGCCCCCTCAATATTGGGGGGATTGAGCCCCCATAGCCAGGATTCAACCCAGAGGGGAATGCATTTAATTATCTGTGTTTTCCAATAATTCTTGTAGCTTCCCCACCGCTATCGTCTCCACCAGTTTGCCCCAGATTTGGAGGGGGGGTAATTTATTATATACATAATTTGCTTTCAGACTGCACTTCAAATGTGCAAAAGCATACACTCTGACAGCACCAGAAAAAAGCAATAATGTTAACAGTTTTTACCTGATTACTCACATTGTGTTAGACACAATTAGCTTCACAAAAAACAGAACATGGAATCTAGAAGCATCCTCAGTTGTATGCTTGTTGTTGTTTAGTCGTTTAGTCGTGTCCGACTCTTCGTGACCCTATGGACCAGAGCATGCCAGGCACTCCTGTCTTCAGTTATATGCTAACACTTGATTGTAGTATTCTGACTCAACAAAATAAATAGAAATCCAATATAGGCATCACAATTAATTTACTAGTCTCTTCAAGACTGTATTTTCTTTCCAGTTTTTTGGTCTCCAGCTATATATGTAGAAATACACTTTGAGGTAATTAAATTTACAGAAAGCCAAAACCAAATAAAAATTAGTTATGCTGGGGAAAAATCAGGGGTTTATAAAAAATAAGATTTTCTACATAGCTTCCCCACCGCTATCGTCTCCACCAGTTTGCCCCAGATTTGGATGGGGGGTATTAACATTCCAATTTCTCCTCCATCTTTGCCTCACTGGACAGTCCCATTTCCTTGGCACTGTGTGGTCAAGTTTCTCAATGTGACCTAGATGTGTTCATCTACATCTGTCGTTTGTCCCACACGGCTACCTGCAGCCTGAGCCAAATTAATTGTTTGGTCCCTAAGGCTGGCTTGAGATGTGGTTTAAAAAAACTGAGGATTTTGCTCTAGTTCGAGTTGCCAATCATTCTGGTTCCTTCGTCTTGGTTAAAAGTTGTTTATTTGTTTGGAAACCTGTGATGAGGAGAGTTGTAGGGCAAGGAGGAGTAAATGGGGAGCATAAGGAGCCTGGGAAGACAGACAACCACACCCACCCACCATGTTCCAGCCAAAGTTCTCAGTTGCAAACACCTTTTTCTTGTATGTTGTCTTGTCTCTGATCCAAGTGACAGCAGACGGCTGCATAGGAGCTGCTGCTGGATCACACTGGGTTGATGGCCTTTCTGGAATTGCACACTTCCCGGAGGTGGCCAGTGTTCCCAAAGTGAGCACTGGCAGTTCAGTGAAATACTTGCAGGCCACTTCAGAAGTGTCTTGACAGGAGTTCTTTAATAGCAGGGTTTGAGTTGTGTGGCTGTACCACCTGATGGCGTGTTTGTAAGACAATCCTGGTATAGAAAGAGGGAGAAGTGTACATGTAGCTGATGTACGTACAGAAATTGTGGGAAAACCTGCAGTTTTATATTTTAAAAAGAACAATAGTACAATTGCAGTACCAAAGATTTGCACTGACTGTAGAACTTGACTTGAAGGGTTGAGGTTTGCGCTTCACCCCTGGGTTTAACTTGGGACTTTTGCCAGTGCATTTCTGAGATTTGGGTTCACAAGAATAGTCAATTTAAACCTGGTGCTTTTCATTAAGATGGGGAATAGTGAAGAGCGAAATCAGAGCCAGTTGCAGCAGTGTCAGACCATTGAACAAGGCACCCACATAGGTGAACACCCACACTATAAACTTTTTTTTTCTCTACTCAGCTTTTCATTTTGTCAGAATGCATCTCTTGTAACTTCAATAATGGAAAGCATTCTGTGGTTACCAATCTTGTCGTACTCCTCTTCTTCCTCCTCCTCTTCATCTCTATATTCCAATGGTTCTTCCTCTTCCCCCCCTTTTGAGAAAAGGTCTGGGTCATCCGAAATTTTTACTTGCAAGACAGAAGTCACTGGCTTGTTGTGTGGCCTGTCCTTTTAGCTTCCGCTGTCCTTTGTGTTCTGAGGTGTGCATCTTCAGAAAAGGTTGAGTGCCTTAAGTGAGACAAAAGTTCTTTGATGGCAGGATATGAATTGTGGAGGAGATTATACATCGAATGGTTTTGCGCCATAGGCTGTATTTAGAAGTGTTGATTATTGTTTTGGTTTTCCTGATTATTCTGTTAGGGCTTCTGTCCTCCCCCCCCAAATGTTTCTTTCACACGGCATTACTTGTTGTGCCATGGAACTGTGTTTTTTCCATCTTTTACAAAGGAAATGGGGCTGCTGCAGTTGGAAAGATGCCTTACTTGGTCATATGGCAGAAATGGTTGGAGCCCCATGGTATTAAAGTTTAAGACACGCCTGCAAGGAGCACTCTGGGTTTTTTTAAAAAATAATTTTTATTAACTGGCCAATCACATCAAATTAAATCACATCACATACATTCCGAATTACAAAGCCAAATTTTGAATTTTGTTGGGGGGACCCATACTTCAAGATCCGAAGGGGGATTCTGATCATCTTCTTGCTGCTGCGATAATGTCCAAATCAGTCCAAATCAGTCCAGACAGAGTTCGTAATTCTATCCCATCTTATCTTACTGTTTCCACATCACGTCTTGTTCATATATTTTTTATTTTTCCTTTATGATCTCTTCTGATAGTCTCCTTAAGCCAATAAACACCAATGTAATAATTCTGTGTGAATTTTCCGTTCCTCCAATCCTCAAATCCAGATGGTTTCCATATGTCATCACCTTCATAGATAACATCGCTCTTTCCATCATAATCTTACAAAGCTGTCGCTCTTGAGTCCCACTGAGGAGTTTAATCCACAATATATAAACAGCTTTGTTTCTCTCTTTCTCCTCCCAGACTCAAGACCTCTGACAGAGCTTCCCAAAATGGCGACGGCATTTTTAACTGCGTCATTCCAAAGCTCTTTACCTTCCAGGCTCGTCTTGAAACATGCTTTGGTTCGAAAGTTTATCTCCACACAGCCTTAAATCCACAGCTTAAGTCCTTAAAACGACATTTCTGACTCCTTAGGGGAGGGGATTCTTGTTTAATCACATAGAAAAAGAAAGGAAAGTTTTTTTCCCCCTCCCCCATCAGTCATTTGCCGTACCGTATCTTGATGTATCTTCTCATGTTTTATTCTTGTCTTGTTTTATCAGAGATCTCTTCTGTCCACAGTCTTTACTCCCCCTCCTTCCTTGAAGTATGTGCAATTCACCTCGTCCAAATTGTTTCTTTTGAAGTTCTTGCAGCTAGTGGCGTGAATCAGGGACAGCGTCCAGGAGTGCCGAAATCCCACAGGAGGGCTTTGTGCCTAGCGCCCCCATCCCCACAAATTCGGGGGTGGTATAGGGCACAGCAGGCAAGGGCCGTCCCCCCACAATCCTGGGGGGGTTAAGGAGGCTAATTACCCCCGTCATAGCCTCCAAATTACCTCGCGTGGGTCGGAGAGATGTTATTGTCAGCCATCTTCCGATACGTCCCCTTGTGGCCCCCTGCAAGGAGCACTCTGAATGTTCTGCCATTTGGGTGCAATCAAACTGCAGAATCTTTTAGCTTTCCCTGTCCCTATGTGTTCTGAGGTGTGCATCCTCAGAAAAGGTTGAGCGTTTTAAGTGAGACAAAAGTTCTTTGATGGCAGAGTGTGAATTGTGGAGCAGATTATACATTTTAGATAGATATTTTCCTTTAGGCTGGATTAGAGTTCCCTTTAGTTTTGATATTTCTCCAGCAAACCCTATTTTCCTTGTCTTCCATTCAGTTGGAAGTATTGGAGCCAGCCTATCAAATATATATGGATGTCAAAGTCCTTTCCTCTTAATTTATTAATTTCTCCCTCTAATAACATTTTATATGCTGCCCAATTTCCCTTCATGTTTTTCTTCTTAATGGCAAAGGCTTCGATGGGTGAAATGCACCAAGGGGTTGTAGGTTCCAGGAGATATTTATATTTTATCCATGGTTTATGTAAGGTCTGAGTTGTGTGGCTGCACCTTCTGGTAAGGTGTTGGCAAGGGATTGAATCTGGGTGCAGAAAAGGAGAAGGGACACTTGTGTTGCGGGGTTTGGGAATACCTGGCTGCGAATAACACAGGTGCATCCTCCGCAAATTTGGAGTGTGTGCAGTAACTGAAAAGTTCATTAAGGGCAGGGGGTGAGCTGTGTGGCTGTACCACCTGATGACAAGTTTGGAAAGGAATCCATCTTGCTATAGAAGAGGGCTGAAGGATAGATATTGCTGATGTATGTAAAGAAACTGTGGAGAAACCTGCAATTTTTTATTTGAAAAGGAAAGAGTACTTGAGCAGCAGCTATGAAGAGGAAAGTAGAAACTGTGGGAAATCCTGTAATTCTACTTACCTAGCATAGAGGAAGGGGGGTGGAATGGTGGGGGGCTTCGGAAACCACCCCTCTGCAAATGGCCACGTGGACCAGCAGGGCAAGGAGGACGGGGTGAATGTGGCCCCATGGCAGCCATAATGAAGCCGAGAACTCGGCTCGCCTTGTTCCAGGCCTCCATTAGCAGCAGAAGAAGAAGATGGAGGAGGAGGAAAGGATGGAGCAGCCGGCTCTTTGCTGCTTTCCAAACAGTGCACCCTTTCTGGCTGTTAGGATCCCCTCCCCTTTTTGTTAATTAATCCCTGAATGCACCTCCCTAATGACTGCGTCAGCACTGCCTTTCACTTCTCTCCTCTTGCAGAGAGAATGAAAAATCCAGATAAATGTGCTTGGGATTCTTCAAGTCCAGTATCTGGCTCTTTTGGATCACTTGCTGGCTGATTCCAGAGGCTGCAAATGGTTTCTTTTTCTTTTTTTTAATTTTTATTTCAAAACCAAAAAATATTACAAACATCAAATTCAAAATCCATACTCGTTTTCTAACACAAGCCTATTACATAGATTACCTAAATTAAAATATATCTAATTGCTCTAGGCTTGCTTTGCTCTATGTAAATACAACACAATTAACAAATGATATTATAAATGATATTATAGGTTTCCATATACCCCCCACTCCCCTTCACCCATATGTGATCTCAATATTTTACTTCTTCCATCTTGTTGTGTTGTAATAATTTAATAATTATTCAATTGCTTCTATTATTATTTTCTTGCTTACCCCTGCACTTTTTACACATTCTCTATTAATATTTCAATTCCGGAACCATATTTTTTAATGTTTTCCTTCACTCCATCCCACTTACTAATTATTCTCTGATTTGAGTGGCCTCTAATAATTGCTGTAAATTTTGCCATTTCTACAAACTTGCTGAGTTTGTTTTGCCATTCTGATAGTGATTGGATATTCTGGCAGCTGCTGTTGTGTAAAGGAATAGATTTTTCTTGTCTTTGGGAATGTCATTAGATATTAAGCTGAAAGCTTTCATGAGGTGATCTACAGCAGGGTTGGGCAGGATAATAGCCCCCAAAAGAAACTGTTCTTTAATCACCAACAGCCTCAGTCCCTCAAATGTATCTACCCCCTCTGCAGCTACCAATGGTAGACTCAGAAGAAGCAGTTTTATCAACCTTCCGGAAAGCGCGGATGTAGCTTTCCGCATGCAGTCCATATCTGTTTCAACATTGTCCATTCGAAAGACGACTAGAGGTCTCAGGAGCCTTCCAGTCAATTGGTCCTTTAGTCATCTGCAATTCTCCCCCCCCCCCGCCACAGCAGTATAAATTTTGATATACAAAAGTGCCAAAAAGAATATGTTAAGTTTGCAAAACCATATAAGAAGCCTGGAATACAGAAGATCCATTCATATGCAGCTTGTACAGTCATACAGCTTCCAAAACAAGGCGTTTATACCATTCATAGTCTAGCGCGTGGGACAAAGGAAGATGGCCCACGAGATCCGCCAACTCCCCACCAATCAACGCCCTCAGAATAGACATATACAGTCTTGAGGGGAGCTCCAGTTCCTGGGAGGTTAGTTCGAATAAAGTCAGATAGCTCAGGACATGCATGGGGGGTTTATACGCAGGGGAAAGACGTAAGTCAAAATCCCTCAGGGTAAACTCAGGAGTAACGCGCGTTGGAACCACATCTCATGGCTCTTGGTGATAGCTGTACCTTGGGGCAGGGCGATAACTCGGGGCTCGTCCATCCGGACGCTGAGGTTCCTGCCCTTCATACCTGTAAGAGGGTTTGGGATGCTGCCCGTACCCCTCCTCTTCCTCGTACCGTCAAACCGGCCCGCGGGGCTCCCAAGACCTTTCTGGCGAGTAAACCTGGGCTGGGCTAGGTGGTCGATACATCGTTGGTTGGCGACTTTCCGGGGGGGGCGCCCCGGCTCTCAATAGTCGTCTGCCTGAACCTCCCTTGGTCATCGCGGTGGTCCCTTGTAGTCATACTCCTCCCACATAGTCTGCGGGGCTGCAACAATGGAGTGACCCACTTGGGGATACTTTTCCCGACATAGGAATCCTCCCTGGGGACGACCCTGCACCCACTCGACTGCTTGGCCAGGCAAAAGCTCCATTCCCCTCGGCTGGGCCATCGGCTCTGAACTTGACTTGAGGGGTTGAGGTTTGCGCTTCACCCCTGGGTTTAACATGGGACTTTTGCCAGTGCATTTCTGAGATTCTGGTTCACAAGAATGGTCAATTTCAACCTGCTGCTTTCATTAAGGGGAATAGTGAAGAGCGAAATCAGAGCCAGTTGCAGCAGTGTCAGACCATTGAACAAGGCACCAACAGAGGTGAACACCGACAGTATAAACTTTTTTTTTTAGTACTAAGCTTTTCAATTTTTTGTACTAAGCTTTTCAGAGAGGGACAGGCATGCGAAAGGGTTGCGAAACATGAGTCAAACATTAGTATAATTGTCTAACAGCCTTTTTGACTGTTAGGATCCCCTCTTCTTTTTTGTTAATTAATCCCTAATGAACCTCTCTAATGACTGTGCCTGATGAAGCACTGCATCTTTCTTCTCTCCTTTTGCAGACAAATGAAAATCCAAATAAATGTTTTTCTTTTTCTTTGTTTTTTTGGATGTGAAAAATATCTTTATTTTCAAGCCCCACTGAATGAAGAAATGACAACAACTATCGATAGGGATCATACAGACCAGCATTCATATTTGATAAAACTCTGTTACAACATTGTCCATTTGAAAGACGACTAGAGGTCTCAGGAGCCCCTGCCACTCATGCGCACCCGGATCCACTACTCTCACTTACTGAAAGAGCACTGGTGGTGGGGTGACTACTCCTGGATCCTGGCGGAGGTCCAAGGAATGGCTTGCCCCACCCTCTACTGTATGGTCCCTGAGAGGTGGACCAAGGCAATGCAAGCCACCACACTCACAACACTCAACACGGTGAATGAGAGCAGCAGGAAGAAGCTCTTTAAATTCTTTCTTGGTCTTTTTTCTGAGAGTGCACAAGGTTGTTGTCTTAATTACAAAAAAATTCAAATTACAATACAATACAGATACTTTTTACACACAGAATATTAGAAGGGTTTCCTAACAGAAGGTAAAGAAAAAATATTCTTTTTTCCTTTCTTTATTAATAAAACCACTTATTCCCTTTTAAGCTATTGTTATACAAAGTGGAGGACATGCACAATTTCCCCCGCCCCCCATTTCTTTTCTTTCCTTTTTTTGTAAGTGCAAATACTACATTTCTCTCTTCACCTTTTAAGGCAAGTTAAATGCGACGCTGCAAATTTAAATTCCTATCTCCAGCACAGTATAATCTCAGTCCAGTAATTTACAATCCTGACACAGCAAAACTCACAATATCAGCAGCACACATTGTCTTACTTCCAACCTTGTTGTCAGCGTGTGTGCTGATACGTTGTGTGTGTGTGTGTGTGTCTGTGTTGGGTATGAGTGTGCTTTCCTTGTACGGATATTGCAGCCTGCAACTTCTCTTTGTTTGGACCTCCAGTGGACACCAATCAATCCTAAAGTGCCAGTCCTAGGCACTAAAGAAAATTCTGGAACTCTTTTTAAAGGAACTTTTATCTATTTCTTAAAGAACGTTTTCCTAACACCCCCTCTCATTCGAACAGAAACAATACAGTAAACGGGGCTGCTGCAGTTGGAAAGATGCCTTACTTGGTCATATGGCACAAATGGTTGGAGCCCCATGGTATTAAAGTTTAAGATACGCCTGCAAGGAGCACTCTGAATGTTCTGCCATTTGGGTGCAATCAAACTGCAGAATCTGAACTACACATCTGAACTTCCCATTCCTCTACCTCATCCACGACAAGCCGGCCATTTCCCTTGCCAGTCCCACTTCTCTGTGAAGATATATCTCTCGATGTGACCGAGATGTGTCCTTCCACATCTGTCACATGTCCTGCTCGGCTCCCTATGGCGTGTCTCTCTTGCAGCTGATGGTGGCTGTCATTTGCTTCCCCAAAGCAACAACCAAACGGGGGATGTTGGCCCCCTCAATATTGGGGGGATCGAGCCCCCATGGCCAGGATTCAACCCAGATAGGAATGCATTTAATTATCTGTGTTTTCCCATAATTCTTGTAGCTTCCCCACCTCTATCGTCTCCACCAGTTCGTCCCAAATGGGGGGGGGGTAATTAACATTCCAATTTCTCCTCCATCTTTGCCTCGCTGGCCAGTCCGATTTCCTTGGCACTGTGTGGTCAAGTTTCTCAATGTGACCTAGATGTGTTCATCTACACCTGCCATATGTATCACTCGGCTGCCTGTGCCCTGAGCCAAATTAATTGTTTAGTCCCATAGGCTGGCTTAAGATGTGGTTTTAAAAAAACCTGTGGAGTTTGCTCTAGTTGGAGTTGCCAATCATTCTGGTTCTTTCCTCTTGGTTAAAAGTTGTTTATTTGTTTGGAAACCTGTTATGGTGAGAGGAATAAATATAATAAAGGAGGAATAATTCAATCTTGGTGTAGAAAAGCCCAGAAACTGTGCAAAACCCTGTAATTCTATATTAGGAAAATAGTATCATTGAAGTAGCAAATATTTCCACTGACTCTAAAACTTAGTTAACGACACATTGCCTGAGGGGTTGAGGTTTGCGCTTCATCCTGGGGTTTTAATTTAGACCTTTGCCACTGCATTTCTGAAGGGAAGGCCGGGGGGGGGAGAGAAGCAGGGAGATAAAGGGTTGTATATAAGAGTATTTGATATTTCTCCAGCAAACCCAAAACCAGCAGCAGAAGCAGGACAAGATGGAGCAGCCAGCTCTTTGCTCCTTTCCAAGCAGAGCACCCTTTCTGGCTGTTAGGATCCCCTCCTCTTTTTTGTTGTTTAATCCCTGATTGCACCTCCCTAATGACTGTGCCAGATGTAGCACTGCCTTTCATTTATCCCCTCTTGCAGAGAGAATGAAAAATCCAGATAAATGTGCTTGGGATTCTTCAAGTCCAGAATCTGGCTCTTGTGGATCACTTGCTGGCTGATTCCAGTGGCTGAAAATGGTTTCATTGTACCTCCTGAAGGAGGCATTCCAGGCTGAGAGGAATGCAAATGCACCCTCAGCAAATGTGGAGTGGTTGATGTAACTGAAAAGTTCAGTGCTGGCAGGGTTTGATTTGTGTGGCTGCAGGTAACCGATGGGGTGTTTGTGAGGGATTCAGTCTGCTTGGAGAAAAGGAATGAGAAAGTACATGGAGATTGCGGAAAAACTTGGAATGTGTCGTAATGCAAAGTACTAATATTGCCGTAGTAAAACAAGCCAAGTTAAGAAGAGTTTCTCAGGATATTCAGGATTGAACCACACACCATTGGTGGGACATCTTTTCAGGATAGAGCCCTACCCTGACCAACATTTTAAAATTGGCTTGGCACCCTGTGATTATACTGATTTTTGGTATTTTGATGTTGCTTATATTAGTGTGTATTTTATATGTTAAAGTTAAACATTTGTATGGGGAAAAGGTATAGGTTTTTTTCCTCAGAGAGGGAAGGAGGAAGAGATTAGCTAAGCATGGAAGAGGTAACCGTGTTGGACCAAGGGGTGGAGTTTATGGGCAATCTATCCGGAAGACATTTGTATTTCGAGGAGTTAGTGGTCTGACATGATTACCCTTCCTGCCTTCTCTTTCTTCTCCCTCTCAATCTCCTGAGCCGTGTACCAGGAGATTTTTAATGCTGGATGTTTTTAGATATGCTGTAAGCCCCCCAGAGTCCCTTGGGAAAGCCAGCCAAATGGGTGGGGTATAAAGATGTTGGTGATGATTTATTTATTACATATAGCTGATGTGCATACAGAAACTGTGCAAAAACTTCCAATGTTTATATTTTAGAAAGATGATTACTACAATCACAGTTGCAAACACTTTCTTTTTGTACTTTCTAAACTGCTAATTTTATTGTCCCTTGATGAAACCAAGTTAGCCCATGATTTCTTTGACCAAAAAAGCACTAGAAAGCAACATTTGTAAGGACAGTACAAAATTGACCAAGTGTGAATGCTGGAGCACTTACAAGTGACGCCACAAAATGTAAGCCACAAAGAGCAACGTGAAGGTGTTTCCATGCGATGGCTACCTTTGTGCCGCAAGGTATAATGTGCATATTGGTTGGTATTCCAAACCATTCTTCTCCATGGCACGGCAAAGTCTGAGAAAGGCTTGCAGTATCATAAAGATGGCTGGGCAGCCAAGTTAAAAAAACCACCACCACCAAGCCAGCAGCACCCCCTGTATGGCAGTAATGTGTGCCAGTTCTCACGATCCCATTTCTCAGAAGCAGTCATATGATGAATACAGTGCAAAGTCTCTGAGGTTTATGAGGCTCTTGCTGATCCGCTGCCTAGGCTTTAAGTTGCATCTCACTGGGCAGCAGCCTATGTAGTTTTCTGCCGCATTGCCCCTCCTAGGCAGCATGGAAATCACATGATTCAGCTTGGACCGGATGGCAGAGTAGTGGACTTGCCTCTCCTTGTTCAGCTTGCGGAAATAGTCTGCCCTGTGGTTGGCAGCATAGTCTATGGACCTCAGGTATGTCAGCGAGCCTGGAGAGCTTGCCCAAGGGCACTGGGAAGACAGTGAAGAAAGCGACCGAGCGCTAGATGAAGTTGAAGTGGCCTTCCTACAAATGGGAGATACTTCTTTATATAGCAGCCTCTGAATGTAAAACTTAGTTAAGGACACATAACTTGTGGGGTTGAGGTTTGCACTTTACCGTGAGGGTGTAGCTTGGACATTTGCTGAGGGGTCCAGAGGTGAGGAATTTGAGTCTGGTCCTTCCACAGGTTGGGAAGAAGGAGGTGGGAGGCTGTCCCCAATCTGAGAACAGGACAGCGCGTCCTTCTCTTACCTCCTTCTTCAGCGCCCCCTTATAACATGCAGTGAATCTTATGTCTTCCCTCCACAGGCTTTCCCAGTCATTTTGATATTTCTACAGGATATTTCTATTTGTTTTTTCTACAGTCATTTGTGGCCCCATAGCAACAGCCCGGCAGTGGGGGATGCTGAGCCCCTCAATATTGGGGGAACTGAGCACCCTGTCTACAAATACTAAGGGGGCTAAAGCCCTGGGTGGCCAGGAGGTCAGTGTGCCCTGCCTTCTACCTGCAGTGGGTGATTCCAACCAACTGAGGCAACAAGTCCTCAGCAGAGATTTAGCTCTGCTGGGATCAGGAGATTCTGCAAATAGCAGGGGCATGTAGAATTGAATGGTTTTGCGCCGTAGGTTGTATTTAGATGTGGTTATTATTGCTTTGGTGTTCCTGATTATTCTGTTAGGGCTTCTGTCCCCCCCCCCATGTTTCTTTCACACTACATTACCTGTTCTGTGTTGGAACAGTTTCCTCACCATCTTTTACAAAGGAAATGGGGCTGCTGCAGTTGGAAAGATGCCTTACTTGGTTATATGGCACAAATGGTTGGAACCCCATGGTATTAAAGCTTAAGACACTCCTGCAAGGAGCACTCTGAATGTACTGCCATTGGGGGGAATCAGGCTGCAGAATGTTTTAGCTTCCTCTGTCTCTATGTTTTCTGAGGTGTGCATCCTCAGAAAAGGTTGAGCGTTTTAAGTGAGGCAAAAGTTCTTTGATGGCAGGGTGTGAATTGTGGAGCAGATTATACATTTTAGATAGATATTTTCCTTTAGGCTGGATTAGAGTTCCCTTTAGTTTTGATATTTCTCCAGCAAACCCTATTTTCCTTGTCTTCCATTCAGTTGGAAGTATTGGAGCCAGCCTGTCAAATATATATGGATTTCAAAGTTCTTAATTTATTAATTTTTCCCCCTAATAACATTTTATATGTTGCCCAATTTCCCTTCATGTTTTTCTTCCTAATGCCAAAGCCTTCGATGGGTGAAATGCACCAAGGGGTTGTAGGTTCCAGGAGATATTTATATTTTATCCATGGTTTATATAAGGTCTGAGTTGTGTGGCTGCATCTTCTGGTAAGGTGTTGGCAAGGGATTGAATCTGAGTGCAGAAATGGAGAAAGGACACTTTTGTTGAGGGGTTTTTAAGCGTTCATGTTTCTGTACAGACATCAGCTACATGAATGCTTCCAAAACCCCTTAACACAGAGAAAGCTAAGACATTCTGCAGCTTGATTGCCCCCCAATGGCAGAACATTCAGAGTGCTCCTTGCAGGCATATCTTAAACTTTAATACCATGGGCCTCCAACCATTTGGGCCATATGACCAAGCAAGGCATCTTTCCAACTGCAGCAGCCCCATTTCCTTTGTAAAAGATGGGAAAAACACAGTTCCATGGATCAATAGGTAATGTAGTGTGAAAGAAACATGGGGGGGGGGGGAGACAGAAGCCCTAACAGAATAATCAGGAACACCAAAGCAATAATCACCGCATCTAAATACAGCCTATGGCACAAAACCATTCAATTCTACATGCCCCTGCTATTTGCAGAATCTCCTGATCCCAGCAGAGCTAAATCTCTGCTGAGGACTTGTTGCCTCAGTTGGTTGGAATCAATGACTGCAGGTACAAGGCAGGGCACACTGAGCAGACCTCCTGGCCACCCAGGGCTTTAGCCCCCTCAGTATTTCTAGACAGGGTGCTCATTTCCCCCAATATTAAGTGATCCACAAGAGCCAGATTCTGGACTTGAAGAATTCCAAGCACATTTATCTTCATTTTTCATTTTGGCCAAAATTGTGCCAATACCCGTAAACTAAATTTGGCATCAATTGTGTATTTATTTGGGGAGGTCTTGGGGGTCTTAACACGCAAGGCACCAAAGTCAGCCATGGAAATCTTGCAAGGTGTCATAGATTCCATAGGTCCTCTCCAGTTGTACAGAAGATAGAAGGAGAGAGGGAGGAAAGACCTTGACTGGAGAAAGGATCAGATGTATTCTTCATGCTAATTTACTGGTCAGGAGATTTCTTACTGAAATCCAACATTGCAACAGCTTGTGACAAATGTGGACAGATCTTTTGTTTGTTCAGAAAAAAGGGCAACACAAAAAACCAACAACTTTGCATATATGCAGCTTGTATGTATATTTTGGATTATAGTTTTTTAGCATCATTTTGAAAGAGGACTTTCAAGAATATGAAAACTGAGGTGTCTTAGGACTGTTTTGCCTCATGGTTTTTGTTGCTGAACTCTAATAGAGAGAACACATGTATACACCCTTTGGACTGCGTCTGATGAAGCACTGCCGTTCACTTCTCTCCTCTTGAAGCATAAACTCTGCTGATGTATGTTGAGAAACTGCAGCAGAAATTGCAGTGTATATATATGTGTGTGTGTATATATATTTATATATTTGTGTTTTTTAAAGAAACACCAGCTTAAGATTTATTATGAAAAAGCTTTTATGAAAAGTTTTTTTTAAAAAACACACACACCAAAGGAAGTACAATTCATGGATGAAGAAATCAACCTTCCTGCCAAAAAAGATACATGTGTTCTCTCTATTAGGGTTCAGCAACAAAAAACATGAGGCAAAACAGCCCTAAGACACCTCAGTTTTCATGTTCTTGAAAGTCCCCTCCCCCCCCAAAAAATGATGTTAAAAAACTATCATCCAAAATATACATACATGCTGCATATATGGAAATTTGTGGGTTTTTTTGTTGCCCTTTTTTCTGAGCAAACGACAGATCTGTCCACATTTGTCACAAGCTGTTGCAATGTTGGAAGTGTGCGATTTCAGTAAGAAATCTCCTGACCAGTAAATTAGCATGAAGAATCTGAGTGTTCAGAGCTTTTAAAAAAAATAAAAAATAATCCGCCCAGTTTCACACACAAACCCCACAAAATTTCTTCTTGTGCAAAGTTTCTTCTTGTTTAATACAGCAATACGATAGTTATTAAAAAGTGGGCTTGCTTTCACTGCCCCCCCGGCCTGCAAATTTTGTTTTCAGGCCGTTGCAAGAGAATAACAGATTGAGGGCAGAAAGTCAAGGCATCAGCAACTGGCTGGCCAGACCCATGTTCTACAGTTTATCTGGAAGAGAATGGTGGAGGTCTCTCCATTACTGGATGCACGGGGTTAAAACATCTGATCCTTTTCCCAACCAAGGTATTTTTCCTCTCTCTCCTTCTATCTTCTTTACAACTGGAGAGGACCTATGGAATCTATGACGCCTTGCAAGATTTCCACGGCTGACTTTGGTGCCTTGTGTGTTAAGACCCCCAAGACCTCCCCAAATAAATACACAATTGATGCCAAATTTAGTTTACGGTTATTGGCATAATTTTGGCTAGAATGAAAAATGAAGATAAATGTGCTTGGAACTCTTCAGGTCCAGAGTCTGGCTCTTGTGGATCACTTGCTGGCTGCTTCCAGTGGCTGCAAATGGTTTCTGTTTTTTTTTTTTTAATTTTTATATCAAAACAAAAAAATATTACAAACATCAAATTCAAAATCCATATTCATTTTCTAACACAAGCTTATTACAGAGATTACCTAAATTAAAATATATCTAATTGCTCTAGGCTTCCCTTTGCTCTATATAAATGCAGCGCAATTAACAAATTATATTATAAATGATATTATAGGTTCCCATATACCCCCCTCTCCCCTTCAACCATGTGTGATCTCAATATTTTACTTCTTCCACCTTGTTGTGTTGTTATTATTTAATAATACTTCAATTGCATCTATTATTATCTTGCTTACCCCTGCACATTTTACACATTCTCTATTAATATTTCAATTCCGGGACCATATTTTTTCATGTTTTCCTTCACTCCATCCCAATTTCTAGTTATTCTCTGATTTGAGTGGCCTCTAATAATTGCTGTCAATTTTGCCGTTTCTACAAACTTACCGAGTTTGTTTTGCCATTCTAATAGTGATGGGATATTCTGGCAGCTGCTGTTGTGTAAAGGAATAGATTTTTCTTGTCTTTGGGGATGTCACTAGATATTAGGCTGAAAGATTTCATGAGGTGATCTACAGCAGGGTTGGGCAGGATAATAGCCCAAATACCTAGAAACATAATCAATTTCTTTTTATTTCAAAACAAACAAACAAAAAAAATCAAAGGTCTGGTCAGTGTGCCCTGCCCTGTACCTGCAGCGGGTGATTCCGACCAACTGAGGCAACAAGTCCTCAGCAGAGATTTAGCTCTGCTGGGATCAGTAGATTCTGCAAATAGCAGGGGCATGTAGAATTGAATGGTTTTGCGCCGTAGGTTGTATTTAGATGTGGTGATTATTGCTTTGGTATTCCTGATTATTCTGTTAGGGCTTCTGTCCCCCCCCCCCAATGTTTCTTTCACACTACATTACCTGTTCTGCGTTGGAACAGTTTCCTCACCATCTTTTACAAAGGAAATGGGGCTGCTGCAGTTGGAAAGATGCCTTACTTGGTTATATGGCACAAATGGTTGGAGCCCCATGGTATTAAAGTTTAAGACACTCCTGCAAGGAGCACTCTGAAGGTACTGCCATTGGGGGGAATCAGACTGCAGAATGTTTTAGCTAACTCTGTCTCTATGTTTTCTGAGGTGTGCATCCTCAGAAAAGGTTGAGCGTTTTAAGTGAGGCAAAAGTTCTTTGATGGCAGGGTGTGAATTGTGGAGGAGATTATACATTTTAGATAGATATTTTCCTATTATTTTATTTTCAATGCAAAGTCATAACAAAAATTACAAACATTAAATCCAAAATTATACTGTAAAAACAAGAAAAAAAACAAAACATACAAAAAAGAAAGAAAAACAAAGTAAAAAACAAGACAAAAAGCATACATATACAAATAAAACCATATCATCATTCTAGTCTAATCAATACATACATATACACCTATTGACTTCCATCCTTTGTTCTAAGACCTCAAAATTTTTACTCTTACTGTATTGTTGTGTCTAATGTAGATTACTTCCATATTTGTACTTTTTAACACCATTTTTCTTTTTCTTTAACCCTGTAAAGCATCATTCATTACATACCGATATGCTTATTACAGAACAGTGTTTTTTCATATACTCTTTAGCACATCCCCGTTTTTTTAATAATTTCTGGTCTGATTGTCCCCATATGAATGCTTTGTGTCTTGGCAGTTTTATATATTCACAAATTTAATTTGCCATTCTTTCATTGATGGAATTTTTCTCCCTTTCCAGTTTTTTGCTCTAAGCATCCTGGCAGCTGTCGGAATACTTTCCGTTGATTGTCGGGAATATCGTTTGTGATTATACCTAAAAGGAATGCCTCCGGTTTTTGACTGAAAGATATTTTAAACATCTTTTTGATTTCCTCATAAATTTCATTCCAGAATTGTTTAATAGGTCAGCATTCCCACCACATGTGAACATTGTTCCTATTTCTTTTTTGCATCTCCAACAGGTATTTGATTTTAATTTGTAAATTTTAGCCAATTTTACCGGAGTTAAGTACCATTGGTACACCATTTTCATGAAATTTTCTCTGATTGTATAACATGCTGTAAACTTAATATCCCATTTCCATAATTTATCCCATTGTTCCAGCCGAATTACGTATCCTATATCGCATGCCCATTTAGTCATAACTTATTTTACTTCTTCATCCTTTAAGTCCCATTCTAATAATAAATTAAACATTTTGGATATATTCTTTTTTGAGTTTTGTAATAATACTTTTTGTAATTTTGATTCTTCTTTTTCAAATCCCATTGCTTTATCCTGATTGAATATTTGAGCAATTTGGTGATATTGCATCCATGTGGTGCAGTATTGGGTCACCTCTTCGTATGGTCTTAGTTTTAATTGGCCCTGTTCATCTTTTAGGAGCTGCTGGTATGTCGCCATTCTTCCTATCGTATTTTTCTTTTTAACCGATATTACTTCTAACGGTGAGACCCACCATGGGGTTTTCTGTTCTAACAGCCTTCTATGTCTCACCCAGACCTTATATGGTGAATTTCTAATTACATGACTTAGAAATTCTTTATGTACCACCACTTTGTTGTAAATTAGATAGGCATGCCAACCGTATCTGTTGTTCCATCCCTCCAAGTCTAAAATGTCATTATTATCTAACTTAATCCAGTCTCTGATCCAACTAAAGCATGCTGCATCATAATATATTCTCAGGCCTTCCACATCTGTCGCATGTCCTGCTCGGCTACCTATGGTGTGTGTCTTGCAGCTGATGGTGGATGTCATTTACTTCCCCATAACAACAACCCAACGGGGGATGTTGGCCCCCTGAATATTGGGGGGATTGAGCCCCCATGGCCAGGATTCAACCCAGATGGGAATGCATTTAATTATCTGTGTTTTCCAATAATTCTTGTAGTTTCCCCACCGCTATCGTCTCCACCAGTTTGCCCCAGATTTTTTTTTTGGGGGGGTTAACATTCCAATTTCTCCTCCATCTTTGCCTCGCTGGCCAGTCCCATTTCCTTGACACTGTGTGGTCAAGTTTCTCAATGTGACCTAGATGTGTTCATCTACATCTGTCGTATGTCCCACTCGGCTGCCTGTGCCCTGAGCCAAATTAATTGTTTGGTCCCATAGGCTGGCTTAATATGTGGTTTAAAAAACTGAGGATTTTGCTCTAGTTTGCTCTAGTTGGAGTTGCCAATCATTCTGGTTCTTTTCTCTTAGTTAAAAGTTGTTTATTTGTTTGGAAACCTGTTATGGTGAGAGGAATAAATATAATAAAGGAGGAATAAATCAATCTTGGTGTAGAAAAGCCCAAAAAACTGTGCAAAACCCTGTAATTCTATATTAGGAAAATAGTACCATTGAAGTAGCAAATATTTGCACTGACTGTAAAACTTGGTTAAAGACACATGGCCTGAGGGGTTGAGGTTTGCGCTTCATCCTGGGGTTTTAGTTTAGACCTTTTCCACTGCATTTCTGAGGGGAAGAGGGGGAGAGAAGAAGCAGGGGAATAAAGGGTTGTATATAAGAGTAACAGAATGCTTGTGCAACCAGTCAAGCAATAAAGAAGCTCTTGACTGTCAATTTGAGTATGACTCCTGTTGTTGTCTGGGGAAAACTCTGCTACAAACAGTGAGAAGCACACCAGAGAAGCAGAAAAGGGCAGAAGCAGTGGGGGAGAAACCTCTAATACTTTCTCCTAGGGTTGACCTCCGTTACTGGCAAGTAGACGGGCGTGGAGTTAGGAGCCAGTGTTGAGTGTGGTTGCTTGCATTGCCTTCTTCTGCCTGTCAGTGACCATCCGGGAGAGGGTGGGAATGAACCACCCCCAAACTCAGCTGCATCGGAACGAGGGATTACGGTTTGCCAAGGAGAGACGGGACAAACCATTCCTTGGACCTCTGCCAGGATCCAGGAGGAGTCACCCCCCCCCCACCAGTGCTCTTCCAGTAGGGGAGATGACATAAGAACTTAGTGGATCCTGGGGGGGTGAGTTGTAGGGGTTCCCGAAACCTCTAGCTGTCTTTCGAATGGACAGTGTTGAATATGAATGCTGGTCTGTATGATCACTATCAATAGTTGTTATTTTTTCCTCATTCAGTGGGGCTTGAAAATAGTTGTGAAAAATCACATCTAAAAAAACTAAAAAGAAAAAGAAAAGCATTTATTTCGATTTTCATTCTCTCTGCAAAAGGAAAGAAGGGAGAGGCAGTACTTCATCTCGCACAATCATTAGAGAGGTTCATTCAGGGGTTAATTAACAAAAGAGAGGAGGGGATCCTAACAGCCAGAAAGGGTGCTCTGCTTAGAAAGCAGCAAAGAGCTGGCTGCTCCATCCCTTCCTACTGCTGCTGCTGCTAATGGAGGTTTGGAGGAAAATGGGCCGAGTTCTGGGATTCGTCAGGTGGCAGCTGCCATGCCGCCAGATTCCCCCTGTCCTCCGTGCTGTGCCGGTCCACGAGGCCATTTGCAGAGGGGTGATTTCCACAGTCCCCCACCATCACACACCCCCTTCCTCTATGCTAGGGAAATAAAATTGCAGGAGTTCCCAGTTTCTGTACGTACATCAGCAATAGGTACGCTTCAGTCCTTTCTACACCAAAATGGATTCTCTTTCAAACATGCCATCAGGTGGTACCACCACACAGCTCACACCCGCCCTTAATGAACTTTTCAGCTACTTCAACCACTCCACTTTTTCCATGATCTGCATGTTCTTTTCACTCATTTTCTACAACTAGATGAAATCCATGCTACTCTCGCCCCACAACCACCACCCCGTCCCTCCAAATATTATATATAATATTTTATATATATATATCATTAATCCAAAAGTCTATATATCTAGCAGGGTATCCTCTCCCCTCTTTTCTGCAGCAAGATTGAACAAGGCACCAACATAGGTGAACACCCACACTACAAACTTTTTTTTTTTGTACTAAGCTTTTCATTTTGTCAGAATGCATCTCTTGTAACTTCAATAATGGAAAGCATTCCGGGGTTACCAATCTTGTCATATTCCTCTTCATCTTCCTCCTCTTCATCTCAATATTTCAGTTCTTCCTCTCCCCCCCCCCCTTTTGAGAAAAGGTCTGGGTCATCTGAAAAATCTACCTGCAAGACAGAAGTCACTGGCTTCTTGTGTGGCTTGTCCTTTTAGCTTCCTCTAGCTTCTTTCTTTCTGTACTGAGCTTTTCCAAAACCAGCAGCAGAAGCAGGACGGGACGGAGCAGCCAGCTCTTTGCTGCTTTCCAAGCAGAGCACCCTTTCTGGCTGTTAGGACCCCCTCCTCTTTTTTGTTAATTAATCCCTGAATGCACCTCCCTAATGACTGCGTCAGATGTAGCACTGCCTTTCACTTATCCCCTCTTGCAGAGAGAATGAAAAATCCAGATAAATGTGCTTGGGATTCTTCAAGTCCAGAATCTGGCTCTTGTGGATCACTTGCTGGCTGATTCCAGTGGCTGAAAATGGTTTCATTGTACCTCCTGAAGGAGGCATTCCAGGCTGAGAGGAATGCAAATGCACCCTCAGCAAATGTGGAGTGGTTGATGTAACTGAAAAGTTCAGTGCTGGCAGGGTTTGATTTGTGTGGCTGCAGGTATCCGATGGGGTGTTTGTGAGGGATTCAGTCTGCTTGGAGAAAAGGAATGAGAAAGTACATGAAGATTGTGGAAAAACTTGTAATGTGTCGTAATGCAAAGTACTAATATTGCCGTAGTAAAACAAGCCAAGCTAAGAAGAGTCACTCAGGATATTCAGGATTGAACCACACACCTTTAGTAGGACATCTTTTCAGGATAGAGCCCTACCATGACCAACATTTTAAATTTGGCTTGGCACCCTGTGATTTTACTGGTTTTTGGTATTTTGATGTCGCTTATATTAGTATGTATTTTATATGTTAAAGTTAAACATTTGTATGGGGAAAAGGTATAGGTTTTTTTCCTCAGAGAGGGAAGGAGGAAGAGATTAGCTAAGCATGGAAGAGGTAACCGTGTTGGACCAAGGGGTGGAGTTTATGGGCAATCTATCCGGAAGACATTTGTATTTCGAGGAGTTAGTGGTCTGACATGGTTACCATTCCTGCCTTCTCTTTCTTCTCCCTCTCGATCTCCTGAGCCGTGTATCAGGAGATTTTTAATGCTGGATGTTTTTAGATATGCTGTAAGTCCCCCAGAGTCCCTTGGAAAAGCCAGCCCAATGGGTGGAGTATAAAGATGATGATGTTGATGATGATTTATTTATACATGTAGCTGATGTGCATACAGAAACTGTGAAAAAATTGCAAAGTTTATATTTTAAAAAGGCGAATACTACAGTCACAGTTGCAAACACTTTGTTTTTGCACTTTCTAAACAGCTAATATTATTGTCCCTTGATGAAACCAAGTTAGCCCATGATTTCTTAGACCAAAAAAGCACTAGAAAGCAACATTTGTAAGGGCAGTACAGAATTGGCCAAGTGTGAAGGCTGGAGCACTTACAAGTGACGCACACAAAATGTAAGCCACAAAGAGGAACGTGAAGGTGTTTCCATGCGATGGCTACCTTTGTGCCGCAAGGTGTAATGTGCATATTGGTTGGCATTCCAAACCATTCTTCTCCATGGCACGGCAAAGCCTGAGAAAGGCTTGCAGTATCACAAAAATGGCTGGGCAGCCAAGTAAAAAAAACAACCACCACCAAGCCAGAAGCACCCCCTGTATGGCAGTAATGTGTGCCAGTTCTCACGATCCCATTTCTCAGAAGCAGTCATATGATGAATACAGTGCAAAGTCTCTGAGGTTTATGAGGCTCTTGCTGATCCGCTGCCTAGGCTTTAAGTTGCATCTCACTGGGCAGCAGCCTATGTAGTTTTCTGCCGCATTGCCCCTCCTAGGCAGCATGGAAATCACATGATTCAGCTTGGACCGGATGGCAGAGTAGTGGACTTGCCTCTCCTTGTTCAGCTTGCGGAAATAGTCTGCCCTGTGGTTGGCAGCATAGTCTATGGACCTCAGGTATGTCAGCGAGCCTGGAGAGCTTGCCCAAGGGCACTGGGAAGACAGTGAAGAAAGCGACCGAGCGCTAGATGAAGTTGAAGTGGCCTTCCTAGAAATGGGAGATACTTCTTTAGATAGCACCCTCTGAATGTAAAACTTAGTTAAGGACACATGACTTGTGGGGTTGAGGTTTGCACTTCACCCTGAGGTTGTAGCTTGGACATTTGCTGAGGGGTCCAGAGGTGAGGAATTTGAGTCTGGTCCTTCCACAGGTTGGGGAGAAGGAGGTGGGAGGCTGTCCCCAATCTGAGAACAGGACAGTACTTCCTTCTCTTTCCTCCTTCTTCACCGCCCCCTTATAACATGCTTATGTCTTCCCTCCACAGCCCCTCCCAGTCATTTTGATATTTCTCCAGGAAACCCTATTTTTCTTTTCTTTCATTCAGTTGGAAGTATTGGAACCAGTCTGTCAAATATTTATGGATTTCAATGTCTTTTCATCTCAGTTTATTAATTTGCCCTCTAATAACATTTTATATGTTGCCCAATTTCCCTTTATGTTTTCCTTCTTAACGGCAAAGGCTTTGATGGGCAAAATGCACCAAGGGGTTTTAGCTTCCAGTACTTATTTTTGTGGGAATGTTCAGGGATGCAAGAGAGGATATATTGTCTGATTATTTCCTTTTCCAACTTGTGTTAACAAGTTCCACAATTTAGCAGAGTAACATTCCCCTTTTTTAAAACTTGCAGCGGATGCATTTGCTCAGGCTCACTAAAGCCTCTATAATAACTGTTCTGGTATTTCCCCCATTTTCCCTCATTAAAGATAAAACACGACACAGTCTTCTATAAAAGTATAAAAAGGTTTACTCACACATTCTGTTTACAATTGGATCCCAGAAGGCAGACTTAGCTTAGAAAAGTAACATCTACTTGGAAACTATTCCATAAGAAGACAGTCCTTTTGTCTTGGCTGGAAGCCAAGAGGGCATCTTTGGCTAAGCAGATGTTGCTTCTTCGATTCCTGTGGAGAAAGAGAGACAGATGACTGCCCTGCCCTGTGCTTATGTCTTTATTTTTTCCCTGTATTCCTTTACTCCATCCCACTCTCTAATTATTCTCTGATTTGAGTGGCCTCTAATAATTGCTGTCAATTTTGCCATTTCTACAAACTCGCCAAGTTTGTTTTGCCATTCTAATAGTGATGGGATTTTGTCCCCCTTCCAGTATTTTGCAATCAATATCCTGGCAGCTGCTGTTTCATAAAGGAATACATTTTTCTTGTGTTTGGGGATGTCATAAGATATTAGGCCTAACAGAAAAGCCTCTGGCTTTTTTGTAAACAAAATTTTAAACAATTTTTCAGCTCCTCGTATACCTCATTCTAGAATTTTTTTACAATTTTACATCCCGCCATTTGCGTGTCGAGGTCCCCAAGACACCCCCCAGTAAAACACAATTGACACATAATTTTTAGTTTAAGGTTTTTGGCATAATTATGGCCACATCTTTATTAAAATTGCAAGCAATGTGAGTGGTTGCTTAGGCATTGGTTGCGACTATCTGACCCCACACGGGCACAGACTGACATTTGCATGCTCCCAGGGGCTCTTGTGTGGCCCTAGCCCCTTGACAGGGGTTCAGACAAAAGCATGGCGAGCCCCTGGGTTCCTTTAATGGAAAACCCTTGCAGAAGCAGCATTTTGAAGGGGCAGGCACAGCCAATCCATTCCTCTCCACCAACCAATTCCTAAACCAATGCCTAACTGCCAATCAAGCACTGAAGCTCGCTGCCCAAACCACTCACAATTTTAACCCTTCCTTCAAACCCAACGCAACAGCAGCCAACCAGGTGTTTTTTCCTGAAGGGAAAGGTGCACCCCATCAGCCCTAAAGAGGGCAGCAGCCTAGAAGGTAATCACAGGGTGCAAAATCACAGAACCACCCAAAGCAAGGACCTTTTTTACCGCCGCCTTATTCACGCACTTTCTGGCCTGCTCGGTGGTAGTTTGTCTAGGTATTGGTTCCCGACTAGCTGCACCTGACCTCAGCAGGGCAGCACTGACGACTGGGCCCCACCATATCGTCAGTACAGGTAAACATCGTGGGGGAGCAATGAACCAGGATCAGACTCAAGCTCACCCCAAATGCTCCCAGGGACTCATGCATGGCCCTACCCCTCGAAAGGGGTCGACAAAAGCATGGTGAATCCCTGGATACCTTTAACGGAATACCTTTGCGCATTGGAGGGAACAGGTTCTCCAACACACACACCCCAGACCACCTTGAACCAATGCTTTAAAATATGTTGAGTCCAGGGAGAGCTGCCATCAACTCATCCAAGTCCTCTTGCATGCAGGAATGCAAGCTTATGCTGGAGGAAGCCAGAAAATCATTTTTGCCCAGCTGCACCACCAGCGCTGTGGGAGGACCTACACAGGTCACACTCGACCGCACCAAAGGAAGGAACTCCTCCCAAAGCATTCCCCATCTGGACATCCAGGATACGTTCACATGGGCAGGAAGACCAAGATGGCACCCCAGTCCAGACTCATCAGCGCGCTTGCCAGTCCAATGTACAATGCTGTGGCCAACAATCCAAATGCGCACAGCTGCTACTATGAAAAAAGGAAATAACGAACAGGCATCAGCACAGACATCATTGGCGACGCTTCCTGACGTAACCCTTGTCAGCATCAGACTTCCAATGACCCATATTCACAATCCTGTCTACTGACAGGCCCCAGTGCGCAGCCTTTGTAGCAGCACCTATTCGGAAGGAATGAGGCGTGTTCAGCGGTAGGCAAGCCGCAATAACTGGCGCACGACACAAGCAAATTGATGCCTGGCTAACGGGAACCCATTTTTGTGCACTAGAAGCGGGCCAGCCCCCAGGGGAACAAAAAGCCAAATATTTCTGGTATCCATAACTGTGCAAAGGGCCCTCCTCACCTATGACCAGAAGCCTGATGGTGGCACTCCTTCCCACTAGGTCTGTCTTAGAGCTCCTGACTCTAATGACAAGCTCCAAAGCAAGTAAGGAAAAGTCCCGAAGCAATAAGCCTCCATACTCTCTACCCCGTTCTGGCTCCAACACAATTTCTCCAACCCTCAGTGCACCAAAAATGCAATGGAATACTGAAAGGAGTCTCGCCTTGAACTTTAACCAGCAGACAAGTCTTAATTTGTTGTGGAAACTGCATAGGTAAAAATTGACCAGCTTCCTGCCCACTGTCCTATGAAGTTGGAGCCTATTCCAACCTTCCAAGGCCCCGCACATGACAAACCTTTTACAAGAGTCTCTGAAAAATAAAGTTTCACTATAACAGACATTGCAGTGGACTGAATTCTGATAATTGTAACTACACATCCAATCTGCAGCAGATGGGCCAAATACTGCAGGGCCTTCTCAGAGGATGGGGGCAAGTTCCTTTGAATGACCGAGGACTGCCAGCTAAAGGCTAAGAAAACAGTCCAGGCCTTCTCATAAGAGCTAAAAGCAGAAGGGGAAATGGAAGCTGCTACTCCCTGTAATTACTAATTGTTGTCAAAGTGCCACAGGTGGTCCGGAAAAGTCCGGCAATAGCTGGGTGTTTGGAGCCCAGGATCTGAAGCGCTCCATCTGAAAATGGGATAGTGTGTCAGTGATATCATTAGAAGATCCTGTAATCAGGTGAGCAGAAACCACAATTTTAAACCTTAAGCAGCGCAGCTCAGAAGCGTGAGTGGAGGGGCAGAGACTCTGCTGGAGCGTGAGGACTGTTTTGCCAAGATGCTCACCACTGCCTGGTTATCAGACCAAAAGCAGATCCGACGGTCACTGAACTCCTCGGTCCAGATGTGAACTGCTACTACAATGGGGAAAACTCAAGAAAAGTTAGGTCACATTATTGCCTCACCACACCAGGCTTGAGGCCATGTCTTTGCACACCAGCAACCCCTGAAATAAAAACCAAAGGCCAAAGATCCAGCGGCATCAGCATTAACCTGAAAATCACTGTGCAGGTTCAAGGTATCCTGCCAAGGTGAACTGCTATTGCATTCACTTAGGAATTGCAACCACCACATGAGATCCACCTTCACCTCACTTGGTAAGCGTGCACGAAAGCAAGGGGACCTCGGGCTGCAGGCAGCCTGGCCAAACGGGAACGGAAGGGGCAGCCTGGGGCAACCACTCTGTATGCAAGATTAATTAAATGACCCAGCAAGATCGGATCTGATGAAGCATCACTTGCTTCAGAGGAAGTATTACAAAATAACTTTCTTCAAGGCAGACAGCTTCTCCATAGGCAAGTGGCATGTTTGAGCAATGATATCCATCTGGATCCCTAAATACGCTAAAAGGACCCTCTGTCTAATCTGCTGTCAACGGGACACCCAGCTCCTCAGTGAGGGAATAAAAGGCGTTCACTAAGACTACGCAGTTGCTGGTGTCACATGATCCAGCCAGGAGAATAATCAAGATAATGGGTCACCCCAGTGAACCAGACTTAACTCGCAAAGCCCAATGAAGGATAGTGCTAAAGGACTCAAATGCTGCACAGGGAATTGCGCAGCCCATTGGCATCGCCTTATCAATATAATAAGCGCCATCCAAATGAAAGCCCAACCACTTAAAATCTTGAGGGTGAACCGGCAATAACCTAAAAGCCGATTCAATAACGCCTTTTGCCCACAAGGCCCCTCTTCCAGTCTTTTTTTGATAAGCTTAACCGCCTGATCCAGGGATGTGTATTTCATGGAATAAAGTTCCAATGGGATGGCGTCATTCACGGGGGTCTTTGGGATGCAATAAATTATGGATCAGACAGAAATCACATGGGGCTTTCTTAGGGAGAATCCCCAATGGGGATAAATGCAAGTCGAGAATAAAAGGAGAATCAAAGGGGTCCAGCCATACGCCTCAATGCAAGCTTCTTCCAATCTGCTTTCTGGCTACCCCAGGTAGCTCTTTAACCGACTTTAGATTTGCTGTATTCCAGGCCATGGGCTGGACAGCCACGGGAATCCTAAAATATTGGGAAACCCTTCCCACAAGTACAAAACAGCTGACCAATCTGTATAAGCTTCCAGCCAGGCTTACAAGGGAGATAATCTTATGAGAGTATGGGCAAGAGGTATTGAATTCTAGCTTATCAGCCCCAGCCCTGCTTGGGCAGGGGCATTTTTGGCTTGCTGCTTTGAGCCCCCTTCTCCACCACAAAAGGGGTGCCTGTCTAATACAGCAAGCAGTGGCTGAATGATACCCAGAGCACCTAACACAAAGATGCATATATTTACAGGGCTGATGCTGGCAAGAACCGCTACTGAAGTTCCAACAAAGCTGCTGCCAAGCCAGCTGCCTGTATACCTGCTTCATTTTCTATCGCTCAGGGAATTTCCATTCGAAATGTGGAGCCATTTCAGCAGTCCACACGTCTGCGTCCCTACAATCCCAGCGAGCTGTGGGGATCTTGGCAACCCTGAGTCTAACATTCCGTCATGGCGATCGCCTCTCTACCTTAGGTGGAGCTGAAAGGCCTGGGATGGCCTCACTCTGACCCCTGTAGAGGTCCAAGGTGACATCTGAATTGCATCAGAGCTCTGAGACGATTTACCTGACAATGAAGCACAGTAGAATCACCATCCCTGCTCCTCTTTGCCCTCCTCCTGGATCACCTCCTCAGATGACCCTTCCTTTTGGAAGAAGGTGCCCGGGGCAGCAGCAAATCATCCTCTGCAGGAGAGGCAACCTCTGGAGGCATCTGCGAAGGCCCTGCCATAATCTGCAAAGACAGTGTGTGTCTGTTTGTGTGTGTGTCTGTGTGTTTTCCTTGTACGGACATTGCAGTCTGCAACTTCCTCCCTTTATTTGCACCTCCAGTGGACACCAGTCAATTCTAGAGTGCCACTCCTATGCTGTAAAGAAAATTCTGGAACCCTTTTAAAAGCTTCCAAGAACCTTCATCTGTTTCTTAAAGAATGTTTTCCTAACACCCCTCTCATTTGAACAGAAATACAGTATTAAAAACATATACAAAAGTATCCACACATTATGCAACACAATTCCCAACTTTATAACCAGTTGTGCTTGTTGTTCCATTCAAGCAACTCAATTATTGCGTTTCTTTCACTTAACAAAAAACTTCCATCACTGGTTCTCTAGACCAAGATAGTTGTTTGCTGGTCCTAAATATTTTACTTTGAACTGTTTCCTTAGTTGTTTTGCAAACTCCTTTTCCCCAAGTATTCTTGTAGCTGCCCCATCGCTATCGCCTCCACCAGTTTGTCCCAAATGGCGGGGGGGGGGGAGGTTTTAACATTCCAATTTCTGCTCCATTTTGCCTTGCTAGCCAGTCCCATTTCCTTGGCTCTTTGTGGTCAAATTCGTCAATGTAACCTAAATGTGTCCCACTCGGGTACTTGTGCCCTGCATCAAATTTATTGCTTTGTCCCATAGGGTGGCTTAAGATGTGATGCTAAAACTAAAGATTTGGCTCTAGTTGCCAATCATTCTGGTTCCTTCCTCTTGGTTAAAACTTGTTTATTTGTCTGGAAACCTGTTATGATGCCCTGCAGTATGCAAATAGATAAAATCCAATGTTTTCCCTTCCCTCTCCTCCATCTTCGCCTCACCTGCCAGGCGTGGCCATTCATATTTGTCACATGTCCCTCGCTGCTAGCAGGGCCCTGGGCTTCCCGCAGCTGCTGGTGACAGTCATGTGCGGCCCCATAGCAACAGCCCAGCAGTGGAGGATGCCGGGCCTCTCAATATTGGGGGAACTGAGCACCCTGTCTAGAAATACTGAGGGGGCTAAAGCCCTGGGTGGCCAGGAGGTCTGCTCAGTGTGCCCTGCCTTGTACCTGCAGTCAGTGATTCTGACCAACTGAGGCAACAAGTCCTCAGCAGAGATTTAGCCCTTCTGGAATCAGTAGATTCTGCAAATAGCAGGAGCATGAATTGAATGGTTTTGCGCCATAGGCTGTATTTAGATGTGGTGATTATTGTTTTGGTGTTCCTGATTATTCTGTTAGGGCTTCTGCCCCCCCCTAATGTTTCTTTCACACTACATTGCCTGTTGTTCCATGGAACTGTGTTTTTTCCATCTTTTACAAAGGCAATGGGGCTGCTGCAGTTGGAAAGATGCCTTACTTGGTCATATGGCCCAAATGGTTGGAGGCCCATGCTCTTAAAGCTTAAGACATGCCTGCAAGGAGGTGTGGGCCAGCTCTGACACAGAGCACTCTGCATCTTCTGTCTTTTGGGTGCAATCAAACTGCAGAATCTGAACTACACATGGGCTGATACCCCGGGATGCACCACTGAAGTTTTCTTCAAACATCTGGGCCTGGTGTGACACAGTATCAAATTTCATTGGACAACATTGTTTTTCACGTATGCATGCTTCTCTTCCCCCCTTAAAATGGAAGCAAGTAAGTAAAGATACACTGCCTCCGATTGTCATAACCCTTAGTTTTTCATAGGCACCTGTCTGCAAAGGTCATCCATCAGGGCGACCAAGACTGACTCAGTTCTTCGGCCAGGATTGAACCCAGATGGGAATGGATTTAAATCATCTCTGTTTTCCAAGAATTCTTGTAGCTGCCCCACTGCTATCGCCTCCTATGTCTTTTTTTTTTGGAATAATATTTATTAAAGTTTCAAAGAAATTACAAAAATAGAAAAAAGAAAAGAAAAGATAAAAAAACAAAAAATACAAAATACAGAAAAATAAAAAACAATTAAAAACAAATCAGTCTTTCCATGTCTTATCTTTCATTTGCTTGTTTCCCTGACCTCCTCACACCTCCCTTTTTTGTATTCTAGTTCAGTAGTTGTTTCAGCAAGTCCTTACCCTTTTTGCTTTTATCTTAATATTTTATCTTAATATATTGTAACTTTACATTTTCACCTTTTAACAATCCATTTTTACATACCCCTTTATAACATTATTGCTAAAACCACATAACTTCATTCCAGCATCCCTCTAACATTCCTTGATTTTACAGTGTTTCTGTAAATAGTCTTTAAATTCCTTCCAATCTTCTTCTAACGACTCTTCTCCCTGGTCTTGGATTCTGCCAGTCATTTCCGCCAGTTCCATGTAGTCCATCAACTTCATCTGCCATTCTTCCTGGGTGGGTAGATCTTGTGTCTTCCAATACTTTGCGATGAGTATGTATGCTGTTGTTGCATACATAAAGAAAGTTCTATCCTTCTTTGGCACCAATTGGCCGACCATGCCCAGGAGAAAGGCCTCTGGTTTCTTCAGGAAGGTATATTTAAATACCTTTTTCATTTCATTATAGATCATCTCCCAGAAAGCCTTAATCCTTGGACACGTCCACCAAAGGTGAAAGAATGTACCTTCATTTTCTTTACATTTCCAACACTTATTATCGGGCAAATGGTATATTTTTGCAAGCTTGACTGGTGTCATGTACCACCTGTATATCATTTTCATAATATTCTCTCTTAAGGCATTACATGCCGTAAATTTCATACCTGTGGTCCATAACTGTTCCCAGTCAGCGAACATAATGTTATGTCCAACATCTTGTGCCCATTTTATCATAACAGATTTCACTATTTCATCCTGAGTATTCCATTTCAACAGCAAGTTATACATTCTTGATAATATCTTAGTTTTGGGCAGTGGCGTAGCGTGGGGGGTGCAGGGGGGGCCGGCCGCACCGGGCGCAACATCTGGGGGTTAGGGTTAGGGTGCGCAAATCCACGGGTTAGGGGGTGCAAATCCACGGGTTAGGGGGCGCAAATTACTTGCCTTGCCCCGGGTGCTGACAACCCACGCTACGCCACTAGTTTTGGGATCTAACAGTTCTGTTTCCAATTTTGATTTTTCCACCTGGAAGCCAACTTTCTTGTCCAGATTGTAAGCCTCCCTTATTTGATAATAATGAAGCCAATCTCACACTTTATCTTTTAGTTTCTCAAAGCTCTGCAATTTCAATTTATCTCCTTCTTGTTCCAAAATCTCCCAATATTTCGGCCATTTGGCCTCCATATTGAGCTTTTTCTGAGCCTTCGCTTCCATCGGTGACAACCACCTTGGGGTTTTACTTTCAAGTAGATCTTTATATCTTATCCAGACATTAAGCAGTGCTTTCCTGACAATATGGTTTTTAAATGCTTTATGTGCTTTGACCTTATCGTACCACAAATATGCATGCCACCCAAATACATTATTAAAACCTTCTAGATCCAAAATGTCTGTGTTCTCAAGAAGCAGCCATTCTTTCAGCCAGCAAAATGCGGCTGATTCATAGTAAAGTTTAAGGTCTGGCAGGGCAAATCCACCTCTTTCCTTTTCATCAGTTAGTATTTTAAATTTTATTCTGGGCTTCTTGCCCTGCCAGACAAATCTAGAAATATCTCTCTGCCACTTCTTGAAACAGTCCATTTTATCCAAAATTTGCAATGATTGAAACAAAAACAACATTCTTGGCAATACATTCATTTTTATAGCGGCAATACGGCCTAGCAAGGAAAGCTTCAAGTTTGACCATATTTCTAAATCCTTTTTCACTTCTGACCAACATTTTTCATAGTTATCTTTAAATAAATTCACATTCTTAGCAGTCATATTAACCCCCAGGTATTTTACTTTCTTAACCAGCATTAAACCTGTCTCCTTCTGAAACCTCTCTTTCTCAATCACAGTTAGATTTTTCTCTAAAACCTTGGTTTTAAATTTGTTCAACTTAAATCCTGCAACCTGACCAAATTCTTGAATCAGTTCAAGTACTCTTTTGGTACTAGATTCTGGCTCCTGTAATGTCAATACTAGATCGTCTGCAAATGCTTTCAATTTGTACTGTTTGGCTCCGACTTGTATACCTTTGACCAGTTGGTCCCTTCTGATAATATTTAGGAGAACCTCCAGGACCGAAATAAAGAGCAGTGGGGAAATTGGGCAACCTTGTCGTGTCCCTTTCTCTATCTTAAATTCCTCCATCACCACATTGTTACCAATTAGTTTAGCCTTTTGTTCTGAATAAATTGCACCTATACCATTTCCAAAACCTTGACCAACCCCCATCCTGCTATCGCCTCCTATGTCTAGGTGGACAATGACTTTTTAACACACTGAAAGCTCCCAAGTCCAAAAGGTGTGAAGGGGGCCAACTCCCACTTGCACCGGCAAAGGCACTTTATCTGCGACTGGTGCCACCCACTCAAGCCACTGTTTGAAAGGCTGAGATGTAGGAAACATCACAATATCATACTCTGGGAAGGTACTGTCAGTACAGGACTGGACCAGAGCAGGCAGTCTGAATTGTCAACCATTTTGCATTCTATATTCCCTATCTTTTAAACAACCCTCGTTTGTTGCAGTTGTTGCGGCAGTTTTGCGGGTATTAACAGCCAGAAGAGTACTAGCAGCAGGACCAACCTACACCCCTCAGCTGTTTAGAACCTTCCTTAGGCACAATTTATACATGATCTTTGTTTTGCAGCCTTTTCAGAGCATGAGGTTAATTCCCTGGTCTCTTTGTTTTCCTAAAGAAAATGTGATATTCAATGTTGTTGGGTTTTTTTCAAAAAAAATTATTGATTTTCCAGCTCTGAAAAGGAGCACCCTGCATTTTCTGCCATTTGGGTGCAATCAAACTGCAGATTCTGAACTACACATGGGCTAATACCCCGGGATGCACCACTGAATTTTTCTTCAAAAATCAATGCTTTCTTATTTCTTCACCTTTTTGTTTCCTCCCATCTTTTACAAAGGAAATGGGGCTGCTGCAGTTGGACAGTTGCCTTACTTGGTCATATGGCCCAAATGGTTGGAGGCCCATGGACTTAAAGCTTAAGACATGCCTGCAAGGAGGTGTGGGCCAGCTCTGACACAGAGCACTCTGCATTTTCTGCCATTTGGGTGCAATCAAACTGCAGAATCTGAACTACACATGGGCTGATATCTCGGGATGCACCACTGAATTTTTCTTCAAAAATCTGGGGGTACACCACCTAAGCTTTGAGCTACCTCTCCAATAGTGACCCATCAACACCAAACACTTTGTTGTTGGCTGCCTTGGGTTAGTTCTTCAAGTAGGAGGCTTCCTTAGAAAAGTAAACTGCGCTATTAACTGACCAGGCCAAGCAGGCGTTAAAGATTTCTGTGCTAATAGGCTTTATGCAGGACGCTCTTGTGCCATGGAAAAGGTCTCTGTCCAAAGAGGTCTGGTCCTCTACTGAGTTTATCTGGGAAATGTGGCTCTTCTGCCTTCTGATAGGCTACACCTGAAAAGAGCCACTTCTGCCATTGTGAAAGCTGAGCCCTCTTGAGGTGGTAGGAGGACCCATGCAGCAGGATAAAGCCCACAATAAACACCTAGAGGATCCTCTCCTGTGAGGGCTACAGTGGGAAGGACTGGAGCAAGCAACCATAAACAGTGTGCGATAAAGTAAACGTTTATAAAACGATCTTGGGAATTTGTTGGGCTGCAGAATTGGGCAAATTTGGGCTGAGTAAAAAAAAGTACTTAAAACCATTCTCTTAGAGTTAGTTTCATACTTGGATGCTTCATATATATTAGTGCTGATGAATAAAGTATACCTGATGAGGTGCTGTACTTAGAGGTGCTTGGTTTTCCTTTAAAGCAAATAATGGGTACAATGATGGAGTTTTCTGCTTCTCACAATTCCTTTGTCAGCTGAGTTGTTGCCAAACCTCTAATCTATTTTTGAAAAGAGTCTTGGTAATAGTAATAATAAGCAATAATGGGAATATTGTTGGCTCTGTACCATGCCATGCTAATGAGTACCCCTTTTTATTTTAATGTTTTCTTGTTTAAGGAGAAATATATTAGTTTGCTCCCTTCCTTGCTAACTTTCCTGCTGTGGAATTCTTGAAAACTGGCACATTTTAGCCATTAAACAGGAACTTTGAATAGAAAGCATGTATTAGCTTCTGTGATCCAAACAAAGTGATCTTTTTTATTTTCTCCATTCAGTTTATACCTGCTGGGATGTATTTTGGTAATGCACTCCATAGGTATGTTCTCTTCGGTGCTCTTTCCTTGTCTGAAAAACAAGCTCCTTTTTATAATTTGCATTTTGTAGTAAAAGAATGCTAAGGATGCCTTTAGCATAAAACAAATTTTTCATGGTGGGTTCACTAGTGACAGTGAAGCAGGGAATATACCTATCATTGGGTGAAGAATGGAAATGTCTACTGTAGGAATGGGGGACCTGTAGGCCCATCTAGATGATGCTAAACAATATCCGCAATCATCCCTAGGCAGCATGGCCAGTGGTCAAGAATGATGGCCTTCAGAGGAACAAAGATCAAAGATTCTCCATTCCTGGTGCAGATAGAAGAATTGTAATTATTCCACCACAGGGAAAAATAATACATAGTGTGTGTGTGTGTGTGTGTGTTTGTGTGTCACAATTCATCATGCTGTTTTGTGTCAACATAAGCTGAGTTCTTTTCTATTCTTGCTGGATGTTCAAGAAACTGCCAGTGTAATGAGATGTCACACAGAAGGATGTCAACTCTTAGTGAAGCTTCTGAGAGCGTTGCAATTTTCGAGGATGGTTGAAGGCAAAAATTGGGAGACTTCATAGTGAAAATGGATCGAATGCCCACCTTTTAAATTTGTTTTTAAAATAACGTTTCTATCTGTCAGATTGAAGAGCATCTTGAAAACATGACTGCCATGAACAAGCACACAAGCAGCTAATAATGCAAACAGCAAGACTCTCTATATAGTTTGTCTCCCGCCTCTCAATGGCTCTTTAACTAACCTTTTGATTTGGGGTCCTTTGTATGACACCATATGCAGCTTTATTATTTGAATCTCAAAAGGATTCAGGTACCTTTCCCTTTCAAGATATTGTGTGATAATTTTACTTTTATTTAAATCTTTGACATGTGAGAAACTGCTTTACCAGTCTGATAAAGCAAACCCCAATTAGATGGTGGTGGTGATGTTTGAAAGATTTGCTTGACTGACCCCAAATTAATATAAAAAGGATGAAATTGTATTGAGGAAAATCGTACAGGAATAGAAGTATACAGGAATGATGTATGGGGTCTGTAATGATCACTGCATAAAATCCTATGGCAGGGGCTGGCAGTGGTCTACCCATTTTGCGGGGGGGGGGGGGTTCAGAGTTGTCGAGCAGCAGTCCTTTACTGAGCCTGTCAGGCCCCGCCACAACCCAGGTAAAGAGAAGCAGGGCAGGGCCCTTCAAGCTATCAGCAGGTCAGTCCTGGGCAGCAGCAACGGCTTGAAATTTCAGAAAATAAATTGATAGTTTTTTTCCTAATGTACATATTTTTCAAGATTCAAAAGGCAAGAGAATAAGAATTGGGTCGTTATCCGTGGCCGCTTCTTAAGACCAAAGAGAAGCAGAAAGACCAGACTCCTCCACTGCCCTCACTTCCGATTGGACACTGTGCCAATGACACATTTGTTGACTTTTCTGGCCAAGCGGATGGTATGTTGCACTGAATTTCATATCGGTAAAAAGTAATGTTGTCCAATGTTATATGATATCATTATATGATAAGAGTCCCAATCTTCCTTTAACGCACTCACCAAGGCCTCTCATTACCTGGAACATTAATGATCCAGGCTCACTCCCAAATAGGAGATGGGTTTGGAAAGAATTTAAAAGAGACAGAAAGAGATTTTAATTCAGGAAATTCACCAGAGGAGCTACAGTTGATTTTTCTGCATATTTCCTAAGCACAAAAAAGGTTGTGTTTTGTATTTCTTGGTTCCTAGCACACTCCCCAGCCCTATATGCCTGTCTGCAGAGTTAGCTTCACTCATGCTGTCAGGCAACTAAATTTGCCCTGAGTCTCTTCAATTTCCCTGGCATTGGTGCTCTATGGCCAAAGGATGCTGCTTCTTGCATCTGTTCACTCACTGTAGTAATGCCAACTTTCCCCACTTAGGCAAGTTAGAACCAGGGCTTTTTCTCAGCTGGAACTTGCTCGAACAGATCCAGCACCTCTCAGGTGGGCACCATTAGAGAACAAGGGAAGTATTCATGAGTTCTGGCACTTCTTAAAAAATAGAAAAAATACTATACGCGTAACTAAACATGAAGCTGAAATATATTGACCAGACAAAATTTCAACGAGTAACAGGTTTTTTTAAATAATTCACATACATAGTAAAAAGGTGCCATGATGCCATTCTGTGAGCTATGGTAAAATAGCATGCATATCTGCAGCAAAGCAAAAGGAAAAAGTGCCCCATTTCTGCTTTCAGTTGTATACTAGGAATCAGTTTTGTGAACTTTATGATACAAAAAGCTAACTATTTTTTTTTAAAGCAGCAACCCAAATATAACTATGAAACAAAACGTATCAAGAACTATACAACCACTACACCTCATTTGGATGCTTTGCCAATGAAGTAGTTCATTTATTAACTTATTAAAAGAAAAGCCACTCCTAATATATTTTCTTTCTTTTTTTAAGTAATTTTTATTGAGTTTTCCATTAAATCATATTCACCTTTTGTTACATAATTCTATGACTTAATATATTACTTTGTAAGAGCATCGACCTCCTGCCCTCCCTCTTTCTGACTTCCACATAACTTCCCATATTCTTGGCATTTCTATAAGCACTTATTTACCCTTTGTCAAATTATAATCAATCAATCAATCAATCTTTATTACGGTCCAGAGACCCAACAAATCATTACAAATCAACACACAATTCATACAGCCTACCTCCAGGTTAATCAAGCATTTTGTTTAGAATATAGGGCTCATTTGTTCTTGCAACCACCGATAAAAACTTTGCCACTGCTAACGTTCTAGCATTTGTCTGGTCTTCCAGTAGGAACCTGACATAGTGAGCCTCTGATTTTCCCAGGAAAGGTACCAGCAAGCGTAGTATCAGTTCAGCCCTGGCCTGCTCATATTTTGCACAATGCAAAAAAATATGATTTATGGAATCGATGTCTTGAGCACACGAGCAAAGTCTGTCCTGGTAGGGAATTCCTCTCAACCTACCATCCAACACTGCAGAGGGAAAGACATTTAGTCTGGCTTTGGTGAAAAGCCTTCGGTAGTTAGGTACTGTCAGGTTTTTGATGTAAGATGTTAACTTAAAGACATACCCATATTGAACTCCTACTGTCAGCGGACTACAGACTGTGTGATCTAGATCGCAAGTCACTGTGTGCATTGTCCCATAATCTTTGCTTTAAAATCTTTTGGGCGCCTTCATAACCCAGGTAATACAGTTGGGGGGGGGGGAGAGACAGACCAATAGAGGTGGCTTTTTTAGCCATGGTTTTCTGCCATTTGCTGACAAATTCCTCATTGGTCAAGTGTTGGTACAAACCCTTCCCTAGATTAAACACTGAAATCCTGAGCCAATGTTTTAGGGCAGCCCACCACGCTTTAGTTGAAATTGGGCATTCACCAGCTTCTAACAGAAGTACGGAGTTGGGGACGCAGTTAGGTACCTGCAGCAGAGATCGTAAAAATTTTGCCTGAAAGCCATCTAGCTTTGGCAGGTCCCCATTATGCCAGACATTTGCTGCATACAGGAGTTGGGAAACGGGCTTTGCGTTGAAAACCCTCAAGGCTGCTGGAACATATTTGCCGCCCTTTGTGAAGAAGAATCTGAGTATGGCTAGCTTTGTAATCTCCGCCTTTTGGAGGGAGGTTTGCCAGTGGTGCTTCCAAGATCCTGTATGATGAAATGTGAGCCCTAGGTAACGGAAGTATTTTACCTGTTCAAGGTTATGGCCATCCAGCATCCATTTAGACCGGGAGAATCTTCTTTCGAAGACTAAAATTTTAGATTTTTCATAATTAATGGATAAACCATTTCCAGAACAGTTTAAGAATAGACAAAACAATGTGGGGACCAAAATACAACCCTGTATCACCCCCCTAGTCATCTCGATGCTGTTTGATAGCTGTCCCTGTCGACCGCATTGGACCTGCAGTTTGGTTCCATTGTACAGGGCTTTTATGAGAAAGAGAAGTCGTTTGTCCTGCAAAATCAGACTTAATTTGGACCATAGCTGGGATCTGGGGATGGAGTCAAATGCTGATTTCAGATCCATAAAGGCCACGAAGAGTTTACCCTGTAGGGGCCTGGTATACTTCTCGGCTAGGAAGGACAGCATTAGGCAGTGGTCTGTTGTTGAATGGTTCTCACGGAAAGCTGCCTGGGCTTCAGATAGTATATTATGTTCATTTAGAAAAGCTGTCAGTTTGCTACTGAGGAAACGGGCATACAGCTTCCCAATTATTGAGAGCAGACTAATTGGCCTATAATTGGAAGGTACATTTGGGTGGCCTCTCTTAAAGATTGGAACTACTATAGCATGCTTCCAGCTATATGGTACCTTACCCGAGTTATTTACTACCGTAAAGAGTGCTGCCAGAAGCAAACCAGTGCTGGTTTGATGTAATCAACTCTGCTAGGATGAAGTCTTTCCCCGGAGCATTTCCACTCTTCAGATTCCCAATTAATGTATGGATTTCCTCCACAGTAACCGGCCTCCAATTAGGGAGCAGTGACAATTCTGCCCTGTCATCCTCCTGTAAGCTGGAAGGGAGGTTTGGATTTTCCATAAATATATTTCTGAAGTGATTCTCCCAAACCTGAGCTGGAATGACACAGCTGGGGGCTGAAGAACTATTTTTCATTGAGTCGGAGACCAGTTGCCAAAAGAGTTTAGTTTCATTGTTTAGTGAGGCATTCAATAGCAGGGACCAGGAATTTTGTTCGGACTGCCTTTTTTTTGAGGCCAAAAGGGCTATATACTCTTTTTTGATTTTGAAATAAGATGGAGGTAAGTAGTTTAATCCTGCGTTTCTATAGGCCAAATAAGCATTCCTTAAGGCTTCCTTCTTTGTGCGGCACTCTTGATCAAATCAACCGCGCCCTTTAGTTGTTTTTTAAAAAAAGATATTTATTGGAGTTTTACAAAAACATAAATTTAAAAGATCATATAAAAAGAAAGAAATACAGTAAAAGAAACATAGAAAAATACATAAAATAAGAAAAGGAAGAATAAAAACAAATCCATTTTTGTAACCCTAACTCATTATCTTATTTCCTTGGCCTCCTCACACCTCCCCTTTTTGTATCCCCATTTAAATAATCAAATCAGCAAATCCTTACCCTCTTTCGTTTCTCTTAACTCTATATCTTAACATATTATAACTCTATATTTTCATCCATTTTCAGTTCAATTTTGCATACTCTTATTAACTTTGTTGCTAATGCCACTTATTTTCAATCCAACATCATTTTTAACATTCATTAATTTTACAGTGTTTCTGAAGATAGTCTTTAAATTTCTTCCAATCTTCTTCCACCAACTCTTCTCCCAGGTCTTGGATTCTGCCAGTCATTTCCGCTAATTCCATATAGTCCATCACCTTCATCTGCCACTCTTCCAGGGTGGGTAGATCTTGTGTCTTCCAATACTTTGCAATGAGTATTCTTGCTGCTGTTGTTGCGTACATAAAGAAATTTCTATCCCTCTTTGGCACCAATTGGCCGACTATGCCCAGGAGAAAGGCCTCTGGTTTCTCAACTGCACCCTTTAGCAGTGCGTGGCTTGCCGGCTGAGTTTATGTTAACCGAAACCACATCCTGCAAGGACTCAATGAGATTTTCGTAAGCCGTCAGGGAGGAGTCTATTGATAAATTGTTTATTTATAATTGATCTTAACTTAATTGCAGTTTGTGAATTCAATCTATTCTCAACTGCAATTGCTATCTCAGGTGTCCATTTTTTTTTCTACGCAATGCTGGATAATTTGCTTTATCTATAACCTCATGTCCTATGTGAGAGCGCTGAATTGAATTTTGGCCAGTAGTGGAGATGATTCGAGGTAGGTGGTCGCTTTCAGTCCTATTATCTCTGGTGAATTTTTTAATTGATTCGAAGGCCTCTCTGTTAGTGAGACAGTAGTCTACTGTGCTGGCTCCATTTGTATTTATGAATGTGTACTCGCCTTCTCTGTCCCCGGGGAATGCCCCATTAGCAATGATGAGGTCAAGACTTATTTGTAAAAAAGTCAGGCAGAATCCGGCATAGTTCATTTGGCAATCTTTCGAATGTCTACATGGGGGTGGGTTTAGAAAGAGGGCGCTATTTTCCTTTAGATCTCTTAATATTGGGAATTTTATTTCCAGGCTATCATCATTTGAGCCTATTCTGGCATTCATATCTCCCATTAGGTAAAAAGGCAATCCAGGGTACCTAATTTGTAGGGAATAAAGGAAACTATGGAATTTACGCCACATGCTCTCTATCTGTGTTTGCACTGTATATGGTGGGATGTAAGCTGAAACAACATCCCACCATGATACTCTTGGATTCCAGATGCAAAGTGATCCCCAGTGCAAGCTGCTCGAAAGCTGAGCACTCAGTAACTTGTGACGCCAACTGAGTGGAAACCAGAGTTACTAGGCCCCCCCCCAGTAGTCCCCTTCCGAGCAGTTTAGAGGCCTTGATTTCATAGGCGTCGTAACCATCGAAAACTATGGTGTCAGTTGCCCAAGTTTCCTGCAGCATTATTATGTCAAAACCTGTTATATATTCACGAAATGGCTCGTCCCCTAGTTTGTTGGCCCAACCTGCTATGTTCCATGAGATAAAGTTAAGGCTGCTCGTTCCATAACTGGCTTGGCTTCATTGTGGTGGGGAAATTGTTATCAGCTCTCTCACTGGTTCGGTAATGATGCAACCTTTCTTAGGATATGCACGGTGCTGTTGTTCTCGGGGTTGATTTGCAGCATTTTCCCGATTTCCCGGCATCGACGGTGTTATCTGAATTGCTGGGACCATCGGGGGGGGTCTTCGTCAAAGACAATTAAATCTGTCTCTGGCTTTCTATGTGTCCCATTTCCCTTGGGAGGGGCGTCACTTGGCATTGGCTGATCAGATTCCAGTGGAGTAGAGAGTGGTGAAATTCTGGATCTGCCAAAGGCGTAATAGAGTGTCCTATCTTTGAATTATCTAGATTGGGCTGGCGTTCTTGGTGTGTTTGGCCTTTTTGCTCAGATGTTTTCCTCTCCAAGGGATTGTTGAGGCTGGGTTCACCGCACATATTTATCTTTGACGGCCCTTCCAAATGAATCATGGCCCTATGGCGAAAGCCCTTCGGCAGAGAGGGCATTGATTGCTTGGGGTCGGTCCGGCTATACGACAAGTTTGGCAGTAGTTGTTTTTGTTCTGTGTCTTTAAAAACAGCCTTAAAACAATATTATAGTCCTGTAAAATGGTCCTATATTTCAGTAGCATTTTAGGGGTAGCTGAGTCAGAAAATGTCAGCATGAGTCTAGTGTGCTGGGGGTCCGTGCAAAGCAAGTTTATCGCGATCAGAGTGTTGCAATGGATATTTAGTAAAAGCTTAAAGTTTCTCTTCACACTGTTGATTGATTTCCAGTAAGGCAGCATACCATTAAAAGGATATATATCAAGAGCTACTTGAGTACTTTGTAGGATCAGGTCCCTACTTTCGCTTTTGTTGTTTTTAGCACTTGTAGTCTCTCAGCTATCAAGTCCAGACCAGTTACACCCCTGTACACGATGGTCTAGAGGGAGGGCAACGCTATGGTCGGTCTCTTTAGTACTGAGTGAGCTGAGTGAGCTATTTTTGGCTGCCAGGAGCACCAACTCCGTCAGGAGAGACGTTACCTTTTCTAATTTGATGTTAATTTCCTCCACTGTTCTTGCAGTCAGCAGATAGTGGTCCGCGAGTATTTCTGCATAGAGCGGTGCCCCCTCAGATGGTAGTTCGTGGGATAGTTCATGAGCGCTCATCTCAGCATTCTCCCCTGGGTGATCTCCACCCATTAAAGCATCCCCACCTACCTGGGAATGAGTTCTATTTGGTGTAGTAGGTTCTGAGTTCTGTGCTCTTACAAAATCGTCCATTTTGCTCTGCTTGCTCTTCTGCTGTGCGCTCACTTGTGGAGATGAGGTCGGTCGTTTCTTTTTCCTAGGCATTTCCCAGAGATAGAGCCGCTACTAATTTCTGTTGTAAATCAGGAAGCTCGGCGTCTACCCACGATAGGGCGTCTAATCTCCACTCCTGTTGAGCCGGAGCTAATTAAGGCTTTCTCCGGAACTTTCCAGACTTTCTCTTAGACTTTTAACTCAAGCCCTTGACTCAAGCTTTGTAAATTACTAGCTGCCAAATAACAAAGATAAAATACTGAGGCTGATGAAAGCTAATAAAAACTGATAAAAATAATAAAAACAGCATCAACTGATGCGGATCTCAAGTCGACGCTACCACTAACGGCAACGCCATTTTGGGATTCCTTAATATTTCACCTTATTATCGGTAAATCAGTTCCTTATAGTTACATTACAAAACATTTCAATTCAAGCCTACAAACGTTTTCAAATGTTTACAATTTTCTTTCATATAAAATATAAATTTGTTCCAGTCCTTTTGAAACAGTTTGTCACGCTGAGTCCGGATTATGTCTTCGAACTCCATCATCTTGACCTGCCAGTCTTCCAGTGTTGGAAGTTCCTGCTCTTCCATTTCTGAGCCAGAAGTGTCCTTGCAGCCATTGTGGCATACATAAACATGTTTACATCACTTTTATGTATTTCCTCACCAATTAAGCCTAATAGAAATGCCTCTGGTTTTTTATTAAAATTATATTTCAAAACCTTTTTTAACTCGTATATTATGTCCCAGAAGGCTTTCACTTTAAAACAAGTCCACCACAGATGGAGGAAGTTCCCCTCCTTCTCCTTACACTTCCTACAATTTTTGTCTTGATTTCTATACATTTTAGCAAGTTTGGCATGTGTAAAAACCATCGATACATCATCTTAAATATATTTTCTTTGAGTGACACACATGCTGTGAATTTAATTGTTTCGGTCCACAGTTTTCCCCACCTTTTAAAATCAATATTTTGCCCCAAATCCTGGGCCCACCTAATCATAACACTTTTTACCTCTTCATCCTTTGTGTGCCACTCCAGTAGTAACTGATAATTTTCGACAGTATTTTCACTTTACTACCCAGTAATTCTGTCTCTAATTTAGATTTCTTACTTCCAAATCTGTTTCTTTTATTATCCTCTCTAAACACATCTTGTAACTGATGGTATTGCAACCATCTTTCCTCTTAGTTCTTCGAATGTCTTTAACTTTATTTTATTATCAGTTCCATCAGCAAGTCTTTGTATGTCGCCCATTCAGTTCCCATATTTATTTATTTTTTGACTGCAAAAGCCTCCAGAGGTGAGAGCCACCTCGGAGTTTTGCATTCCAATAATGTTTTATGTCTGCTCCACACCTCATACAATGATTTTCTAATAGTATGGTTCAAAAACCCTCTGTGCATTCTGACCATTCTGACCACAGGTAGGCGTGCCACGCGAATCTGTTGTCAAATCCCTCCAAATCCAATACATCTGAATTATCTAAGGTTATCCATTCTCTCAACCAACAAAAACACGCCGCCTCGTAGTAAATTTTTAGATCTGGCAGGGAAAAACCGCCTCTTTCTTTTGCATCTGTCAATATTTTATACTTAATTCTTGGCTTTTTAACCTGTTAGATAAATTTAGACAATCTTCTTTGTTTTGTTCCACCAGAATTGTCTGAAATAAAAACAACAGTCTCAGTAACATGTTCATTTTGATAGCTGAGATTCTACCCATCATTGATAATTTCATTCTAGTCCATATCTCCTGATCTCTCTTCACTTCATTCCACACCTTTTCATAGTTGTCTTTAAAGAGGTTTATGTTCTTAGATGTGAGCCAGACTCTATCTTTTTTTCTATCGACATACCTGTCTTTTGTTGTAGTTCTATTTCTTTACTGTCCAAATTTTTAGTTAATATTTTTGTCTTATTTTTGTTGAGCTTAAAGCCTGCTAATTGCCCATACTCGTCAGGCTTTTTCAAAGCTTCTATTGCACTGGACATAGGTTGTTCTAAATTGAAGACAACGCCATCGGCAAAGGCCTTATACTTATAATCTTTTGAGCCTACACCAATCCCCTTTATTTCTTTTGTTGCTTCTATTTTCCTCAACAGGACCTCTTGTATTGTTATAAATAACAATGGCGATAGCGGGCACCCCTGTCTGGTTCCCTTTGTTATCTCAATTTTGTCTGTGAATATGCTATGTGAATATGCTAAATATGCTATCAATTTAGCATATTGTTCCAAATAAATAGCCCGAATACGATTTAAAAGTTTTTCACCGATGTCCATAAATTCTAAATTTCTTTTCAAAAAATGCCAAGAGACATTATCAAATTCTTTTTCAGCATCCAGAAACATTAGGGCGGCTTGTTTGTCTCTCCTGGAGTCCAGATATTCCATTATATCAATTATATTTCTTTCTCTCCCCCCCCCCGCCCATGGAATAAATTTATTCATAGGAAAAAAAGGTGCATGGGTTTTTTTAAAAAGTGAAACCACTCTCATCATTTATTAAGTTAAAAAACACAAATTGAAAAGCACCGATCAGACATTGCATTTCGAGGCCTCCATTGCAAACTGAAATCTGGTTGCAATTTTTTTGGGGGGGGGGAAGGATCTTGGCTTTTTTAAAAGGGATTCGGCATTCGGGGAATTCCAAGATGCAGGACAGAGACGCATTCGGGGCGGGCTAAAAACCTCAAGGGATCCCACTCTGACATTTGGAAATCTCTCCTAGGGCTTCCTTCTGGCTAGTCTAAGGGAGGGGCAGGGCTAGCTGCCCTGGCGTTGGGAGATGGGGGCCACATGGGGACAGAACAGGGTGTCAAGGGGCCATGGCGATCCAGCCGAGGATGAGGAGGGCTTCTGCCCCCCCCATGTTTCTTTCACACTACATTACTGGTTGTACCATGGAACTGTGTTTTTTCCATCTTTTACAAAGGAAATGGGGCTGCTGCAGTTGGAAAGATGCCTTACTTGGTCATATGGCACAAATGGTTGGAGCCCCATGGTATTAAAGTTCAAGACACGCCTGCAAGGAGCACTCTGAATGTTCTGCCATTGGGGGGAATCAAACTGCAGAATATTTTAGCTTTCTCTGTCCCTGTGTGTTCTGAGGTGTGCATCCTCAGAAAAGTGAGACAAAAGTTATTTGATGGCAGCATGTGAATTGTGGAGGAGATTATACATTTTAGATAGATATTTTCCTTTAGGCTGGATTAGAGTTCCCTTTAGTTTTGATATTTCTCCAGCAAACCCTATTTTCCTTGTCTTTCATTCAGTTGGAAGTATTGGAGCCAGCCTGTCAAATATATATGGATTTCAAAGTTCTTGATTTATTAATTTCCCCCTCTAATAACATTTTATATGTTGCCCAATTTCCCTTCATGTTTTCTTCTTAACGCCAAAGGGTGAAATGCACCAAGGGGTTGTAGGTTCCAGGAGATATTGATATTATCCATGGTTTATATAAGGTCTGTGTTGTGTGGCTGCATCTTCTGGTAAGGTGTTTGCAAGGGATTGAATCTGGGTGCAGAAAAGGAGAAAGGACACTTGTGTTGAGGGGTTTTGGGATACCCGGCTACGAGTAACACAAGTGCATCCTCTGCAAATTTGGAGTGTGTGCAGTAACTGAAAAGTTCATTAAGGGCAGGTGTGAACTGTGTGGCTGTACCACCTGATGACAAGTTTGGAAAGGAATCCATCTTGCTATAGAAGAGGGCTGAAGCGTTCATGTAGCTGCTGTCCGTACAGACACTGTGGGAAATCTTGTAACTATATTTAGTTAGCATAGAGGAAGGACCTGGGATGGGAGGGGGCTGCGGAAACCATTCCTCTGCAGATGGCAGAGGATTTTGCCGTTCATTTGGAGAGGGGGGGGGGTATTAACATTCCAATTTCTCCTCCATCTTTGCCTCGCTGGCTAGTCCCATTTCCTTGGCTCTGTGTGGTCACGTTTCTCAATGTGATCTATGTTGTGACGTGGGGTTTGTGATTTCAGCTCTCTTGACAATGACTAAACCTACCTTCTCGGTAATGACATAATATGCTGGAGACAGTTCTGTAGTAACACTTCTTTATTAAGGCAACAAGACTAAGAACTGAGGAGGGGAGAGCTACATTTATAGGGACAGGGAACTAACTAGAAGGGATACATTTTGGAGGGAACAATATCAGGCAATCACAGTCCTGCCTTTTGGAGGAAACCAATAAGACAGAGGATCCAAATACAGCAGCTTAAATGAACCAATAGTAGCTGTACCCTCTGGAACTAAAATTTGAGGGAGTTTCAGCTTCAAAAAAATCAGTAATTTTCCTTTGAGAAGGTGGCAATTGTGCTATACATCCCAACTGTTTAGATTTATTGGGGTGGTTTGGCTGTAAAGTCGTGTCACTCGTCTCGCTAAAGGCAGATGTTAGGCCTATGATAGTCGACTTTTCAGAGCCAGATGGTAGAATTAGGGGGTTATTACTTAAAGAGAGTGAAATTAAGTCAACAGGTATCGTGCCACTAGTTGAGTGATCATTAATTGTTTGGATAGTTTTGTTAATACGACCTGTCGGGTCTTCAACCAGATCACTCTTCGGGGCTGAAAGTAAAATGGGGTCATCTCTCATTTGTTGGTCTGGTTCAGCTGGTTCTGTTACCTGTTCGATGGTATCTATGGATTTATTCAACTTGCACACGTTAGAAGAAAGTGGGTTAATAAAGTTACAAGTAAGTGGACCCATATTTGGCACTTTACATGGAGAGCCTAATTCAAATTCGTTAAGTTCCCTCATTTTGTCCCAGGCAGATGTTGTAGCCATATTTGCCTCAGAGATGGGATGCATGGTAGATGGGTCTGGTGATGGGGTTTCCGCCTCCAGAATATGGAAGAGTGGATTCATCTCCGCAACAACCTGTTGGCTGGTAGGGGTGGGTGCCTTCCTAACCCACAGGTCCAGTTCTTTATGGTATAAGCATGGAACAGAATCTGAAAAACAGTCTCTATCAGGCATATTTTGTTTAGGTAATCTCAGCTGTTCCTCCGACACTTTTGTCAGGCAGAAGTAAAGGGTATCAACTTTGTGAAGCATTTCTTTCTGAACTTCTTTCGGGAGAACGCTATAAGAGTGAAGTAAGTTATTATCAAAGCTATCAAGGACGATTCCCTGATTCTCCACATACCTGGGCCCAAGGGAGTCCAACTTTTGAGAGTCCTTGGCAGCCAGACCAGTAGGATGTTTGGAGATGTCCTCCACAGGGTTTATATCAATTAGAACATGTTGGTCAATCTCATGTTGAGATTTTGGCAAATTTACAATATGGGGGATAAGTGGAATTGGAGGGGCTTCATTTTTAAAGTACCTTGAGATTCTTATACCACTCGTCTCCAGATTTTCTCTACATTTATGCACTAGTTTTGCCAGTCTCCCCTCATAGAATGAGACCACCGCTCTGGCAAGGAATCCGTTGAAGTATAGATATTCCACTTGGGCCAAATCAGTAGGGTTATTAAGGATGCCTGGCATATAGATCTTTAAAAGGTTGAATAGATGGGCTTTACGCTCTTCTTGTGACAGGAGTCCTGGGGGTTTAGGATAATTTGATAAAACGAGTTTGTTTCGGTACAGCACCAGATTCCAGTTTTTATTTGTTAGATTTGTCAGATTTCTCGTCCTAGAGGGATTGGTTTCATCTACAGATAGAATGTAAGACCATGGATCTTGGATCAAAATGTCTTGCTTGGAGTTAGGTGTTGGGGTAGGTGTTAAGGGTTCTAAGCAATCCATCGCAGCGTCAGGACAAGGGTTTATAGAACGTTCTTCCTTAGAAGATTTCCTGGTTAGAAGTTTCTCAGTGTTCCCACTGGTCTCGGTTATTGGGATACTCTTGAGAAGATTAAAGAGCTTTTTAAAGTCCATTTTTTTTGTAGTGCACTGCCTCCTTTTCAAGGCAGTAGCCCAACAAGATTTCTTGGCCTTCCTTGGTGATCTGTTTTTGCAGGTGGTAGGAAGGAAGTTGTTATTACTTTCCAATTCTACAGTCATCCCGCTGGGTTCCCTACAGAAAGTTTTACAGGTGTCTATCATTATAGTGAGGATTTTTGTACAGGTGGCCAGATGAGATTTTATATTTTCAACATCCTCAGTTAAAAGCACAAGCCATTTGATAACTGATAAATCCTCATCCTCATTTGTCTCAAGTTGGAAGCGGGAGTCTCTTGATGTTTTAGGGTTTCCCGAAGACATCTCTGCAATTTGTTTTAACATTAGTTCTTCCACTTCACAAACTAGGGATGGTTCAGAAGAAGCTTGAGATTTAAGTCTCTGTTGTTTTTTTTTTAAAAAAGATATTTATTGGAGTTTTACAAATACATGAATTTAAAAGATCATATAAAAAGAAAGAAATACAATAAAAGAAACATAGAAAAATACATAAAATAAGAAATGGAAAATAAAAACAAATCCATTTTTGTAACCCTAACTCATTATCTTATTTCCTTGGCCTCCTCACACCTCCCCTTTTTGTATTCCCATTTAAATAATCAAGTCAGCAAATCCTTACCCTCTTTCATTTATCTTAACTCTATATCTTAACATATTATAACTCTATATTTTCATCCATTTATCAATTCATTTTTGCATATTCTTATTAACTTTGTTGCTAATGCCACTTATTTTCAGTCCAACACCATTTTAACGTTCATTAATTTTACAGTGTTTCTGAAGATAGTCTTTAAATTTCTTCCAGTCTTCTTCCACCAACTCTTCTCCCAGGTCACGGATTCTGCCAGTCATTTCCGCCAATTCCATATAATCCATCACCTTCATCTGCCACTCTTCCAGGGTGGGTAGCTCTTGTGTCTTCCAATACTTTGCAATAAGTATTCTTGCTGCTGTTGTTGCATACATAAAGAAAGTTCTATCCTTCTTTGGCACCAATTGGCCGACTATACCCAGGAGAAAGGCCTCTGGTTTCTTCAGGAAGGTATATTTAAATACCTTTTTCATTTCATTATATATCATCTCCCAGAAAGCCTTAATCTTTGGGCACGTCCACCAAAGGTGAAAGAATGTACCTTCATTTTCTTTACATTTCCAACATTTATTATCGGGCAAATGATATATTTTTGCAAGCTTGACTGGGGTCATGTACCACCTATAAATCATTTTCATAATATTCTCTCTTAAGGCATTACATGCTGTAAATTTCATACCGGTGGTCCACAACTGTTCCCAGTCAGCAAACATAATGTTATGACCAATATCTTGTGCCCATTTAATCATAGCAGATTTAACCGTTTCATCCTGCGTATTCCATTTCAACAGCAAGTTATACATTCTTGAAAGTATCTTAGTTTTGGGGTCTAACAATTCTGTTTCCAATTTTGATTTTCCCACCTGGAAGCCAATTTTTTAAGCCTCTGTTTTGGGAGTACTTCGGTGACTGTACCAATTATGTTTGGATTTACTTTGGGCTTTATTGGCCCTTTGTTGTGACATTCTTCTACACAATCCTCTCTCTGCACAGCTGGCCCTTCAGTGCAGGAGGGAGGAGTTTCAGTTTCCTGCTGGTTCTCACTCGGCTTGACTTTACCCCTATTCTTAAAGGGCCGAGTGCTTTTTGTTTGTGCTCCCTTTAGGGTAGCTCTTTTAGAGAGAGGTCTTAGATCACTCTGATAAAAGCCCGGTGTTCCACAGCTGCTCCTGGTCATCACCATTATTTATCTTGTAAAAGTCAAGTTGGTACAAATCTCACCTCAGTTAGATTAGCCCGTCGGGGGTCGCAGCAGCGTTCTCCGCAAGGCTACTTCCAAGGTAGGGAAGTAATTCCGCACCAATGTATTAATCCAAGTTTTTAGCCAGCAGAGAAAACAGCAAGTCATTCACATCAGCAGGCTTCATCAGACATCCGTTGTTGCAATAGGACAGATTGAGCAGTAAAACAATAAAACAATAAACTAAAAGCAAAGAGAAGCGAGGAGGTGATAAAACAGCTGGTAAGACGTTAAAACTGAGAGTTTAAAACCAAAAAGTGGCTAAAAACTACTTAAAAGCTTAACTAAAAGCAGAAGAGTCTGACTAGGCTGCTGTCTCTGTCGCCATCTTGGTTCACCCTCAGTCAAGGCATCTGAAACTGCCTGGCCAGACCCATGTTCCACAGTTTATCTGGAAGAGAATGGTGGGGGACTCTTCATTACTGGATTCACGGGGTTAAAACATCTGATCCTTTCCCCAGTCAAGGTCTTTTTCTCTCTCTCTTCTTCTATCTTCTGTACAACTGGAAAGAAGCTATGGAATCTATGACGTGTTGCAAGATTTCCACGGCTGACATTGGTGCCTTGCATGTTAAGACCCCCAAGACCTCCCCAAATAAAGACACAATTGATGCCAAATTTAGTTTAAGGTTATTGGCATAATTTTGGCAAGAATGAAAAATGAAGATAAATGTGCTTGGAATTCTTCAAGTCCAGAATATGGCTCTTGTGGATCACTTGCTGGCTGATTCCAGTGGTTGCAAATGGTTTCTTTTTCTTTTTTTCTTTTTATTTCAAAACCAAAAAAAAAAAAAAAAAAAAAAAACCAAAACAAAAAACCAAAGGTCTGGTCAGTGTGCCCTGCCTTGTACCTGCAGTGGGTGATTCTGACCAAGTGAGGCAACAAGACCTCAGCAGAGATTTAGCTCTGCTGGGATTAGTAGATTCTGTAAATAGCAGGAGCATGAAAAATTTAATGGTTTTGCGCCATAGGCTGTATTTAGATGTGGTGATTATTGCTTTGGTGTTCCTGATTATTCTGTTAGGGCTTCTGTTATTTTTTCTGATGTTTCTTTCACACGACATTACTTATTGTTCCATGGAACTGTGTTTTTTCCATCTTTTACAACGGAAATGGGGCTGCCGCCGTTGGAAAGATGCCTTACTTGGTCATATGGCAGAAATGGTTGGAGCCCCATGGTATTAAAGTTTAAGGCATGCCTGCAAGGAGGTGTGGGCAGCTCTGATGCAGAGCACTCTGCATTTTCTGCCATTTGGGGGCAATCAAACTGCAGAATCTGAACTACACATGGGCTGATAGCCCACTGAATTTTTCTTCAAAAGTCTTTGGGCCTGGTGTGACACAATATCAAATTTCATTGGACAACATTGCTTTTCACACATGCATGCTTCTCTTCCCCCCTGAAAACGGAAGTGAAAAAGTCAAGATAAGGGGAGGAGGAGAAGTTATCTCTGCTGTTGCTTTCCTAACAAATATTCTAAATTGCTAAATTGGTTGATGCACAAGGTTGTTGTCTTAATTACAAAAAATTCAAATTACAATATAATACAGATACTTTTTACACACAGAATATTAGAATTGTTTCTTTATTAATAAACCACTTATTCGTTTTTAAAGCAACTTTGTTATACAAAGTTGCAGGACATGCACAATTTTCCCTCAATAGGGTTTGCTCTTTTCCCTGCCCCCCTTTTCTTATCTTTTCTTTTTTTGGTAAGTGCAAATACTAGATTTCTCTCTCCACCTTTTAAGGCAAGTTAAATGCGACACTGCAAATTTAAATTCCTTCTTTATATCTCCAGCACAGTATAATCTCAGTCCAGTACTTAACAATCCTGAGACAGCAAAACTCACAGTATCAGCAGCAAACATTGTCTTACTTCCAACCTTGTTGTCAGTGTGTGTGCTGAGAGTTTGTGGTTTTTTGTGTGTGTGTGTGTGTTGGGTGTGTTGGGTGTGAGTGTGCTTTCCTTGTACGGACATTGCAGCCTGCAACCTCCTCCCTTTATTTGCACCTCTAGTGGACACCAATCAATCCTAGAGTGTCACTCCTACGCACTAAAGAAAATCCTGGAACTATTTTTAAAGTTTCCAGGAACTTTTATCTGTTTCTTAAAGAACGTTTTCCTAACGTTCTGTATTTTGATGTGGTGATTATTGTTTTGGTGTACCTGATTATTCTTTTAGGGCTTCTGTCCCCCCCCCCCCAATGTTTCTTTCACACTACATTACTTGTTTTACCATGGAACTGTGTTTTTTCCATCTTTTACAAAGGAAATGGGGCTGCTGCAGTTGGAAAGATGCCTTACTTGGTCATATGGCAGAAATGGTTGGAGCCCCATGGTATTAAAGTTCAAGACACGCCTGCAAGGAGCACTCTGAATGTTCTGCCATTTTGGGGCAATCAAGCTGCAGAATGTTTTAGCTTTCTCTGTCCCTATGTGTTCTGAGGTGTGCATCCTCAGAAAAGGTTGAGCGTTTTAAGTGAGACAAAAGTTCTTTGATGGCAGGGTGTGAATTGTGGAGGAGATTATACATTTTAGATAGATATTTTCCTTTAGGCTGGGTTAGAGTTCCCTTTAGTTTTGATATTTCTCCAGCAAACCCTATTTTCCTTGTCTTTCATTCAGTTGGAAGTATTGGAGCCAGCCTGTCAAATATATATGGATTTCAAAGTCCTTTCCTGTTAATTTATTAATTTTTCCCACTAATAACATTTTACATCTTGCCCAATTTCCCTTCATGTTTTTCTTCTTAACGCCAAAGGCTTTGATGGGTGAAATGCACCAAGGATTTGTAGGTTCCAGTAGATATGTATATTTTATCCATGGTTTATATAAGGTCTGGTGGCAGCTGCCATGCCCTCCAGAGTCCCCCTGTCCTCCGTGCTTTGCCGGTCTATGTCGCCATTTGCAGAGGGGTGATTTCCACAGTCCCTCACCATCACACACCCCCTTCCTCTATGCTAGGGAAATAAAATTGCAGGAGTTCCCAGTTTCTGTACGTACATCAGCAATAGGTACGCTTCAGTCCTTTCTACACCAAAATGGATTCTCTTTCAAACATGCCATCAGGTGGTACCACCACACAGCTCACACCCGCCCTTAATGAACTTTTCAGCTACTTCAACCACTCCACTTTTTCCATGATCTGCATGTTCTTTTCACTCATTTTCTACAACTAGATGAAATCCGTGCTACTCTCGGATCAATAGGAGCCCCACAACCACAACCCCGTCCCTCCCAATATTATATTATATATATATATATATATATGATTAATCCGAAAGTCTATATATCTAGCAGGGTATCCTCTCCCCCCTCTTTTCTGCAGCAAGATTGAACAAGGAACCAACATAGGTGAACACCCACACTACAAACTTTTTTTTTTGTACTAAGCTTTTCATTCTGTCAGAATGCATCTCTTGTAACTTCAGTAATGAAAAGCATTCTCTGTTTACCAATCTTGTCGTACTCCTCTTCCTCCTCCTCCTCCTCCTCCTCCTCTTCATCTCAATATTCCAGTGCTTCTTCCTCTCCCCCCCCCCTTTTGAGAAAAGGTCTGGGTCATCCAAAAAATCTACCTGCAAGACAGAAGTCACTGGTTTGTTCTGTGGCCCGTCCTTTTAGCTTCCTCTGTCCCTATGTGTTCTGAGGTGTGCATCCTCAGAGAAGGTTGAGCGCTTTAAGTGAGACAAAAGTTCTTTGACAGCAGGGTGTAAATTGTGGAGGAGATTATACATTCTAGATAGATATTTTCCTTTAGGCTGGATTAGATTTCCCTTTAGTTTTGATATTTCTCCAGCAAACCCAAAACCAGCAGCAGAAGCAGGACGGGACGGAGCAGCCAGCTCTTTGCTGCTTTCCAAGCAGAGCACCCTTTCTGTCTGTTAGGATCCCTTCCTCTTTTTTGTTGTTTAATCCCTGAATGCACCTCCCTAATGACTGCGCCAGATGTAGCACTGCCTTTCACTTCTCTCCTCTTGCAGAGAGAATGAAAAATCCAGATAAATGTGCTTGGGATTCTTCAAGTCCAGAATCTGGCTCTTGTGGATCACTTGCTGTCTCATTCCAGTGGCTGCAAATGGTTTCATTGTACCTCCTGAAGGAGACATTCCTGGCTGAGACGAATGCAAATGCACCCTCAGCAAATGTGGAGTGGTTGATGTAACTGAAAAGTTCAGTGCTGGCAGGGTTTGATTTGTGTGGCTGCAAGTATCCGATGGGGTGTTTGCGAGGGATTCAGTCTGCTTGGAGAAAAGGAATGAGAAAGTACATGAAGATTGCGGAAAAGCTTGGAATGTGTCATAATGCAAAGTACTAATATTGCCATAATAAAACAAGCCAAGCTAAGAAGAGTCACTCAGGATATTCAGGATTGAACCACACACCATTGGTGGGACATCTGTTCAGCATAGAATCCTACCATGACCAACATTTTAAATTTGGCTTGGCACCCTGTGATTATACTGGTTTTTGGTATTTTGATGTTGCTTACATTAGTATGTATTTTCTATGTTAAAGTTAAACATTTGTATGGGAAAAAGGTATAGGTTTTTTTCCTTAGAGAGGGAAGGAGGAACAGATTAGCTAAGCATGGAAGAGGTAACCGTGTTGGACCAAGGGTGGAGTTTATGGGCAATCTATTCGGAAGACATTTGTATTTCGAGGAGTTAGTGGTCTGACATGGTTACCCTTCCTGCCTTCTCTTCCTTCTCCCTCTCGATCTCCTGAGCCCTGTATCGGGAGATTTTTAATGCTTTATGTTTTTTAGATATGCTCTAAGCCCCCCAGAGTCCCTTGGGAACGCCAGCCAAATGGGTGGGTATAAAGATGATGATGATGATGATGATGATGATGATGATGATGATTTATTTATAAATATAGCTGATGTGCATACAGAAACTGTGCCAAAACCTTCAATGTTTATATTTTACAAGGTGACTACTACAATCACACTTTCTAAACAGCTAATATTATTGTTCCTTGATAAAATGAGGTTAGCCTGTGATTTCTTAGACCAAAAAAGCACTAGAAAGCAACATTTGTAAGGGCAGTACAGAATTGGCCAAGTGTGAAGGCTGGAGCACAAAATGTAAGGCAATTACCTGTATTTTTTGCTCTTTAAGACTCACTTTTTCCCTCCTAAAAAGTAAGGGGAAATGTGTGTGCATCTTATGGAGCGAATGCAGGCTGTGCAGCTATCCCAGAAGCCAGAACAGCAAGAGGGATTGCTGCTTTCACTGCCCAGCAATCCCACTTGCTGTTCTGGCTTCTGAGATTCAGAATATTTTTTTTCTTGTTTTCCTCCTCCAAAAACTAGGTGCGTCTTGTGGTCTGGTGCGTCTTATAGACCGAAAAATACGGTATGTGTGCCAGCTCTCACAATCCCATTTCTGAGAAGCAGTCATTTGATGAATACAGTGCAAAGTCTCTGAGGTTTATGAGGCTTGTGCTGATCCGCTGCCTAGGCTTTACGTTGCACTTCACTGGGTGGCAGCCTATGTAGTTTTCTGCCGCATTGCCCCTCTTTGACAGCATGGATGACAGAGTAGTGGAATTCCCTCTTCTTATTCAGCTTGCAGAAATCGTCTGCCCTGTGGTTGGCAGCATAGTCTATAGACCTCAGGGATGTCAGCGAGCCCATAGAGCTTGCCCAGGAGCTTGCCCAGCGACCGAGCGCTAGATGAAGTTGAAGTGGCCTTCCTAGAAATGGGAGCATGGGATGCTGCAGAAAAAGGAATAGCAAGGCTGCTACTTTTCAGGGTAAAGCGGTGCTTTAAACAGCTGTGCGGCAGAACTGGAAGGGGAGGAACGTTTTATTGGCATAGAGGTGCCGAGGAGTATTACCTGCGGGTTCCTGATCATCAGAATAGGATGGCTGCCTCTGGCAGCTGATTTTAGATGCCCTGAGAGGGGCAACTGGTTGTTCATGATTTTAATTTATTATTATCAGATGTTTTATGGACAAGGAGCAGGAGAGCACTGTCCCTCAGACCTTGTGCAGGCCGGACTATATTTTTTATGGGGAACGAATTCCTATGCTCCATAAATAACCCGGAGATGCATTTTTAATAAAAGGACACATTCTACTCATGTAAAAATGCAGAGATTTCTGGACTGTCCGCAGGCCGGATTTAGAAGGCGATTGGGCCGGATCCGGCCCCCGGGCCTTAGTTTGCCTACCCATGCGCTTTGTTGCTTTCTGCCTTTTGTGCTAGAAGAAACTGGCCACTCCTTTTCCCTCAGCAAAATGTCTTAGATCAGCTCTCAAAAGTTCAGAAGACAAGCATGATTTTATATAGTGGATATTCCTCAAGTTTGTGCTTCTTCAGATTAATTAAAAGAGTGAAAAGTAGTGTGGCCCTTACCTGTTCTGATTCTCTCCCTATCCTCCACTTTTGCAAAGAAACAGTGGACACTTTTAACATTGCAGTTTGGTTAAATCTTAGAATTTAAGTGCCCTTCCTGGGTTCAGACGGGACACGGGTGGCGCTGTGGGTTAAACCACAGAGCCTAGGACTTGCCGATCAGAAGGTCAGCGGTTCGAATCCCTGCGAAGAGGGGGTGAGCTCCCATTGCTCGGTCCCTGCTGCTGCCAATCTAGCAGTTCAAAAGCACATCAAAGTGCAAGTAGATAAATAGTGCAAGTAGGTAGTAGATAGTCGTCTCCCTCGGCCAATAAAGCGAGATGAGCACGGTCGGCCATGACTGGACCTAATGGTCAGGGGTCCCTTTACTTTTACCTGGGTTCAGAAAGTGTCGGTGCTTCACAATTACTATTGTTTTGTGTTTTTGATTTTTAATTCAAGATTCTTACTGGAAGGTTTTTATTTTATGGGAGCCAAAGTTTGTGAATCACTTAATTTCTTAATTTAAAGCAGTGTAACCTAGTCTCTCTAATCCCCCAGCAGAACTACAAAACCTGAGGCATCTTTAGTGGAGTTGTTCATTAAAATGTAGCTACCGTCTTCAATGCTGCTTTTAGACAACAAATTGTGGTCATGATGCTATAGCTAAATGGTTATGTCAAGATTCAATCTCCAACATGAACAGGCTTCCACAGAAATGAGGTGGCATTAAATTTAGCATTTCACAGCCTTACTAGCCCATTAGTAGTCTAAATATGACAATGTATAAAATAAAATCGGGCTGTTTTCCTCCTTACAGCCAGCTGCTTTCAAAGCATCACATCCCCAAACTGGCATTTCATTCTCTCATTCAAACATCTGACACCTTTGCAGTTGAAGGATTATTGTTGTTGGAGCCTCCTTTGGAATTCATTTGTTCCTGAATTTGCCCTCTCTTGTTCCAACGTGGGTAATGTGTCCAAAGTTCATGGGTTCTCCTAGCATGTTTCTGTCAAGGCTTGGAGGCTTCTTCACTTTGAGCTGGTCACCAATGCAACAATTAAAACAAACCAGGAACTCTGTCATTGTAGCACTCAGTGGCAGCCAAATCTGCTAAACCAGCCACTCCTCTAAACACTGTAGTTTTTCTATAATCACAATTGCTATTGTTGAGTCCAATGGGACTTATTCCTAAGTAAGTGTGTGCTGAAAAGTAATTTCAGCCAGGGTCCCAAAGTCCCAATGAATAGGAGAATGTGCAGAGTGCCACCTTCTCCCACCTGTGTAGTGTCAGCTCCTATTTAGCTGAGATTGGGGGCAGAGAGGTGAATAAGAAACAGAAAAGTTTTACGGGCTTAATTCTTGTTTGTTTGACTGCTGGTTAGAAGACCCAGAGGGACAGCTATTCTTTCCTAGAATTGCCACCCTAAATGCTGGATGTTCTTTGGAAATTAGATTATAGATTTTTGCCAAAGCTCCTGTATCTTTCTGTCCCTGTGGCTCCCACCTGCACGCTTAAGTCAGCCTTCGCTAACCTGCTGTCTTTCAGCCTGCCAGGTGTGCCTGTGCCTTTAAGGGAAAGAAATCTGCAGGTGACAATTCCGGGGACAGAAAGGGAAACAATGGAGCCTCAAGGCAGGGTCTGGAGGCGGCTGAAAAGTTGGCAGCCATGGGGACTTTTGGATTTCCTTGGGGAACAAGGCTATAAGCTTGAATACACGTGTATTCGCAAGATATAGGGGTTTAATTTATTGGAGGGTGTGTGGTCCCCGTGGGGGTGAAATGGGGAAGCAGAGTCCCTTTAAACTCGCTGGAGTTTAAACTGGCCAGGGGGCGGGGCTGCGGATCTCTGTTTCTAACAGCTGGGGCGTCCTCCGCGTCTTCTCTACTTCCATCTGCCTGGCGCTGCGGGAGGGAGGGTGGCAATGGGTGCTTGGAGCTCGCTCGCTGCTGCACCTCCTCCTCCTCCTTGGCCAAGGGTGCGCGCCTGGCCGCGGCTCCGCTTAGCATCCGGGCGGAGCGCATCCGTGCCCTTTTCCAAGTGCTGCGGGACGGTGGAGAGTCCTGGGGTAGGTAGGGTTCTGGCGGGGGTTAGGGGCGGGTGGGGGCGGGCATTTCGGGTAGTGGGGTTGGGTAGCCGCCTCGCTCAGCCAAGCAACTTCGTTGTGGCTTTGGGAATGTGTCCGGTTGGCCCTCGATCTTGGGTCCTTGGTTTCAGGAGGAAGGGCTGCTGCGCGGATATAGAGCTTTGCGGGGGTGGGGGGAAGAGTGAGGCCAGGGTTACTTTACCCGCCGTATTTCCAGGCAGGGCTGGGGAAAGAGTCGGGTCTGAAAATGCGGAGAGCATGTGTGTATGGACATGGGCAGTGGCGTGTGCGGTTCGGCCGGGGAGGGTAGTGCCAAGCGCGCAACTTTTAGGGGGCGGCAGCTAGGCGCCCCCACGCAGGGAACCCCGCTCTGAGTGCCGCCAGGACCCGTCTTGGACTAGCCGCCGCGCGTCCCAGGCCAGCGTGGGGGAGCGGGATTTGCCGGCCGACCAAGCTTCTCCTGGCAAGGGCAGGCAGGGGCGAAGGGCAGTCCCGCTTGGCTCTGGTGGCCAGACTGAGTTGACGCGCGGAACCCTTCCCGCCCTGGGCAAGTTGGTGGCGAGGGCAGCGCCTGGCGCGGTGGGTTGTGTTGGCCGCGCGCACTCCAGCGCAAAAAAAGGACGCAAAGCCGCTGCGTCTTGGTTTTCCCCCAACCAACCCCCCAATTTTTGCTTGAGCACCCCACGTCCCATCCCTTCCTCCTTGGTGCCTTTAGCTTCTGTGGGGAAGGTGAGGTGCAGGCAGAAGTTCCACAGGATAATCCCTGGCTCTTTGGGTAGGGTAGATTTCTTCTGGCCATGGAGGTTCTTTTACGTTATCCTTGGTTGTGATGGATGTTAGATGAATCCTATGTCTTCTTATTTGGGAGCAAAGCCTGCTGCGCTCGCTGCAGTTTACTCCTAGGTAAAAATGTGTAGGATTATGTTGCTGCTCTATGATGGTTTCTTTCCTTTTAAAAAACAACACCACGCTTTTCTGTACACTTAGAGGGAAAAACGTTTTTGGGTACTGCACATGGAAGGTTGGAAGCCATAGCAGCTTCTGTGGGGTAGGTGAGGTGCAGGCAGAAGTTCCACAGGATAATCCTTGGCCTCCTTAGGTACGGTTGGGAATGTCCCCTTGTCTGATGCTATGGTGGGCTCCTCACAGTCAGTACAGAACTCTGGATGCACCTGTGGTCAGATTTGGTACAGCACAGCTCCTCTTTATGTTGTGTTCTTGGTTTTCCTCGAAATGTTTTTTTCTAGAGCCTAACTGCTAACCCAGAGCAGCTGCAGAGGAGCAGGAACTTTTGTCACTAGGGGGCGCAAGTCTCTAGAAATCTTAAGGGCTGCCTTTCACCAGCATCTTAGTTCTCCTTAGTCCTTGAAGTGCAGCAGCCTGCCTGGCCCTGGAGAGAGACTTTCTGCAGTACAGCTATGCTGTCCATATCCTGCGCATGCTTACTTGGAATTGAGTCCTGCAGTGCTCAGTGGGATGTACTGCCTTGTCAAATGTGCCCAGGAAGAAAGCTGGCATGTGCTCCTGGTGGCCTGGCTCTCAATATCTAGCTGCTGCTGGGCTCTCCATGGCTGAACTGGGAATAGAGAACTCTCCTGCCTGGACTTTTCTGTTGAGCTGACTAAGATGGTTTGAGGTTTCATCTGGCATTATATTTCTCCCTCCCTTGCAGGGATGGAGTGACCATGTTCTGAGGCAAGACGTGCAACTTGTCTTCAGCAGCAGTGTATAGGAATGTAAGAGGAGCCTTTTGCACCAGGCCAAAGGGGGACCATCTAGTTGAGCATCCTGTTCCCACCGTGACCACCAAGATGTCAGCCAAAGACACAGGGCTGCTCTGTGGATGGGCAGAGCTAATGTACAGGGAAGAAGCCTCCCTGCCCGTCAGCACTGCTTGCATGGGCAGGACAGAAATGCTTCTGAATCCCAGCTGCTGCAAACTACAGGAGGGGAGAGTTGCTCTTGTGCTCCTGTCCTGTTTGTGGGTTTCCCTTAAGGAGCACCCGGGTGGCCACTGTGAACAGGATGATGGAGTAGAGGGGCCAGTGGTCAGATCCAGTAGACTCTTCTTATCTGCTCTGAATCTTCCTGCATTGGTTCTGGTGTTATGAGAGAGGGATGAGTTCTGCATGAGTTCTGGTGTTATGAGAGAGGGAGAAAAACATTTTTCCTACCCACTTTCTGCAAGTCTTGCAGCATTTTAGAACCTCTGGTTCTATTGCCTCTAACTTGCTTTTCCTCTAAACTTCAAAGTTCTGAAAGCTGCATATTTTCCTCCTAAGGGAGTTGTTCCATTGATACGGCTGATCTTACCAAAACGTCCTGCTTGCATTCCTTTATGTACCTGGCGGCAAAGCAAGCATTTTGCTCTGTTGGGTTAAAGGTGCTATTTGAAAACATTTTCCCTCTTTTCTCCTAGATTTTTTCCATTCAAAGTGCAACAATGTCATTTTTTTCACATACGCCCTGTGTTGGACCTTTGCCAACATAGTGCCACCCCCCCGAGATGTTTTGGGCTGTACCAGGTTGGCGAAGCCTTCTCTAGAACCTGGGTTTGACTGAGTCTATCAGTGGTCAGTGGCTTGAATAGCCAAATAGAACTTCCTGTTGAAGGAGCAGTCTACCTCTGAATATCAACTGCTGGGGAGCCACTTAAGAACATCCAGGAGGATCCAGGAGGATCAGGTTAGTCCTTAGCTACAGGGAACCAGGGAGAGGGCCTTCTCGGTAGTGGCGCCTGCCCTGTGGAACGCCCTCCCATCAGATGTCAAAGCGATAAACAACTACCTGACATTCAGAAGACATCTTAAGGCAGCCCTGTTCAGGGAAGTTTTTAACGTGTGATATTTTATTGTATTTTTGGTTTTTATGGAAGCCGCCCAGAGTGGCTGGGGAGGCCCAGCCAGATGGGCGGAGTATAAATAATAAATTATTATTATAATATTATTATTATTGATGGAAGCAGGGTGCTGGACTAGATACACCTTGGCTCTGACAGAGAAGGCATGCTCTTTTGAGCAGAGGCCTCACTGTGCAGCAGCTTTGACCAAGTTTGTGTCCTTTAGATGTTTCAGATTGCAACTCCCACAAGGCCCATCATGTTGACTGGACCTGCTGGGAGTTGTTCAAAACATATGAAGAGTGACATATTCTCCCTGGTCTCTCCCAGCTCTTATTGTCAGCAAATTCTTCCTGATGTTTAGTCCGAATCTCCTTTCATGTACCTTGAAGCCATTGGTTTGAGTCCTACCCCCCAGAACAGGAGAAAACAAGCTTGCTCCATCTTCCATGTGGCAGCCCTTCAGATATTTGAAGATGGCTATCATATCTCTTCTAAATCTCCTCTTTTCCAGGCTAGACATACCCAGCTGCTTCAACCGTTCCTCATAAGTCTTGGTTTCTAGACCCTTGATCATCTTGATTGCCCACCTTGGCACAGGTTCCAGCTAGACACTAGATGGTGAGGGTGAGCTCATGGCAAATTCAATATATTTTTCAAAACACTTTAAAAAAGAATTTTCTTTTTTAACTTTTTATTTTCAATGTTTCAAAAATTAAAAATCACAATTTTTTACACACACACACACACACACACACACACACACACATGCTTACATTACACCACAGTCCATATCAGTACCTTTATGGGATTCCCCCGGACTTCCCTCCACCCCTCCCTTGGCTTCCAAAATTTATCTTCCTTTTTAAACTGCATCTAATTGCATTTATCCAAATTATGGTACTTCATTTTTATCCTTTGTTATTTTAAATTACAAGTGCTATGTCAATTCTGCCAACATTTTAAAATGTTGACAGTGTTCTTTACTATATTCTTTAGAGGTATATCATTCTTTAGTAAATTTGTTAAACTCTTATTGCCTGATTTTCCCGGTCCGCCTTGCCATCTCCGCATAGTCCATCATCTTCATTATCCATTCTCCTTTCGACGGGGCTCTTTCTTCTTTCCATCCCTGGGCAAGTAGTATTCTTGCTGTTGTCATCGCATACATAAACAGTACTTTCTTATCCTTCGGTAATTCTTCTCCTACCAAACCTAAGAAAAAGGTCTCTGGTATTTTTTAAATATGTGTTTTACTAGTGGTTTTTTTATGTGTATCTAGATTCCTCCGTAGAGCTGTCCAATATCCCTCTTTTACTTTGCCAAAGCGCCCCAAGCCTCTGAGCACCCTAGGTTCTGCCTCTCCGTTTAGAGGACAGGCTCTGTGCTAGCCAAACGTTTCCTGGCGTTCTTCTCACAGGACTGTATTTGCAGGGATGTATCCCAAGACGCCTGATGCAGTGCTTCTGGAAGATGGAGGGGAGCTCCCAAGCCATGGCCTGTTCCATCACGAAGCTGCTCTTCGCATCGGCCGGTATGGAGTTGAGATTCCTGGCCACCCCGAATGCAGTGGCCCTCCAAGGTAGGTGGCATTGTGGGTCTTCTTCCAGGCAGGTGGAGCTTCTGCTGAGAAGTCCTAAGGCAGGCCGGCCTTCCAGCTGGGGTTGGGCACATGAGGCTGGGTATCTTCAGAGGATCAGGAAGTACACAAACGCCCATCCTTCTTCCTGAGTTTCTAAAATGTGGTGAAACTGTAAATATTTTTTAATGTCTTTCTTTTTAAAGATTTCTTGGTTTACAAAAGTATGTGCAATGTTTCCTTTTTCAAGTTGCATTTTCTACAGGTCAGTTTCGTTTTTTAAAATGTATTTTTAGTAAAGATTTTCTTGATTTGCAAAGATATGTGCAATATCTCTGTCTCGTATTCCTCCCCCCCCCCCACGTAACACATTTTTTCCCCATTTGTTGAGACATTAGGAAGAATAGGGGGAAAGAGGTGGAGGGGAAAAAAAGATGAGTGGGGGTGGGGTGGGGTGATTCTATTTTACTTAATATATGTGGGGTTTTGTGTCAGCGTTTCTTGTGCAGGTTCTTTGCTGTTCGCTTGTCTTCCTTTGGTGGTGAGAGAGGTTGGGGTTGGCCTAGGGTGTGGCTGTTCATTTGTGGTTGGCTGTGGTGGTCTTTGTTTTCGTGGGGTGGGTGGGTGTTTTGGATCAGGTTAGCCATATTGATTTGTATTCTGTTGGTGTATTTTTGTCATTGTCTTGTTGGGCTATGTATGTGATAAAGGGGAGTCATACCGGGGTGAAGGCGTCCTCTTCTATTTGTCCCCGTGTCAGTTTCAATTTATTCGTTAATTTTTTTATTAAGGCGGTTTCCCATACTATTTGGTACCATTGGTCCATACTTATTCCTGACAGGTCTCACCAGGTTATGATGTTTCTGGCTGCTGAGAATAGGTGGGTCATGAGTTCTTCATGATTTGAGTGGGCATTGTTGTCTTGGAAGATGTTTAGTAGGGTAAAGTTCTGGGGTGATTTCTAATACTTGCTTAGTTATTTTACATATTTCTCATATGGTTTTTGTACAGAAGAGTTGGATTTGGGGGCATTCCCACCACATGTGGAGGTATGTGCCTGGGGAGGTGCACACTCTCCAGCATTTTGATGAATTACCTGGGCTTATTTGAGCTAATTTTCTTGGTGTTAGGTACCACCTGTAGGTGAGTTTCAGAGTGAGTGCTTTCCTTTTCTTTGATATGGATTTAAAGCAGGGTTTAGACCATGTTCTGGTCCACTGAGTGAGGTTAATCTCATAGGAGGTTTTTTGGGGTGGTTTTGAAGGTTGTCAGGGGCCTGGTTGCTGCTGATTTTACTACTGGATTGTTTAAGAGGGCATGTAATTGGTGGTGTGTTATCCAGGGCATTTGGGCGTCTTCTAGTTTATCTTGTATTTCTTGTGTTGGCAAGGGTTTGCCATTTTTATAGAGGTTGGTTTGGCGATATAAGCCTTTGGTTTGCCAGGTTTTTATCTGGAGGTTTTGTGCTGTGTGATGGAATAATGGGTGGTGTACCAGGGGAATTAGTGGGGATGGGGTTGGGGACAGTTTGCCTATTTCTGCTTTCCATACTTTAAGCATGGTCTGTGTGTAGCTGTTAAGTATTGTGGGAATTTTCCTTAGTTTGTTTGGAATTGGGTATGCTGTGGTGCAGGTATTTTCAATTGTGTCTCTCTCCAGGTGTACCCACTGTTTTGTTTCATCTTCTAGTATATATGGGATTATGTAGCATACTTGGCTGGCAATGTATTTTGGGGATTCCCCATCCTCCCTCTGTGGAGGGGAGGTACAGGTATTTGGGGCTTTTTCTTGGTTTTTTGTTTGGAATAGGTAGGTTAGTTTTGGGAGGGTGATCATTTTGATCTTGGCTATTTTGTCTGAGGGGACGCGGGTGGCGCTGTGGGTTAAACCACAGAGCCTAGGAGTTGCCAATCAGAAGGTCGGCGGTTCAAATCCCCACGACGGGGTGAGCTCCCATTGCTCGGTCCCTGCTCCTGCCAACCTAGCAGTTTGAAAGCACGTCAAAGTGCAAGTAGATAAATAGGTACCACTCCAGCGGGAAGGTAAACGGCGTTTCCATGCGCTGCTCTGGTTCGCCAGAAGTGGCTTAGTCATGCTGGCCACATGACCCGGAAGCTGTACGCTGGCTCCCTCGGCCAGTAAAGCGAGATGAGCGCCGCAACCCCAGAGTCGGTCACGACTGGACCTAATGGTCAGGGGTCGCTTTGCCCTTTACCTATTTTGTCTGAGAGAGTGAAGCTGATCTTGTTCCATCTCTTTAGGTCTTTGTTAATTTGCCGCCAACAAGGGGTTGTAGTTGTGGAGGTATACTTTATTGAGGTTTCAGGTTCTTTGTACCCTATGGTATCTGAACTTGCTGTGGCAAAGTTTTATCTTGGTGACGTTAGCGAGGTCTTTTTGTGTGTGGGAAGCACATAGCTTCCGACTATGCAAAATTTACCTGGAGGCTCAACACCATTGCAAATGTTTTGAGTTCTCTGATTAAGGAGGTTGCTGTATTTATGGGGTCTGGTGCTGTCATCTGCAAAGTCCTAATTTGTAGGTTTTTCCTTTTATTTCCACTCCCTTGATGTCTGTGGCTGCTCGGATTCAGACCGCTAAAGGTTCCAGAGCCAGGATGAATAAGAAGAGAGACCGTGGGAATCCTTGTTTTGTGCCTTTTTGGATTGCTATGGTATTAGAGTCCCTATTGTTAGTCCTCCATATTGCTGAGGCTTGGGAGTATATTTGATTGAGGATTTGCAGGAAGTTGGGGCCAAATTTCACGTTAGTACTGCTAATAGGTATTTCCACTCTTAGCAATCCAAAGCATTGAGGATGTTTAGGGACATAATTGTCAGTGGGCTTTTAGTTGTCGTGCTGTGTTCAATCACGTTCAGTAGTTTCCTGATGGGGTCTGTTATGTTGCAACCAGGGACAAAGCCAGTCTGGTCTGGGGCTATTAGCTTGTGTAGGAAAATTTTTAGGCGGTTGGCCAAGTTTGATGTGAAAATATTGTCGTCTTGGTTTATTAATGAGATTGGGCGCTGTGATTCTACTTTGAGGCTGTCTTTCAGTGTTTTTGGGATGGAGACTATTTTGGAGTAGGATTTGGGGAAGGGCCCACCCTTTTATGATATCATTGAGTAGGCAGGTCATGTAGGGCATCAGGGGTTCTTTGAATTTCCTATAGAATTCTGCTGTAAAGCCATCTGGGCCTGGAGTTTTGTGTGGCTTGAGGTTATTGAGGACCATATCTATTTCCTCTTGGGTGAAAGGACTGCCTATGAATTCCTGTTCCTCATAAGTTAAGGTAGGCATGATCAGTCCTGGTGTTTATATATGAAGTGATGTGTTTTCCTTTGATGAGGTTTCCCAATTTATGCAATACAGACATAATTACGTGTAATGTAATTGCTTTTAATCTAGCTATCTTGCTTATCTACAGTATAGGGTGATTCCCTGCCAACCCGTCTGGATTGCCCTGTGTCTCTCACCTTGTATTGTCTATCGAACCAATGGAGTTGCGCTGTCCTAGAGTGTGGTGGGTGGGGGAGTAGGGGGTTAGAATTAGATTTGAGTTAAAGAGTGGGGGGGGGTAGATTGCAGAAAATATCCTGTATGTAGTCATATAGGTTTTTATTTAGGGTTTCTTGGGCCGTCTGGCATTTATCTGTTTGGTCCTCGGTCTCAGCTGGTGTGGAGGGCCTTGTTTTCACAGGACTGTATTCCCAGGTATGTATCCCAAGACACCTGATGCGCTACTTCTGGAAGATGGAGGGGCAATACCCGGCCATGGCCTGGTCGATCATGGAGCTGCTCTTCCCATCGCCCAGTATGGAGTTGAAGTTCCTTGCCACCCCGAATGCAGTGGCCCTCCAAGGTAGGTGGCATTGTGGGTCTTATTCCAGGAGGGTGGAGCTTCTGCTGAGAAGTCCTAAGGCCTTCCAGCTGGGGTTAGGCACATGAGGCTAGGTATCTTCGGAGGGTCAGAAAGTACACACACACCCATCTTCTTCCTGAGTTTCTTAAATTAGGTGAAACTGTTAATATGAGAGCTTAGCAAAATGAGTAATTCCTTTTTAACTAGGCCTTTGTCTTTTAACCAACTGTGGACTTCTAAAGCGGGCGGGATGTGGGTTTCCTTTCAATTCCCCCCAAACATTTATTATATACTGATTTGGAAGAAAAATATTCAATCTAGGTCAAAATCGGTAGAACATCATAAATGTAGAAGCAATGGCCCAGGGGCCATACTAAATAGTATTACCTGAAAGTCAACTTGATTTATTTATCTGGTTATCAAAGCAAACACTGCTGTTTTAGTGCAGGAACTCACATTGTGCGCCCTCTGAATTAAGGGGGGGTTTGACCTGTTTATGGTTCAGTAATGTGAACAGTTCTAGTGTGTGTCCATGTCTTACTAAACACATAACAATGTGCTGTACAAAATAATTGAAACAATGAATTTCGTACAATAGTTTATTGTACAAAACTCACACAGAGATGTACAAAACTCACAGACATGTACATTATTAGCAGATATGAATCAGCGCCTGAATGAGTTTCTCCATAGTCATACAGTCTACAGCACAGAGGTGACTTTTGCATATAGCCAACAAATTCTCAATGGGATGTACATCCGGGGAATTCCCTGGCCAATCAAGTACCTGTATTTGCTGCTCTGTTATGAATTTCTTCCCCACTTTTGATGTGTGACAGGGGGCTAGGTCCTGCTCCAGTATCCCAGTACTGTCAGGATACTACTTTTCCAGCTCTGGAGTAACTCTTTCATAGTACCATTGGTGGGACATATTTTCAGGATGGAGCCCTACCATGACCAACATTTAAAATTGGCTTGGCACCCTGTGATTATACTTCTATTTGGTATTTTGATGTTGCTTATATTAATATGTATTTTATACCATTATATTTAAGTTAAACTTTTGTATGGAAAAGTGGGGAAATTTTTTTTTACTCAAAAAGGGAAGGAGGAACAGATTAGCTAAGCATGGAAGAGGTAACCGTGTTAGACCAAGGGTGGAGTTTATGGGCAATCTATCCGGAAGACATTTGTATTTCGAGGAGTTAGTGATCTGACATGGTTTCCCTTCCTGCCTTCTCTTTCTTCTCCCTCTCTATATCCTGAGCCGTGAATCAGGAGATCTTTAATGCTGGATGTTTTTAGATATGCTGTAAGCCCCCCAGAATCCCTTCGGAAAGCCAGCCAAATGGGTGGGGTATAAAGATGATGATGATGGTGGTGATGATAATTTATTTATACATATAGCTGATGTCCATACAGAAACTATGCAAAAACTTGCAAAGTTTATATTTTAAAAAGATGAATACTACAATCACAGTTGCAAACCCTTTCTTTTTGCGTGGTGCCTAGTCACTGATCTAAGTGACAGCGGACGGCCATATAGGAGCTACTGCTGGATCACACTGGGTTGATGGCATTCACTGTGCCATAAACTAAATATTTTTTTTAAAAAAACGATGCCCCCCGATATGGGGTGGAATTTAGTTCACAAGAATGGTCAATTTCAACCCGGTGCTTTTCATAACCAAGGGGAATAGTGAATAGAGAAATGAGAGCCGGTTTCAGCCTTGCCAGCCCATTGAACAAGGCAGCTACATAGGTGAAGAGCCACATCCACACCTCAAACCTCAGGGATTTCACTAAAAACACATTAAAAAGGAGCCCCAAGAAATGGCAATAGCTGTTGGAAAAGTTACAAGTCACTGCACATTGTCTTTGTCATTGTCTTTTCTTAGCCATCTGTTATCAGGCCATCAGCTGCAGGGTCATACACTGAAAATATTTTTCTATGTTCCTATATTGGAACAAAAAAGAGAGAGGCACTAGCGGGGTTTTTAAACAAACTAAACAGCTAATATTATTGTCCCTTGGTAAAACCAAGTTAGCCCATGATTTCTTAGACCAAAAAAGCACTAGAAACCAACATTTGTAAGGGCAGTACAGAATTGACCAAGTGTGAAGGCTGGAGCACTTAGAAGTGACGCACACAAAATGTAAGCCACAAAGAGCAACGTGAAGGTGTTTCCATGCGATGGCTACCATTGTGCCGCAAGGTATAATGTGCATATTGGTGGGCATTCCAAACCATTCTTCTCCATGGCACGGCCAAGTTAAAAAAACCACCACCACCAAGCCAGCAGCACCCCCAGTATGGCAGTAATGTGTGCCAGCTCTCACGATTCCATTTCTCAGAAGCAGCCATATGATGAATACAGTGCAAAGTCTCTGAGGTTCATGAGGCTCTTGCTGATCCGCTGCCTAGGCTTTAAGTTGCACCTCACTGGGCGGCAGCCTATGTAGTTTTCTGCCGCATTGCCCCTCCTAGGCAGCATGGAAACCATGTGATTCACCTTGGACCGGATGGCAGAGTAGTGGAATTCCCTCTCCTTGTTCAGCTTGCGGAAATCATCTGCCCTGTGGTTGGCAGTATAGTCTATGGACCTCAGGGATGTCAGGAGCCCGTAGAGCTTGCCCAGGAGCACTGGGAATACAGTGAAGAAAGCGACTGAGCGCTAGATGAAGTTGAAGTGGCCTTCCTAGAAATGGGAGATACTTCTTTAGATAGCAGCCTCTGACTGTAAAACTTAGTTAAGGACACATGACTTGTGGGGTTGAGGTTTGCACTTCACCATGGGATTGTAGCTTGGACATTTGCTGAGGGGTGAAGAGGTGAGGAATTTGAGTCTGGTCCTTCCACAGGTTGGGAAGAAGGAGGGGGGAGGCTGTCCCCAATCTGAGAACAGGACAGCGCTTCCTTCTCTTACCTCCTCGTTCACCGCACCCTTATAACATGCAGTGAATCTTCCCTCCACAGCCTTTCGCAGTCATTTTGATATTTCTACGGGATATTTCTACAAGTCCTCAGCAGAGATTTAGCTCTGCTGAGATCAGGAGATTCTGCAAATAGCAGGGGCATGAAGAATTTAATGGTTTTGTGCCAATGGCTGTACTTAGATGTGGTGATTATTGCTTTGGTGTTCCTGATTATTCTGTTAGGGCTTCTGTTCCCCCCCCCCCAAAGTTTCTTTCACACTACATTACCTGTTCTGCCATGGAACAGTTTCATCGCCATCTTTTACAAAGGAAATGGGGCTGCTGCAGTTGGAAATCTGCCTTACTTGGTCATATGGCACAAATGGTTGGAGCCCCATGGTACTAAAGTTTAAGATACGCCTGCAAGGAGCACTTTGAATTTTCTGCCATTTGGGGGCATTCAAACTGCAGAATGTTTTAGCTTTCTCTATGTGTTCTGAGGTGTGCATCCTCAGAGAAGGTTGAGCAAAAGTGAGGCAAAAGTTCTTTGATGGCAGGGTGTAAATTGTGGAGTAGATTATACATTTTAGTTAGATATTTTCCTTTGGGCTGGAGAGTTCTCTTTAGTTTTGATATTTCTCCAGCAAAGCCTATTTTCCTTGTCTTTCATTCAGTTGGAAGTATTGGAGCCAGTCTGTCAAATATATATGGATTTCAAAGTTCTTAATTTATTAATTTCCGCCCCTAATAACATTTTATATGTCGCCCAATTTCCCTTCATGTTTTTCTTTCTTTTTTAAAATAATATTTATTAACAGTGTAAAGAGTATAAAAGAAAGAAAAATAATTCAACAATACAATACAATGCAAAAACAAAAAACACTACATAACCCTGACACTGAAACAATAAATTAACAAAATACAACAAACACAATTTAAAACACATCCATAATTTCAATATCTTATCTTTCATTCACTTGTTTCCACGACCTCCTCACACCTCCCTTTTAGTATTCCACTTCAATTAACTGTTTCAGCAAATCCTTTCCATCTTCCTCAGTTTTCTGTCCTGTATTTTATCTTAACTTATTTTAACCTTATTTTTTCCCCTTTAATACATCAAAAATCTATTTATACATTCCTTATAACCTTTCTGCTAAAGCCATATAACTTCATTCCAACATTTTTCTAGCATTCATTAATTTTACAGTATTTCTGTAAATAATCTTTGAATTTTCTTCCACCGACTCTTCTCCCTGGTCTTGGATTCTGCCAGTCATTTCCCTTCATGTTTTTCTTCCTAATGCCAAAGCCTTCAATGTGTGAAATGCACCAAGGGGTTGTAGGTTCCAGGAGATATTTATATTTTATCCATGGTTTATATAAGGTCTGAGTTGTGTGGCTGCATCTTCTGGTAAGGTGTTGGCAAGGGATTGAATCTGGGTGCAGAAACACAGAAAGGACACTTGTGTTGAGGGGTTTTGGAAGCGTTCATGTTTCTGTACAGACATCAGCTACATGAACGCTTCCAAAACCCCTTAACACAGAGAAAGCTAAGACATTCTGCAGCTTGATTGCCCCCCAATGGCAGAACATTCAGAGTGCTCCTTGCAGGCGTATCTTAAACTTTAGTACCATGGGGCTCCAACCATTTGTGCCACATGACCAAGCAAGGCATCTTTCCAACTGCAGCAGCCCCATTTCCTTTGTAAAAGATGGGAAAAACACAGTTCCATGGATCAATAGGTAATGTAGTGTGAAAGAAACATGGGGGGGGGGGGGAGACAGAAGCCCTAACAGAATAATCAGGAACACCAAAGCAATAATCACCACATCTAAATACAGTCTATGGCACAAAACCATTCAATTCTACATGCCCCTGCTATTTGCAGAATCTACTAATCCCAGCAGAGCTAAATCTCTGCTGAGGACTTGTTGCCTCAGTTGGTTGGAATCACTGACTGCAGGTACAAGGCAGGGCACACTGAGCAGACCTCCTGGCCACCCAGGGCTTCAGCCCCCTCAGTATTTCTAGACAGGGTGCTCCATTCCCCCAAAATTGAGTGATGCACAAGAGCCAAATACTGGACTTGAAGAATTCCAAGCACATTTATCTTCATTTTTCATTTTGGCCAAAATTATGCCAATAACTGTAAACTAAATTTGGCATCAATTCTGTCTTCATTTGGGGAGGTCTTGGTGGTCTTAACACGCAAATCCAACATTGCAACAGCTTGTGACAAATGTGGACAGATCTTTTGTTTGCTCAGAACAAAGGGCAACACAAAAAACCAACAACTTTGCATATATGCAGCTTGTATGTATATTTTGGATTATAGTTTTTTAGCATCATTTTGAAAGGGGACGTTCAAGAACATGAAAACTGAGGTGTCTTAGGCTGTTTTGCCTCATGGTTTTTGTTGCTGAACTCTAATAGAGAGAACACATGTATACACCCTTTGGACTGTGCCTGATGAAGCACTGCCGTTCACTTCTCTCCTCTTGAAGCATAAACTCTGCTGATGTCTGTTGAGAAACTGCAGCAGAAATTGCAGTGTATATATATGTGTGTGTGTATATATATTTATATATTTGGGTTTTTTAAAGAAACACCAGCTTAAGATTTATTATGCAAAAAGCTTGTATGAAAAGTTTTGTTAAAAAAAACAACAACACACCAAAGGAAGTACGATTCATGGATGAAGAAATCAACCTTCCTGCCAAAAAAGATACATGTGTTCTCTCTATTAGGGTTCAGCAACAAAAGCCATGAGGCAAAACAGCCCTAAGACACCTCAGTTTTCATGTTCTTGAAAGTCCCCTCCCCCCAAAAAAGATGTTAAAAAACTATAATCCAAAATATACATACAAGCTGCATATATGCAAAGTTGTGGGGTTTTTTGTTGCCCTTTTTTCTGAGCAAACGACAGATCAGTCCACATTTGTCACAAGCTGCTGCATTGTTGGAAGTGTGCGATTTCAGTAAGAAATCTCCTGACCAGTAAATTAGCATGAAGAATCTGAGTGTTCGGAGCTTTTAAAAAAAATTAAAAATAATCCGCCCAGTCTCACACACAAACCCCACAAAATATCTTCTTGTGCAAAGTTTCTTCTTCTTTAATTCAGCAATATGCTGCCCTGGCCTGCAAATTTTGTTTTCAGGCCATTGGAAGAGAATAACAGATTGAGGGCAGAAAGTTGGTTCTGGAAGACCAGTCAAGGCATCAGCAACTGGCTGGCCAGACCCATGTTCTACAGTTTATCTGGAAGTGAATGATGGTGGTCTCTTTATTACTGGATGCATGGGGTTAAAACATCTGATACTTTTCCTGGTCAAGGTCTTTTTTCTCTCTCTCCTTCTATCTTCTGTACAACTGGAGAGGACCTATGGAATCTATGACGTGTTGCAAGATTTCCACAGCTGACTTTGGTGCCTTGCGTGTTAAGACCCCCAAGACCTCCCCAGGTAAAGACACAATTGATGCCAAATTTAGTTTAAGGTTATTGGCATAATTTTGGCCAGAATGAAAAATGAAGATAAATGTGCTTGGGATTCTTCAAGTCCAGAATCTGGCTCTTGTGGATCACTTGCTGGCTGCTTCCAGTGGATGCCAATGGTTTCTTTTTCTTTTTTTAATTTTTATTTCAAAACAAAAAAATATTACAAACATCAAATTCAAAATCCATATTTGTTTTCTAACACAAGCTTATTACAGAGATTACCTAAATTAAAATATATCTAATTGCTCTAGGCTTCCCTTTGCTCTATATAAATACAGCGCAATTAACAAATTATATGATAAATGATGTTATAGGTTCCCATATACCCCCTACCCCCCTTCACCCATGTGTGATCTCAATATTTTACTTCTTCCACCTTGTTGTGTTGTTATAATTTAATAATTATTCAATTGCTTCTATTAATTTCTTGCTTACCTTCAAGTTTTACACATTCTCTATTAATTTTTCAATTCCGGGACGCTATTTTTTCATGTTTTCCTTCACTCCATCCCACTTTCTAGTTATTCTCTGATTTGAGTGGCCTCTAATAATTGCCGTCAATTTTGCCGTTTCTACAAACTCGCCGAGTTTGTTTTGTCATTCTAATAGTGATGGGATATTCTGGCAGCTGCTGTTGTGTAAAGGAATAGATTTTTCTTGTCTTTGGGAATGTCATTAGATATTAGGCTGAAAGATTTCATTAGGTGATCTACAGCAGGGTTGGGCAGGATAATAGCCCAAATACCTAGAAACATAATCAATTTCTTTTTATTTCGAAACAAAAAAAAAATATCAAAAAAAATCAAAGGTCTGCTCAGTGTGCCCTGCCTTGTATCTGCAGCAGGTGATTCCGACCAACTGAGGCAACAAGTCCTCAGCAGAGATTTAGCTCTGCTGGGATTAGTAGATTCTGCAAATAGCAGGATCATGAAGAATTTAATGGTTTTGCGCCAAAGGCTGTATTTAGATGTGGTGATTATTGTTTTGGTGTTCCTGATTATTCTGTTAGGGCTTCTGTTATTTTTTCCAATGTTTCTTTCACACTTCATTACCTGTTCTGCAATGGATCTTTTACAAAGGAAATGGGGCTGCTGCAGTTGGAAAGATGCCTTGCTTGGTCATATGGCACAAATGGTTGGAGCCCCATGGTATTAAAGTTTAAGACACGCCTGCAAGGAGAACTCTGAATGTTCTGCCATTTGGGGCAATCAAGCTGCAGAATGTTTTAGCTTTCTCTGTCTCTATGTGTTCTGAGGTGTGCATCCTCAGAGAAGGTTGAGCGTTTTAAGTGAGACAAAGGTTATTTGATGGCAGGGTGTGAATTGTGGAGGAGATTATACATTTTAGATAGATATTTTCCTTTAGGCTGAATTAGAGTTCTCTTTAGTTTTGATATTTCTCCAGGAAACCCTATTTTCCTTGTCTTTCATTCAGTTGGAAGTATTGGAGCCAGACTGTCAAATATATATGGGTTTCAAAGTCCTTTCCACTTAATTTATTAATTCCCCCTTCTAATAACATTTTATATGTTGCGCAATTTCCCTTCATGTATTTCTTCTTAACACCAAAGGCTTCAATGGGTGAAATGCACCAAGGGGTTGTAGGTTCCAGGAGATATTTATATTTTATCCATGGTTTATATAAGGTCCGAGTTGTGTGGCTATAGCTTTCCGCATACAGTCCATATCTTCGCAATACAAGGCTTTTATACCGTTGATAGTCTAGCGCGTGGGACAAAGGAAGATGGCCCATGAGATCCGTCAACTCCCCACCAATCAACGCCCTCAGAATAGACATATACAGTCTTTAGGGGACCCCCAGTTCCTGGCAGGTTGTTTGAATAAAGTCAGATAGCTCAGGAAATCAATGGGGGGTTTATACGCAGGGAAAAGACGTAAGTCAAAATCCCTCAGGGTAAACTCACGTGTAATGCTCCTTGGAACCACATCTTGTGGCTCTTGGCCATAGCTGTACCTTCGGGCAGGGCGATAACTCGGGGCTCGTCCATCCGGACGCTGAGGTTCCTGCCCTTCGTAAGAGCGTCTGGGATGCTGCCCGTACCCCTCCTCTTCCTCGTACCACCGAACCGGCCCGCGGGCTCCCAAGACCTTTCTGGCGAGTAAACCCAGGCTGCGCTAGGCGGTCGATTCATTGCTGGTCGGCGACTTTCCTGGGGTGGGCGCTCCAGCTCTCAATAGTCGTCCTCTTCCCGAACCTCCCTTGGTCATCGCGGTGGTCCCTTGTAGTCATACTCCTCCCGTCTAGTCTGCAGAGCTGCATCAATGGAGTGACCCACTCGGGGATACTTTTCCCGACATAGGAATCCTCCCTGGGTACGACCCAGCACCCACTCGATTGCTTGGCCAGGCGAAAGCTCCATTCCCCTCGGCTGGGCCATCAGCTCTGAACTTGACTTGAGGGGTTGAGGTTGCGCTTCACCCCTGGGTTTAATTTGGGACTTTAGTTGTTTTGCAAACTCCTTTTCCCCAAAATTCTTGTAGCTTTCTTGTAGCTTCCCCGTAACAAAAACCCAACGGGGGATGTTGGCCCCCTCAATATTGGGGGGATTGAGCCCCCATGGCCAGGATTCAACCCAGATGGGAATGCATTTTATTATCTGTGTTTTACAATATTTATTTTTATTTTTTAAAAAAAATTACTTAATTTTCAATGCAAAATCATAAAAAAATTACAAACATTAAATCCAAAATAATACTGTACAAACAAGAAAGAAAAACAAAACATACAAAAAAGAAAGAAAAACAAAGTAAAAAACAAGACAAAAAGCACACATCTACAAATAAAACCATATCATCGTTCTAATCTAATCAATACATACATATACACATATTGACTTCCTTCCTTTGTTCTAAGACCTCAAAATTTTTACTCTTACTGTATTGTTTTGTCTAATGTAGATTACTTCCATCTTTGTACATTAACCTTGTTAAGCATCATTCATTACATACCGATAAGCTTACTCCTGAACAGTGTTTTTTCATATACTCTTTAGCACATCCCCGTTCTTTTAATAATTTCTGGTCCGATTGTCCCCATATGAATGCTGTGTGTCTTGCCAGATTTATATATTCACAAAATTTAATTTGCCATTCTTTCATTGATGGAATTTTTCTCCCTTTCCAGTTTTTTGCTCTAAGCATCCTGGCAGCTGTTGTTGCATAAAGGAATACTTTCCTTTGATTGTCGGGAATATCGTTTGTGATTATACCTAAAAGGAATGCCTCCGGTTTTTGACTGAAAGATATTTTAAACATCTTTTTGATTTCCTCATAAATTTCATTCCAGAATTGTTTAATAGGTCAGCATTCCCACCTCATTTGAAACATTGTTCCTATTTCTGTTTTGCATCTCCAACAGGTATTTTAATTTGTAAATTTTAGCCAATTTTACCGGAGTTAAGTACCATTGGTACACCATTTTCATGAACTTTTCTCTGATTGTATAACATGCCGTAAACTTAATATCCCATTTCCATAATTTATCCCATTTGTCCAACCGAATTACATATCCTATATCGCATGCCCATTTAGTCATATTCTTTTACTTCTTCATCCTTTAAGTCCCATTCTAATAATAAATTATACATTTTGGATATATTCTTTTTTGAGTTTTGTAATAATACTTTTTGTAATTTTGATTCTTCTTTTTCAAATCCTATTGGTTTATCCTGATTGAATATTTGGGCAATTTGGTGATATTGCAACCATGTGGTGCAGTATTGGGTCACCTCTTCATATGGTCTTAGTTTTAATTGGCCCTGTTCCTCTTTTAGGAGCTGCTGGTATGTTGCCATTCTTCCTATCATTTTTTTTTTTAACCGATATTACTTCTAACGGTGAGACCCACCATGCGGTTTTCTGTTCTAACAGCCTTCTATGTCTCACCCAGACCTCATATGATGAATTTGTAAATACATGACTTAGAAATTCTTTATGTACCACCACTTTGTTGTAAATTAGATAGGCATACCAACCGTATCTGTTGTTCCATCCCTCGAAGTCTAAAATGTCATTATTATCTAACTTAATCCAGTCTCTGAACCAACTAAAGCATGCTGCATCATAATATATTCTCAGGCCTTCCGCATCTGTCGCATGTCCCGCTCCGCTACCTATGGTGTGTGTCTTGCAGCTGATGGTGGATGTCATTTGCTTCCCCATAACAACAACCCAATAGGGGATATTGGCCCCCTCAATATTGGGGGGGATTGAGCCCCCATGGCCAGGATTCAACCCAGATGGGAATGCATTTAATTATCTGTGTTTTCCAATAAGTTTTGTAGCTTCCTCACCGCTATCGTCTCCACCAGTTTGCCCCAGATTTTTTTTTTTATTGGGGGGGGGGGTTTAACATTCCAACTTCTTCTCCATCTTTGCCTCGCTGGCCAGTCCCATTTCCTTGACACTGTGTGGTCAAGTTTCTCAATGTGACCTAGATGTGTTCATCCAAATCTGTCGCATGTCCCACTCGGCTGCCTGTGCCCTGAGCCAAATTAATTGTTTGGTCCCATAGGCTGGCTTAAGATGTGGTTTTAAAAAAACCTGTGGATTTTGCTCTAGTTTGCTCTAGTTAGAGTTGCCAATCATTCTGGTTCTTTCCTCTTGGTTAAAAGTTGTTTATTTGTTTGGAAACCTGTTATGGTGAGAGGAATAAATATAATAAAGGAGGGAGAAATCAATCTTGGTGTAGAAAAGCCCAAAAAACTGTGCAAAACCCTGTAATTCTATATTAGGAAAATAGTACCATTGAAGTAGCAAATATTTGCACTGACTGTAAAACTTGGTTAAAGACACATGGCCTGAGGGGTTGAGGTTGGCGCTTCATCCTGGGGTTTTAGTTTAGACCTTTTCCACTGCATTTCTGAGAGGAAGAGGGGGAGAGAAGAAGCAGGGGAATAAAGGGTTGTATATAAGAGTAACAGAATGCTTGTGCAACCAGTCAAGCAATAAAGAAGCTCTTGACTGTCAATTTGAGTATGACTCCTGTTCTTGTCTGGGGAAAACTCTGCTACAAACAGTGAGAAGCACACCAGAGAAGCAGAAAAGGGCAGAAGCAGTGGGGGAGAAACCTCTAATAGTTTCTCCTAGGGTTGACCTCCGTTACTGGCAAGTAGACGGGCGTGGAGTTAGGAGCCAGTGTTGAGTGTGGTTGCTTGCATTGCCTTCTTCCGCCTGTCAGTGACCATCCGGGAGAGGGTGGGAATGAACCACCCCCAAACCAAGCTGCATCGGAACGAGGGATTACGGTTTGCCAAGGAGAGACGGGACAAACCATTCCTTGGACCTCTGCCAGGATCCAGGAGGAGTCACCCCCCCTCCAGTGCTCTTCCAGTATGGGGGAGGACATAAGAACTTAGTGGATCCTGGGGGGGGGAGTTGTAGGGGTTCCGGAAACCTCTAGCTGTCTTTCGAATGGACAGTGTTGAATATGAATGCTGGTCTGTATGATCACTATCAATAATTGTTATTTTTTCCTCATTCAGTGGGGCTTGAAAATAGTTGTGAAAAATCACATTTAAAAAAAACTAAAAAGAAAAAGAAAAGCATTTATTTGGATTTTCATTCTCTCTGCAAAAGGAAAGAAGGGAGAGGCAGTACTTCACCTCGCACAATCATTAGAGTGGTGCATTCAGGGATTAATTAACAAAAATGAGGAGGGAGCTCTGCTTAGAAAGCAGCAAAGAGCTGGCTGCTCCATCCCTTCCCACTGCTGCTGCTGCTGCTGCTGCTGCTAATGGAGGTTTGGAGGAAAATGGGCCGAGTTCTGGGATTCGTCAGGTGGCAGCTGCCATGCCGCCAGGTTCCCCCTGTACTCCGTGCTCTGCCGGTCTATGTCGCCATTTGCAGAGGGGTGATTTCCACAGTCCCCCACCATCACACACCCCCTTCCTCTATGCTAGGGAAATAAAATTGCAGGAGTTCCCAGTTTCTGTACGTACATCAGCAATAGGTATGCTTCAGTCCTTTCTACACCAAAACGGATTCTCTTTCAAACATGCCATCAGGTGGTACAGGCACACAGCTCACACCCGCCCTTAATGAACTTTTCAGCTACTTCAACCGCTCCACTTTTTCCACGATCTGCATGTTCTTTTCACTCATTTTCTACAACTAGATGAAATCCATGCTACTCTCGCATCAGTAGGAGCCCCACAACCACCAGCCCGTCCCTCCAAATATTATATATAATATTATATATATATATATATATATATATATATATATATATATATATATATATATATATAATTAATCCGAAAGTCTATATATCTAGCAGGGTATCCTCTCCCCTCTTTTCTGCAGCAAGATTGAACAAGGCACCAACATAGGTGAACACGCACACTACAAACTTTTTTTTTTTGTACTAAGCTTTTCATTTTGTCAGAATGCATCTCTTGTAACTTCAATAATGGAAAGCATTCTGTGTTTACCAATCTTGACGTACTCCTCTTCTTCCTCCTCGTCTTCATCTCAATATTCCCGTGGTTCTTCCTCTCCCCCCCCCTTTTGAGAAAAGGTTTGGGTCATCTGAAAAATCTACCTGCAAGACAGAAGTCACTGGCTTCTTGTGTGGCTTGTCTTTAGCTTCATCTAGCTTCTTTTTTTCTGTACTAAGCTTTTCCAGAACCAGCAGCAGAAAAAGCAGGACGGGACGGAGAAGCCAGCTCTTTGCTCCTTTCCAAGCAGAGCACCCTTTCTGGCTTTTAGGGTCCCCTCCTCTTTTTTGTTTTTTAATCCCTGATTGTACCTCCCTAATGACTGCGCCAGATGTAGCACTGCCATTCACTTCTCTCCTTTTGCACAGAGAATGAAAACTCCATTTGTGGGACATCTTTTCAGGCTAGTGCCCTACCATGACCAACATTTTAAATTTGGCTTGGCGCCCTGTGATTATACTGGTTTTTGGTATTTTAATGTTCCTTATATTCGTGTGTATTTTATATGTTAAAGTTAAACATTTGTATGGGGAAAAGGTATAGGTTTTTTTACTCAGAGAGGGAAGGAGGAACAGATGAGCTAAGCATGGAAGAGGTAACTGTGTTAGACCAAGGGGTGGAGCTTATGGGCAATCTATCCGGAAGACATTTGTATTTCGAGGAGTTAGTGGTCTGACATGGTTATCCTTCCTGCCTTCTCTTCCTTCTCCCTCTCGATCTCCTGAGCCGTGTATCAGGAGATTTTTAATGCTTTATGTTTTTAGATATGCTCTAAGCCTCCCAGAGTCCCTTGGGAAAGCCAGCCGAATGGGTGGGGTATAAAGATGATGATGATGATTTATTTATTACATATAGCTGATGTGCATACAGAAACTGTGAAAAAATTGCAAAGTTTATATTTTAAAAAGATGTATACTACAATCACAGTTGCAAACACTTTCTTTTTGCACTTTCTAAACGGCTAATATTATTGTCCCTTGATGAAACCAAGTTAGCCCATTATTTCTTTCACCAAAAAAGCACTAGAAAGCAACATTTGTAAGGGCAGTACAGAATTGGCCAAGTGTGAAGGCTGGAGCACTTACAAGTGACGCACACAAAATGTAAGCCACAAAGAGCAACGTGAAGGTGTTTCCATGTGATGGCTACCTTTGTGCCACAAGGTATAATGTGCATATTCTTCTCCATGGCATTGCAAGGCCTGAAAAAGGCTTGCAGTATCACCAAGATGGCTGGGCAGCCAAGTTAATAAAACAACCATCACCAAGCCAGAAGCACCCCCTGTATGAAGTAATGTGTGCCAGCTCTCACGATCCCATTTCTCAGAAGCAGTCATTTGATGAATACAGTGCAAAGTCTCTGAGGTTTATGAGGCTTGTGCTGATCTGCTGCCTAGGCATTAAGTTGCACCTCACTGGGCAGCAGCCTATGTAGTTTTCTGCCGCATTGCCCCTCCTAGGCAGCATGGAAACCATGTGATTCAGCTTGGACCGGATGGCAGAGTAGTGGTTTGCAGCATAGTCTATGGACCTCAGGGATGTCAGTGAGCCCTTAGAGCTTGCCCGGGAGCACTGGGAAGACAGTGAAGAAAGCGACTGAGCGCTAGATGAAGTTGAAGTGGCCTGTCGAGAAATGGGAGATACTTCTTTAGACAGCAGCCTCTGACTGTAAAACTTCGTTAAGGACCCATGACTTGTGGGGTTGAGGTTTGTACTTCACCCTGGGGTTGTAGCTTGGACATTTGCTTGAGGGGTCAAGAGGTAAGGAATTTGAGTCTGGTCCTTCCACAAGTTGGGAAGGAGGTGGGAGGCTGTCCCCAATCTGAGAACAGGACAGTGCTTCCTTCTCTTCCCTCCTTCTTCACCGCCCCCTTATAAAATGAAGTGAATCTTATGTCTTCCCTCCACAGACTTTCCCAGTCATTTTGATATTTCTCCAGGAAACTCTATTTTTCTTTTCTTTCATTCAGTTGGAAGTATTAGAGCCAGTCTGTCAAATATTTATGGATTTCAAAGTCTTTTCATCTCAATATATTATTTCCCCCTCTAATAACATTTTATATGTTTCCCAATTTCCCTTCATGTTTTCCTTCTTAACAGCAAAGGCTTCCATGGGCAACATGCACCAAGGGGTTTTAGCTTCCAGTGCTTATTTTTGTGGGAATGTTCAGGGATGCAAGAGAGGATATATTGTCTGATTACCGTATTTTTCGCTCTATATGACGCACCAGACCACAAGACGCACGTAGTTTTTGGAGGAGGAAAACAAGAAAAAAAACATTCTGAATCCCAGAAGCCAGAACAGCAAGAGGGATCGCTGCACAGTGAAAGCAGCGATCCCTCTTGCTGTTCTGGCTTCTGAGATAGCTGCGCAGCCTGCATTCGCTCCACGACGCACACACATTTCCCCTTACTTTTTAGGAGGGAAATAGTGAGTCTTATAGAGCAAAAAATACGGTATATCCTTTTCCAACTTGTGTTAACAAGTTCCACAATTTAGCAGAGTAACATTCCTCTTTTTTTAAACTTGCAGCGGATGCGTTTGCTCAGACTCCCTAAAGCCTCTATAATAACTGTTCTGGTATTTCCCCCTTTTTCCCTCATAAAAGATAAGACATGACACAGTCTTCTATAAAAGTATAAAAAGGTTTACTCACACATTCTGTTTACAATTGTATCCCAGAAGGCAGACTTAGCTTAAAAAAGTAACATCTACTTGGAAACTATTCCATAAGAAGACATTCCTTTTGTCTTGGCTAGAAGCCAAGAGGGCATCTTTGGCTAAGCCGATGTTGCTTCTTCGATGCCTGTGGAGAAAGAGAGACAGATGGCTGCCCTGCCCTGTGCTTATGTCGTTAGCATATTTTTTCATGTATTCCTTCACTCCATCCCACTCTCTAATTATTCTCTGATTTGAGTGGCCTCTAATAATTGCTGTCAATTTTTCCATTTCTACAAACTCGCCAAGTTTGTTTTGCCATTCTAATAGTGATGGGATTTTCTCCCCCTTCCAGTATTTTGCAATCAATATCCTGGCAGCTGCTGTTTCATAAAGGAATACATTTTTCTTGTGTTTGGGGATGTCATAAGATATTAGGCCTAACAGAAAAGCCTCTGGCTTTTTTGTAAACAAAATCTTAAACAATTTTTTCAGTTCCTCGTATACCTCATTCTAGAATTTTTTTACAATTTTACATCCCGCCATTTGCGTGTCGAGGTCCCCAAGACACCCCCCAGTAAAACACAATTGACACATAATTTTTAGTTTAAGGTTTTTGGCATAATTATGGCCACAACTTTATTAAAATTGCAAGCAATGTGAGTGGTTGCTTAGGCATTGGTTGCGACTATCTGACCCCACACGGGCACAGACTGACATTTGCATGCTCCCAGGGGCTCTTGTGTGGCCCTAGCCCCTTGACAGGGGTTCAGACAAAAGCATGGCGAGCCCCTGGGTTCCTTTAATGGAAAACCCTTGCAGAAGCAGCATTTTGAAGGGGCAGGCACAGCCAATCCATTCCTCTCCACCAACCAATTCCTAAACCAATGCCTAACTGCCAATCAAGCACTGAAGCTCGCCGCCCAAACCACTCACAATTTTAACCCTTCCTTCAAACCCAACGCAACAGCAGCCAACCAGGTGTTTTTTCCTGAAGGGAAAGGTGCACCCCATCAGCCCTAAAGAGGGCAGCAGCCTTGAAGGTAATCAGAGGGTGCAAAATCACGGAACCACCCAAAGCAAGGACCTTTTTTACCGCCGCCTTATTCACGCACTTTCTGGCCTGCTCGGTGGTAGTTTGTCTAGGCATTGGTTCCCGACTAGCTGCACCTCCAGGGGACACCAATCAATCCTACAGTGCCACTCCTATGCTGTAAAGAAAATTCTGGAACCCTTTTTAAAGCTTCCAGGAACTTTCTTCTGTTTCTTAAAGAATGTTTTCCTAACACCTCCCATCCCATTTGAACAGAAATACAGTATTATAAACATATACAAAAGTATCCACACATCATGCAACACAATTCCCAGCTTTATACCCAGTTGTGCTTGTTGTTCCATTCAAGCAACTCAATTATTGTGTTTCTTTCACTTAACAAAAAACTTCCATCACTGGTTTTCTAGACCAAGATAGTTGTTTGCTGGTCCTAAATATTTTACTTTGAACTGTTTCCTTAATAGTTCTGCAAATTCGTTTCCCCCAAGAATTCTTGTAGCTGCCCCATCGCTATCGCCTCCACTAGTTTGTCCCAAATTGGGGAGGGGGAGGTTTTAACAATCCAATTTCTGCTCCATTTTGCCTTGCTAGCCAGTCTCATTTCCTTGGCTCTTTGTGGTCAAATTCGTCAATGTAACCTAAATGTGTCCCCCTCGGCTACTTGTGCCCTGCATCAAATTTATTGTTTTGTCCCATAGGCTGGCTTAAGATGTGATGATAAAACTAAAAATTTTGCTCTATGTATATATATATATATTTGGTTTTTTTAAAGAAACACCAGCTTAAGATTTATTATGCAAAAAGTTTTTATGAAAAGTTTTTTTAAAAAAACCACACACCAAATAATAATAATAATAATAATAAATTTTATTTATATCCCGCCCTCCCCAGCCGAAGCCGGGCTCAGGGCGGCTAACAACATTCAAATAATCAAACAATCAAATAAAACAACATTCTAAAAATATTTCACTATAAAAATTAATTAAAATCAAGTTGATGGCAACCATTAAGCAAAACTCTGTGCAGGTTACCAGAGGAGGGAGTCAGGCTGCGCCCTGACCAAAGGCCTGGTGGAACAACTCTGTCTTGCAGGCCCTGCGGAAAGATGTCAGGTCCCGCAGGGCCCTAGTCTCTTGTGACAGAGCGTTCCACCAGATTGGAGCCGCAGCCGAGAAGGCCCTGGCTCTAGTTGAGACCAGCCTAACCTCTCTGAGGCCTGGGACCTTCAGGATGTTTTTATTTGCAGACCGTAGGTTTCTTTGTGGGGCATACCAGGAGAGGCGGTCCCGTAGGTACAAGGGTCCTAGGCCGTATAGGGCTTTAAAGGTTAAAACCAGTACCTTAAACCTGATCCTGTACTCCACCGGGAGCCAGTGCAGCTGATATAGCACCGGATGAATGTGGTCTCGCAGCGAAGACCCCATAAGGAGTCTCGCCGCGGCATTCTGCACCCGCTGGAGTTTCTGGGTCAGTCTCAAGGGCAGCCCCATGTAGAGCGAGTTACAATAATCCAGTCTGGAGGTGACCGTCGCATGGATCACAGTGGCTAGGTCAGGGCGAGAGAGATAAGGGGCCAACTGCTTAGCTTGGCGGAGATGAAAAAATGCCGCCTTTGTTATAGCTGTAATCTGCGCCTCCATAGAGAGGGAGGTATCGAAGATTACACCCAAACTCTTAACGGACGGTGCTGGCACTAACTGCACCCCCGCAAGAGATGGGAGTTGCCCCCTCAATCCCATATCGTCCCGTCCCAGCCAGAGGACCTCTGTCTTCGAAGGATTTAACTTCAACCGGCTCCCACGTAACCATCCAGCCACAGCTTCCAGGCATCTGGTCAGTGTGTCTGGGGCCGAGTCAGGATGGCCATCCATCAACAGATAGAGTTGGGTGTCATCGGCATACTGATGGCAACCCAGCCCAAAACTCCGAACAAGCTGGGCGAGGGGGCGCATAAAGATGTTAAAAAGCATTGGGGAGAGAATCGCACCCTGAGGCACTCCACACACCAAGGAGTGGCGCGATGACAATTCCCCCCCAAGCGCCACCCTCTGTCCCCGACCAGAGAGAAACGAGCGCAGCCATTGGAGGACTGTGCCCTGGATCCCCACGTCGGCAAGGCGGTGGTCTAGGAGTTCGTGATCGACCATGTCGAAGGCTGCTGACAGGTCTAGAATAAAGTAAGTAAGTACAATTTATGGATGAAGAAATCAACCTTCCTGCCAAAAAAGGATACATGTGTGTTCTCTCTATTAGAGTTGAGCAACAAAAACCATGAGGCAAAACAGCCCTAAGACACCTCAGTTTTCATGATCTTGAAAGTCCCCTTCACCCCAAAAAATTGCCCCTCCTAGGCAGTCTGGAAACCATGTGATTCAGCTTGGACCGGATGACAGAGTAGTGGAATTCCCTCTCCTTGTTCAGTTTGCGGAAATTGTCCTGTGGCTGGCAGCACAGTCTATGGACCTCCTCAATATTGGGAGGATTGAGCCCCCATGGCCAGGATTCAACCCAGAGGGGAATGCATTTTATTATCTGTGTTTCCCAATAATTCTTGTAGCTTCCCCACCGCTATCGTCTCCACCAGTTTGCCCCAGATTTGGAGGGGGGAGGGTAATTTATTATATACATAATTTGCTTTCAGACTGCACTTCAAATGTGCAAAAGCATACACTCTGACAGCACCAGAGAAAAACAATAAGGTTAACAGCTTTTACCTGATTTGTCACATTGTGCTAAACACAATGAGCTTCACAAAAAACAGAACATGGAATCTAGAAGCATCCTAAGTTATATGCTAGCACTTGATTGTAGTACTCTGACTCAACAAAAGAAATAGAAATCCAACATAGTCATCACAATTAATTTACTAGTCTCTTCAAGACTGTATTTTCTTTCCAGTGTTTTGGTCTCCTGCTATATATGTAGAAATACACTTTGGGTAATTAAATTTACAGAAAGCCAAAGCCAAATAAAAATTAGTTATGCTGGGGAAAAATCGGGGGCTTATAAAATATAAGATTTTCTACATAGCTTCCCCACCACTATCGTCTCCACCAGTTTGCCCCAGATTTGGAGGGGGGCGGTATTAACATTACAATTTCTCCTCCATCTTTCTTCCTCTTCCCCCCCTTTTGAGAAAAAGTCTGGGTCATCCGAAAAATTTACTTGCAAGACAGAAGTCACTGGCCTGTCCTTTTAGCTTCCGCTGTCCCTTTGTGTTCTGAGGTGTGCATCCTCAGAAAAGGTTGAGTGCTTTAAGTGAGACAAAAGTTATTTGATGGCAGGATGTGAGTTGTGGAGGAGATGATACATTGAATGGTTTTTCGCCATAGGCTGTATTTAGATGTGTTGATTATTGTTTTGGTGTACCTGATTATTCTGTTAGGGCTTCTGTCCCCCTCGCAATGTTTCTTTCACACTACATTACCTGTTGTTTCATGGAACTGTGTTTTTTCCAAATTTTACAAAGGAAATGGGGCTGCTGGAGTTGGAAAGATGCCTTGCTTGGTCATTTGGCACAAATGGTTGGAGGCCCATGGTATTAAAGTTTAAGACACGCCTGCAAGGAGCACTCTGAATGTTCTGCCATTGGGGGGCAATCAAACTGCAGAATCTTTTAGCTTTCTCTGTCCCTATGTGTTCTGAGGTGTTCATCCTCAGAAAAGGTTGATCGTTTTAAGTGAGACAAAAGTTCTATGATGGCAGGGTGTGAATTGTTGAGGAGATTATACATTTTAGATAGATATTTTCCTTTAGGCTGCATTAGAGTTCCCTTTAGTTTTGATATTTCTCCAGCAAACCCTATTTTCCTTGTCTTCCATTCAGTTGGAAGTATTGGAGCCAGCCTGTCAAATATATATGGATGTCAAAGTCCCTTCCTCTTAATTTATTAATTTCCCCCCCAATAACATTTTATATGTTGCCCAATTTCCCTTCATGTTTTTCTTCTTAACGGCGAAAGCTTCAATGTGTGAAATGCACCAAGGAGTTGTAGGTTGCAGGAGATATTTATATCTTATCCATGGATTATATAAGGTCTGAGTTGTGTGGCTGCATCTTTTGGTCAGGTGTTGGCAAGGGATTGAATCTGGGTGCAGAAAAGAAGAAGGGACACTTGTGTTGCGGGGTTTGGGAATACCTGGCTGCGAGTAACACAGGTGCATCCTCCGCAAATTTGGAGTGTGTGCAGTAACTGAAAGGTTCATTAAGGGCAGGTGTGAACTGTGTGGCTGTACCACCTGAAGGCATGTTTGGAACGGAATCCATATTGGTGTAGGAAAGGGCTGAGGCATACATATTGCTGATGTATGTAAACAAACTGTGGAGAAACCTGCAATTTTTTATTTCAAAAGGAATGATAGTACTTGAGCAGCAGCTATGAAGAGGAAAGCAGAAACTGTGGGAAATCCTGTAATTCTATTTACATAGTATAGAGGAAGGGGGTGGGATGGTGGGGGCTGCGGAAACCACCTTTCTGCAAATGGCACCGATGACGAAGCCGGGAACTCGGCCTGCTTTGCTCCAGATCTCATTAGCAGCAGCCGAAGAAGAAGAAGGAGGAGGAGGAAGTGACGGAGCAGCCAGCTCTTTGCTGCTTTCCAAGCAGAGCACCCTTTCTGGCTGTTAGGATCCCCTCCTCTTCTTTGTGAATTAATCCCTGAATTCACCTCCCTAATGACTGTGCCAGATGTAGCACAGCCTTTCACTTCTCTTCTCTTGCAGAGAGAATGAAAAAGCCAGATAAATGTGCTTGGGATTCTTCAAGTCCAAAATCTGGCTCTTGTGGATCACTTGCTGGCTGATTCCAGTGGCTGCAAATGGTTTCTTTTACTTTTTTTAATTTTTATTTCAAAACCAAAAAAAATATAAAAGAAATGGGGCTGCTGCAGTTGGAAAGATGCCTTACTTGGTTAGTTGGCACAAATGGTTGGAGCCCCATGGTATTAAAGTTTGAGATACGCCTGCAAGGAGCACTCTGAATGTTCTGCCATTGGGGGGCAATCAAGCTGCAGAATGTGTTAGCTTTCTCTGTCCCTATGTGTTCAGAGGTGTTCATCCTCAGAAAGGGTTGAGCGTTTTAACTGAGACAAAAGTTCTATAATGGCAGGATGTGAATTGTGGAGGAGATTATACATTTTAGGTAGATATTTTCCTTTATGCTGGATTAGATTTACCTCTAGTTTTGATATTAGTCCAGCAAGCCCTATTTTCCTTGTCTTTCATTCAGTTGGAAGTATTGGAGCCAGTCTATCAAATATATATGGATGTCAAAGTCCTTTCCTCTTAATTTATTAATTTCCCCCCCCAATAACATTTTATATGTTGCCCAATTTCCCCTCATGTTTTTCTTCTTAACTGCAAAAGCTTCAATGTGTGAAATGCACCAAGGAGTTGTAGGTTCCAGGAGATATTTATATTTTATCCATGGGTTATATAAGACCTGAGCTGTGTGGCTGCATCTTTTGGTAAGGTGTTGGAAAGGGATTGAATCGGGGTGCAGAAAAGGAGAAAGGACACTTGTGTTGAGGGGTTTGGGAATACCTGGCTGCGAGTAACACAGGTGCATCCTCCGCAAATTTGGAGTGTGTGCAGTAACTGAAAGGTTCATTAAGGGCAGGTGTGAACTGTGTGGCTGCACCACCTGAAGGCATGTTTGGAACGGAATCCATTTTGGTGTAGGAAAGGGCTGAGGCATACATATTGCTGATGTATGTACAGAAACTGTGGAGAAACCTGCATTTTTTTATTTTAAAAGGAAAGATAGTACTATAGCAGGAGCAATGAAGAGGAAAGTTTAATCATATGGAGGAGGAAAGTGGGAGTAAAAGAGGGTGGGGGGAGGCAGAAAACCACAGATGTCCAGCACATTCAAGTTGACGGTGTTGCTGCCGCAGAGGCAAATGTGACTGATGAAGCACTGCCGTTCACTTCTCTTCTCTTGAAGCATAAACTCTGCTGATGTATGTTGAGAAACTGCAGCAGAAATTGCAATGTACATATAAGTGTGTGTGTGTGTGTGTGTGTGTGTGTGAATTTGGTTTTTTTAAAGAAACAGCAGCTTAAGATTTATTATGCAAAAAGCTTTTATGAAAAGTTTTTTTTTAAAAAACATACACACCAAAGGAAGTAGAATTTATGGATGATGAAATCAACCTTCCTGGCAAAAAAGGATACATGTGTGTTCTCTCTATTAGAGTTGAGCAACAAAAACCATGAGGCAAAACAGCCCTAAGACACCTCAGTTTTCATGATCTTGAAAGTCCCCTTCACCCCAAAGAAATGATGTTAAAAAACTATAATCCAAAATATACATACAAGCTGCATATATGCAAAGTTGTTGCATATATGACATGTTGCAAGATTTCCACGGCTGACTTTGGTGCTTTGCATGTTAAGACCCCAAGACCTCCCCAAATAAAGACAGAATTGATGCCAAATTTAGTTTAAGGTTATTGGCATAATTTTGGCCAGAATGAAAAATGAAGATAAATGTGCTTGGAATTCTTCAAGTCCAGAATCTGGCTCTTGTGGATCACTTGCTGGCTGATTCCAGTGGATTCAAATGGTTTCTTTTTCTTTTTTTTCTTTTTATTTCAAAACCAAAAAAAATTTACAAACATCAAATTCAAAATCCATATTCATTTTATAATTTAAGCCTATTATATAGATTACCTAAATTAAAATATATCTAAATACTCTAGGCTTCCATTTGTTGTATGTAAATACAAGACAATTAACAAATTATATTATAAATGATCTTATTGGTTCCCATATACCCCCACTACCCTTCACCCATGTGTGATCTCAGTATTTTACTTCTTCCATCTTGTTTTGTTGTTAATAATTTAATAATTATTCAATTGATTTTATTATTATTTTCTTGCTTACCCCTGCATCTTTTACACATTCTCTATTAATATTTCAATTCCGGAACCATATTTTTTCATGTATTCCTTCACTCCATCGCATTCTCTAATTATTCTCTGATTTGAGTGGCCTCTAATATTTGCCGTCAATTTTGCCGTTTCTACAAACTTGCCGAGTTTGTTTTGCCATTCTAATAGTGATGGGATATTCTGGCAGCTGCTTTTGTGTAAAGGAATAGATTTTTCTTGTCTTTGGGGATGTCATTAGATATTAGGCTGAAAGCTTTCATGAGGTGATATACAGCAGGGTTGGGCAGGATAGTAGTCCAAACATACCTAGAAACATAATCAATTATAACAGAAACATATTGCTTCCCAGTACTGGTTTTCTGCGAGGGACTCACCAAATCCATCCCTTTTCTTTATTTTATACTAAGCTTTTCAGAGAGGGACAGACGCGTGAAAGGGTTGCAAAACATGAGTCAAACAATAGTATGATGCAGCCTTTTTTGCTGTTAGGATCCCCTCTTCTTTTTTGTTAATTAATCCCTGAATGAACCTCTCTAATGATTGTGCCTGATAAAGCACTGCATCTTTCTTCTCTTCTTTTGCAGACAGAATGAAAATAAATAAATATTTTTCTTTTTCTTTGTGTTTTTGGATGTGAAAAATAACTTTAGTTTCAAGCCCCACTGAGTGAAGAAATAATAACAACTATCAATAGGGATCATACAGACCAGCATTCATATTTGATAAAGCTCTGTTTCAACATTGTCCATTCGAAAGATGACTAGAGGTCTCAGGAGCCTTCCAGTCAATTGGTCCTTTAGTCATCTGCAATCCCCCCCCAGCAGTATCAGTTTTGATATACAAAAGTGCCAAACAGAATATGTTAAGTTTGCAAAATCATATAAAAAGCCTGGAATACAGAAGATGCATTCATATGCAGCTTGTACAGCCATACAGCTTCCAAAACAAGGCGTTTATACCGTTCATAGTCTAGCGCGTGGGACAAAGGAAGATGGCCCACGAGATCCGCCAACTCCCCACTAATCAACGTCTTCAGAATAGACATATACAGTCTTGAGGAGAGCTCCAGTTTCCGGCAGGTTAGTTCGAATAAAGTCGGATAGCTCAGGAAATCAATGGGGGGTTTATACGCAGGGAAAAGACCTAAGTCAAAATCCCTTAGGATAAACCCACGTGCCTCTTGGTGATAGCTGTACCTTGGGGCAGGGCGATAACTCGGGGCTCGTCCATCCGGACGCTGAGGTTCCTGCCCTTCATACCTGTAAGAGGGTCTGGGCTGCTGGCCGTAGCCCTCCTCTTCCTCGTACCGTCGAACCGGCCCGCGGGTCTCCCAAGACCGTTCTGGCGAGTAAACCAGGACATTGCTGCCTGCGACTTCCTCTCTTTATTAGCACCTCCAGGGGACACCAATCAATCCTAGAGTGCCACTCCTACGCACTAAAGAGAATTCTGGAACACCTTTTAAAGCTGCCAGGAACTTTTATCTTTTTCTTAAAGAACCTTTTCCAAACACCCCCTCTCATTCGAACAGAACCAATACAGAATTGTAAACATATACAAAAGTATTCCCACATCATGCAACACAATTCCCAACTTTATAACCAGTTGCGCATGTTGTTGCTTTCAATTATTGTCTTTCTTTCACTTAACCAAAAACTTCCATCACTGGTTCTCTAGACCAAGATAGTTGTTTGCTGGTCCTAAAAATTTTACTTTGAACTGTTTCTTTAGTTGTTTTGCAAACTCCTTTTCCCCAAGAATTCTTGTAGCTGCCCCATCGCTATCCCCTCTACCAGTTTGTCAATCATTCTGGTTCCTTCCTCTTCGTTAAAAGTTGTTTATTTGTTTGGAAACCTGCTATGATGAGAGTTGTAGGGCAAGGAGGAGTAAATGGGGAGCATAAGGAGCCTGGGAAGTCAGACAGCCACGCACACCCGGCATGTTCCAGCCAAAGTGCTCAGTTGCAAACACTTTTTTCTTATATGTTGTCCCTGATCCAAGTGACAGCAGATGGCTGCATAGGAGCTGCTGCAGGATCACACTGGGTTGATGGCCTTTCTGGAATCGCACACGTCCCGGAGGTGGCCAGTGTTCCAAAAGTGGGCACTGGCAGTTCAGTGAAATACTTGCAGGCCACTTCAGAAGTGTCTTGACAGGAGTTCTTTAATAGCAGGGTTTGAGTTGTGTGGATGTACCACCTGATGGCGTGTTTGTAAGACAATCCTGGCATAGAAAGAGGGAGAAGTGTACCTATAGCTGATGCACGTACAGAAACTGTGGGAAAACCTGCAATTTTATATTTTAAAAAGAACAATAGTACAATTGCAGTACCAACTGACTGTAGATCTTGACTTGGGTTTAACTTGGGACTTTTGCCAGTGCATTTCTGAGATTCTTGTTCACAAGAATGGTCAATTTCCACCTGGTCCTTTTCATTAGGAAGGGGAATAGTGAAGAGCAGAATCAGAGCCAGTTGCAGCAGTGTCAGACCATTGAACAAGGCACCAAGACAGGTGAACACCCACACTATAACCTTTTTAAAAACTTTTTTTACTTTTTTAATTTTTTTGGTACCACAATTCTTTTATTATTACCACTACCACCATCATTTTGAAGGGAAACCCTTCCAGTCAATTGGTCCTTTAGTCATCTGCAATTCCCCCACCCACCCAGCAGTATAAATTTTGATATACAAAAGTGCCAAACACAATGAGAATATGTTAAGTCTGCAAAATCATATAAAAAGCCTGGAATACAGAAAATCCATTCATATGCAGCTTGTACAGCCATACAGCTTCCAATAAGTTTGGCATGCCTACTTTCCATTTGCAGCATTGAACATTCGTTCCTTTATCATCAGCTCCAATTTAACTGCATCAGCAGCAAACTTTCTGATTCCATCAGACAACTTCTCCACAGCCATTTGGTCCTCATTTTGCAGCCAACGGAATGTCTTCTCATTTGTACTAAGCTTTTCATTTTGTCAGAATGCATCTCTTGTAACTTCAATAATGGAAAGCATTCTGTGGTTACCAATCTTGCCGTACTCCTCTTCATCTCAATATTCCAGCGGTTCTTCGCATTCCCCCCCCTTTTGAGAAAAGCTCTGGGTCATCCGAAAAATTTACCTGTATGACAGAAGTCACTGGCTTCTTATGTGGCCTGTCTCTGTGTTCTGAGGTGTGCATCCTCAGAAGAGGTTGAGCGCTTTAAGTGACACAAAAGTTCTTTGATGGCAGGGTGTGAATTGTGGAGCAGATTATACATTTTAGATAGATATTTTCCTTTAGGCTGGATTAGAGTTCCCTTTAGTTTTGATATTTCTCCAGCAAACCCTATTTTCCTTGTCTTTCATTCAGTTGGAAGTATTGGAGCCAGCCTGTGAAATATATATAGATTTCAAAGCCTTTTCCTCTTAATTTATTAATTTCCCCCTCTAATAACATTTTATATGTTGCCCAATTTCCCTTCATGTTTTTCTTCTTAACACCAAAGGCTTCGATGGGTGAAATGCACCAAGCGGTTGTAGGTTCTAGGAGATATTTATATTTCATCCATGGTTTATATAAGACCTGAGTTGTGTGGCTGCATCTTCTGTTTTGCACCATAGGCTGTATCTAGATGTGGTGATTATTGCTTTGGTTTTCCTGATTATTCTGTTAGGGCTTCTGTCCCCCCCCCCCATGTTTCTTTCACACTTCATTACTTGTTGTTCCATGGAACTGTGTTTTTTCCATCTTTTACAAAGGAAATGGGGCTGCTGCAGTTGGAAAGATGCCTTATTTGGTCATATGGCACAAATGGTTGGAGCCCCATGGTATTAAAGTATAAGACACGCCTGCAAGGAGCACTCTGAATGTTCTACCATTTGGGTGCAGTCAAACTGCAGAATCTGAACTACACATGGGCTGATATCCTGGTATGCACCATTGAATTTTTCTTGAAAAGTCTGTGGGCCTGGTGTGGCACAATATCAAATTTCATTGGACAACATTACTTTTCACACATGCATGCTTCTCTTCCCCCCTTAAAATGGAAGCAAATAAATAAAGATAAGGGGAGGAGGGGAGGTTATCTCTGCTGCTGTTTCCTAACAAATATTCTCAATAGCTAAATCATGGTTTGATTTTTTGTTAGCTGCTTTGAGCTTTTCAGAAGGAAAGGAGAGGGAAAGTACAACTACCTTTGTTTAGAATGCGGAGTGGAATGGCTGAAGTGAAAGTGATGGCGGGGCTGACACGTTTCACCATGCTACCTGTCTGTAGTGTTTCTGTAGGCATGTTTGGTGGTCTTTCCCCAGCAGCCGTTTTGAATTCCTTTCTGGGATCTTCTAAATGCACAGTGCAGAAAGATGTATATTAAGCACAATGAATAGCAAATGAATCTAGGAATTGGGAGGTTAGCAGCAGTAGCAGCAGCAGCAGCAGCGCTTCATTTCACAGCTCATTAAATAAGCACGGTGTTTTTTTCTTCCTTTTTCTCTCCAAAAATAAGTAAAGATAAGGGAGGAGGGGAAGTTATCTGTGCTCCTGCTGTTGGCCCCCTCAATATTGGGGGGATTGAGCCCCCATGGCCAAGATTCAACACAGATGGGAATGCATTTAATTATCTGTGTTTTCCAATAATTCTTGTAGCTTCCCGACTGCTATCATCTCCACCAACACAGGTGAACAGCCACACTCTAAACTTATTTTTTTGTACTAAGCTTTTGATTTTGTCAGAATGCATCTCTTGTAACTTAAATAATGGAAAGCATTCTGTGGTTACCAATCATGTTGTAGTCCTCTTCTTCCTCCTCCTCTTCATCTCAATATTCTAGTGGTTCTTCCTCTCCCCACCCCCTTTTGAAAAAAGATCTGGGTCATCTGAAGCATTTACCTGCAAGACAGAAGTCACTGGCTTGTTGTGTGGCCGGTCCTTTTAGCTTCCTCTGTCCCTATGTGTTCTGAGGTGTGCATCCTCAGAAAAGGTTGAGCACTTTAAGTGAGACAAAAGTTCTTTGATGGCAGGGTGTGAATTGTGGAGGAGATTATACGTTTTAGATAGATGTTTTCCTTTAGGCTGCATTAGAGTTCCCTTTAGTTTTGATATTTGGTATTAAATAAACCCTATTTTCCTTGTCTTTCATTCAGTTGGAAGTATTGGAGCCAGTCTGTCAAATATATATGGATGTCAAAGTCCTTTCCTCTTAATTTATTAATCCCCCCCCAATAACATTTTATATGTTGCCCAATTTTCCTTCATGTTTTTCTTCTTAATGCCAAAGGCTTCGATGAGTGAAATTCACCAAGGGGTTGTAGGTTCCAGGAGATATTTATATTTTATCCATGATTTAAGGTCTGAGTTGTGTGGCTGCATCTTCTGGTTAGATAGATATTTTCCTTTAGGCTGGGTTGGAGTTCCCTTTAGTTTTGATATTTCTCCAGCAAATCCTATTTTCCTTGTCTTTCATTCAGTTGGAAATATTGGAGCCAGCCTGTCAAATATATATGGATTTCAAAGTCCATTCCTCTTAATTTATTAATTTTACCCTTTAATAACATTTTATATTTTGCCCAATTTCCCTTCATGTTTTTCTTAATGCCAAAGGCTTCGATTGGTGAAATGCACCAATATATATTTTATCCATGGTTTATATAAGGTCTGGGTTGTGTGGCTGCATCTTCTGGTAAGGTGTTGGCAAGGGATTGAATCTTGGTGTAGAAATGGAGAAAGGACACTTGTTTTGAGGGGTTTTGGGATACCCGGCTGTGAGTAAAACAGGTGCATCTGTTGGGATTCGCAGGATACTAAGTCTGCAGGCTTCAACAGGATGATGCAATACTCTGTGAAGTGCTGGGTCAGAGTGACTCAGCAGGAGTGTGATTAATGTGATTGGCTATCACCTGTTTTAAAAGGAAAGCCTGTTCAACAGTGGTTGTGTTGGTGGTTGTGATGGTGGTTGTGCTGTGGTGTGGTGGTGCTGTAGTGGAGAGTATTTGTTTGCCTTAAAGAGCAGGTACTCTGTATGGACTGTTTTTGTAAATACCTGTATATAGTTCACATTAAAAAGACTGCACTGGGAAAAACCTGGGACTCTGAGCGTTTCTGCTGAAAGCACCGTGAGGAATTCGCGACAGCATCCTCCGCAAATTTGGAGTGTGTGCAGTAACTGAAAAGTTCATTAAGGGCAGGGTGTGAACTGTGTGGCTGTACCACCTGAAGGCATGTTTGCGAGGGAATCAATTTTTGTGCAGAAAAGTGCGGAAAAGGACATTTGCCAATGCCCTTTTTGAGATGCAGTTTCACTAGAATGGTCACTTCTAACCTGGTGCTTTTCATAAATAAGGGGAATACTGAAGAGGTGAAATCAGAGCTTTGAATAAGACACAAACACAGGTGAACAGCCACATCCACACCAGAAACTTTGTGAGTCCACAAAGTCATCCATTGGGAAGAGGCAGTTGAACTCCTAACCTGTGCTGTTGAAGGGGCCAAGCGGCATAAGGGTGTATCTTTGGACAAGCAACATCTTAATCTAAGTAACCCCTCAATGGGTAGCCAATCTAAGGGCTTTTCGAAAAGGGGTTTGATCTTGGTGCAGAAAAGGAGTGATGAGTACATATAGCTTTGCTGCTTTCCAAGCAGAGCACCCTCTCTGGCTGTTACGACCCCCTCCTCTTTTTTGTTAATTAATCCCTAAATGAAGCTTCCTAATGACTGTGCCTGATGAACCACACACCAAAGTAAGTACAATTTATGGAAGAAGAAATCAATCTTCCTGCCAAAAAAGGATACATGTGTGTTCTCTCTATTAGAGTTGAGCAACAAAAACCATGAGGCAAAACAGCCCTAAGACACCTCAGTTTTCATGATCTTGAAAGTCCCCTTCACCCCCAAAAAATGATGTTAAAAAACTATAATCCAAAATATACATACAAGCTGCATATATGCAAAGTTGTTGGGTTTTTTTGTTGCCCTTTTTTCTGAGCAAATGACAGATCAGTCCACATTTGTCACAAGTTGCTGCATTGTAGGAAGTGTGTGATTTCAGTAAGAAATCTCCTGACCAGTAAACTAGCATGAAGAATCTGAATGTTCAGAGCTTTAATAATAATAATAATAATAATAATAATAATAATAATAATCCGCCCAGTCTGACACACAAGCGCCACAAAATTTCTTCTTCTGCAAAGTTTCTTCTTGTTTAATACAGCCAAACTATAGTTATTGAAAAGTGGGCTTGCTTTCAACGCCCCTCGTCCCCGGCCTGCAAATTTTGTTTTCAGGCCGTTGGAAGAGAATAACAAATTGAGGGCAGAAAGTTGTTTCTGGAAGACCAGTCAAGGCATCAGCAACTGGCTGGCCAGACCCATGTTCTACAGTTTATCTGGAAGAGAAAGATGGTGGTCTCTTCATTACTGGATGCACGGGGTTAAAACATCTAATCCTTTCCCCTGTTCAGGTCTTTTTTTCCCCTCTCTTCTTCTATCTCCTGTCTCACTGGAGAGAACCAAGTGCCAGGATCCCACACTTGCAGTCTGTTTTAAGAGGTTACTGGCAGAGATTCCTCTCCTCTTTTGAGCAAAGTTCGGATGCCCGCTCTGCAGCTTGTAAAAAGAGTAAGGAAGTCTCGGCTGCAGGCGGATCTTGCCCCTTCTTCGCCTGTTCCTCTAGCACGATCTGCAGGTCAAAGATATAGTCGATGACATGCTGCAAGATTTCCACTTGGCTGCCTTTGGGGCCTTGCGGGATCCTCGGCACCAGCTCGCGCACTTGGAGTAGCAGTCATTCATGTCGTAAAGGAGGATCTTGGGTTCCTCCTGAGCCGGGCTCTGGTTTTTTTGTTTTGGCAAGACTCATCATATTTTATCGAAGGCCTTTGCAGCAGGAGTCACTGGCCGAGGGGCTTTGTTCTGTTGCTCGTTCCCTGGGTGATGGTGAAGCTCTGACCAGAGAGGCAGCACACAGCTTGCTTTCTAGCAGCTCCTGACTGATCTGACGGGGCTGATTCCTTTCATGGCCATGAAGGAGGAGAAACCAGCAGGGATTTGAGGAAGCGCAAGATCTCCTTCCTTAAGGCGGGAGAAGCAAGCAAGCAACCTCGAGAGAGAGAGAGATCGATACTGCCCCTTGCTTGCCAGCCTGGTTGATTCTCAGTTGTGTGCACACAGAAAATGCTTCTCTTTGCAAAAAACCCCCATGTATATATTTTAAAAACAGAAATGCTACGTTTGCAGTAGCAAATATTTCCTGATCCTTTCCCCAGTCAAGGTCTTTTCTCTCTCTCTTCTTCTATCTTCTGTACAACTGGAGAGGACCTATGGAATCTATGACCTCCCCAAATAAAGACACAATTGATGCCAATTTTGATGCCTAATATTCAGGATTGAACCACACGCCATTGGTGGGACATCTTTTCAGGATAGAGCCCTACCATGACCAACATTTCAAATTTGGCTTGGCACCCTGTGATTATACTGGTTTTTGGTATTTTGATGTTGCTTATATTAGTATGTATTTTACATGTTGAAGTTAAACATTTGTATGGGGAAAAGGAAAGGTTTTTTTCTTTAGAGAGGGAAGGAGGAACAGATTAGCTAAGCATGGAAGAGGTAACCGTGTTGGACCAAGGGTGGAGTTTATGGGCAATCTATTCGGAAGACATTTGTATTTCGAGGAGTTAGTGGTCTGACATGGTTACCCTTCCTGCTTTCTCTTCCTTCTCCCTCTCGATCTCCTGAGCCGTGTATCAGGAGATTTTTAATGCTTTATGTTTTTAGGATCCCCTCCTCTTCTTTGTGAATTAATCCCTGAATGCACATCCCTATTGACTGCGCCAGATGTAGCACAGCCTTTCACTTCTCTTCTCTTGCAGAGAGAATGAAAAAGCCAGATAAATGTGCTTGGGATTCTTCAAGTCCAGAATCTGGCTCTTGTGGATCACTTGCTGGCTGATTCCAGTGGCTGCAAATGGTTTCTTTTACTTTTTTAAATTTTTATTTCAAAACCAAAAAAATATAAAAGAAATGGGGCTGCTGCAGTTGGAAAGATGCCTTACTTGGTTAGTTGGCACAAATGGTTGGAGCCCCATGGTATTAAAGTTTGAGATACGCCTGCAAGGAGCACTCTGAATGTTCTGCCATTGGGGGGCAATCAAGCTGAAGAATGTGTTAGCTTTCTCTGTCCCTATGTGTTCAGAGGTGTTCATCCTCAGAAAAGGTTGAGCGTTTTAAGTGAGACAAAAGTTCTATAATGGCAGGGTGAGAATTGTGGAGGAGATTATACATTTTAGATATATATTTTCCTTTATGCTGGATTAGACTTACCTTTAGTTTTGATATTTCTCCAGCAAGCCCTATTTTCCTTGTCTTTCATTCAGTTGGAAGTATTGGAGCCAGTCTATCAAATATATATGGATGTCAAAGTCCTTTCCTCTTAATTTATTAATCCCCCCCCCAATAACATTTTATATGTTGCCCAATTTCCCTTCATGTTTTTCTTCTTAACTGCAAAAGCTTCAATGTGTGAAATGCACCAAGGAGTTGTAGGTTGCAGGAGATATTTATATTTTATCCATGGATTATATAAGGTCTGAGTTGTGTGGCTGCATCTTTTGATCAGATGTTGGCAAGGGATTGAATCGGGGTGCAGAAAAGGAGAAAGGACACTTGTGTTGAGGGGTTTGGGAATACCTGGCTGCGAGTAACACAGGTGCATCCTCCGCAAATTTGGAGTGTGTGCAGTAACTGAAAGGTTCATTAAGGGCAGGTGTGAACTGTGTGGCTGTACCACCTGAAGGCATGTTTGGAACGGAATCCATTTTGGTGTAGGAAAGGGCTGAGGCATACATATTGCTGATGTATGTACAGAAACTGTGGAGAAACCTGCAATTTTTTATTTTAAAAGGAAAGATAGTACTATAGCAGAAGCAATGAAGAGGAAAGTTTAATCATATGGAGGAGGAAAGTGGGAGTAAAAGAGGGTGGGGGGAGGCAGAAAACCACAGATGTCCAGCACATTCAAGTTGACGGTGTTGCTGCCGCAGAGGCAATTGTGGCTGATGAAGCACTGCCGTTCACTTCTCTCCTCTTGAAGCATAAACTCTGCTGATGTATGCTGAGAAACTGCAGCAGAAATTGCAATGTACATATAAGTGTGTGTGTGTGTGTGTGTGTGTGTGTGTGTATAAAAATATGTATATATATATATATATTTGTTTTTTTTTAAAGAAACAGCAGCTTAAGATTTATTATGCAAAAAGCTTGAGTGAAAAGTTTTGTAAAAAAAAAACCCACACACCAAAGTAAGTACAATTCATGGATGAAGAAATCAACTTTCCTGCCAAAAAAGATACATGTGTTCTCTCTATTAGAGTTCAGCAACAAAAGCCATGAGGCAAAACAGCCCTAAGACACCTCAGTTTTCATGTTCTTGAAAGTGCCCTTTCAAAATGATGTTAAAAAACTATAATCCAAAATATACATACAAGCTGCATATATGCAAAGTTGTTGCATATATGACATGTTGCAAGATTTTTTGTGTTGCTCTTTTTTCTGAGCAAACGACAGATCTGTCCACGTTTGTCACAAGCTGTTGCAATGTTGGATTTGAGTAAGAAATCTCCTGACCAGTAAATTAGCATGAAGAATACATCTGATCCTTTCCCCGTCAAGATATTTTCTTTCTCTCTTCTTCCATCTTCTGTACAACTGGAGAGGACCTATGGAATCTATGACGTGTTGCAAGATTTCCATGGCTGACTTTGGTGTTTTGCATGTTAAGACCCCCAAGACCTCCCCAAATAAAGACACAATTGATGTCAAATTTAGTTAAAGGTCATTGGCATAATTTTGGCTAGAATGAAAAATGAAGATAAATGTGCTTGGGATTCTTCAAGTCCAGAATCTGGCTCTTGTGGATCACTTGCTGGCTGATTCCAGTGGCTGCAAATGGTTTCTTTTTCTTTTTCTAATTTTTATTTCAAAACCATAAAAATTACAAACATCAAATTCAAAATCCATATTCGTTTTCTAGCACAAGCCTATTACATAGATTACCTAAATTAAAACATAGCTAATTGCTCTAGGCTTCCCTTCGCTCTATGTTAATACAATGCAATTAACAGATTATATTATAAATGATATTATAGATTCCCATATACCCCCCTCTCCCCTTCAACCATGTGTGATCTCAATATTTTACTTCTTCCCTCTTGTTATAATTTAATAATTATTCAATTGCTTCTATTATTATTTTCTTGCTTACCCCTGCATGTATTACACATTCTCTATTAATATTTCAATTTTTTCATGTATTCATGTATTCCTCCACTCCATCTCACTCTCTAATTATTCTCTGATTTGAGTAGCCTCTAATAATTGCTGTCAATTTTGCCGTTTCTACAAACACGCCGAGTTTGTTTTGCCATTCTGATAGTGATGGGATATTCTGGCAGCTGCTGTTGTGTAAAGGAATAGATTTTTCTTGTCTTTGGGAATGTCATTAGATATTAGGCTGAAAGATTTCATTAGGTGATCTACAGCAGGGTTGGGCAGGATAATAGCCCCAAAAAGAAACTGTTCTTTAATCACCAACTGCCTCAGTCCCTTAAATGTATCTACCCCTCTGCAAACAGCCAAAAGTTGAAATTTTGCGCCACCTTCGCAGCTACCAAGGGGAGACTCAGAAGAAGCAGTTTTATCAACCTTCTGGAAAGTGTGCCTGTAGCTTTCCTCATGCAGTCCATATCTTTGCAAAACAAGGCGTTTATACTGTTCATAGTCTAGCGCGTGGGACAAAGGAATATGGCCCACGAGATCCGCCAACTCCCCACTAATCAACGCCCTCAGAATAGACATATACAGTCTTGAGGGGACTCCCAGTTTCCGGCAGGTTAGTTCGAATAAAGTCAGATAGCTCCATGGGGGGTTTATACGCAGGGAAAAGACATAAGCCAAAATCCCTCAGGGTAAACTCTCGAGTAATGCGCCTTGGAACCACATCTCGTGGCTCTTGGTCATAGCTGTACCTTGGGGCAGGGCGATAACTCGGGGCTCGGCCAGTGACTCTTCCCATTGAACAAGGTACCAACACAGGTGAACACACACACTATAAACTTTTTTTTTGTACTAAGCTTTTCAATTTTTTGTACTAAGCTTTTCAGAGAGGGAAAGGCACGCGAAAGGGTTGTGAAACACAAGTCAAACAGTAGTATGATGCAGACTTTTTGTCTGTTAGAATCCCCTCTCCTTTTTTGTGAATTTATCCCTGACTGAACCTCTCTAATGATTGTGCCTGATGAAGCACTTCATCTTTCTTCTCTCCTTTTGCAGACAGAATGAAAATCCAAATATTATTTCTTATTTATGTTCTTAATAAATATCTTCTTAAAAAAGAAAAAAAAGAAAAAGAAAATCCAAATAAATGTTTTTCTTTTTCTTGTTTTTTTTGCGTATGAAAAATAACTTTATTTTCAAGCCCCACTGAATGAAGAAATCATAACAACTATCGATAGGGATCATACAGACCAGCATTCATATTTGATAAAGCTCTGTTTCAACATTGTCCATTCGAAAGACGACTAGAGGTCTCAGGAGCCTTTGCCACTCATGCGCACCCAGATCCACTACTCTCCCCTACTGGAAGAGCACTGGTGGTGGGGTGACTCCTCCTAAGTCCTGGAGGGGGTCCAAGGAATGGCTTGCCCCACCCTCTACTGGATGGTCACTGAGAATTAAAATTACTGGATGGTCACAGTATTATAAACATATACAAAAGTATTCACACATCATACAACACAATTCCCAAATTTATAACCAGTTGTGCATGTTGTTGCTTTCAATTATTGTCTTTTTTTCACTTAATTAATATCTTCCATCACTGGTTCTCTTGACCAAGATAGTTCTTTGCTGGTCCTAAATATTTTACTTTGAAGTGTTTTTTGGTTGTTTTGGAAACTTCCCCCCCCCCAAGAATTCTTGTAACTGCCCCATCGCTATCGCCTCCACCAGTTTGTCCCAAATGGGGGGGGGGTATTAACATTCCAATTTCTCCTCCATTTTGCCTCGCTGGCCAGTCCCATTTCCTTGGCTCTTTGTGGTGAAATTCCTCAATGTAACCCAAATGTGTTCATCCACGTCTGCCATACGTTCCACTCGGCTGTCTGTGCTCTACACTAAATTTATTGTTTTGTGCCATAGGCTGACTTAATATGTGATGATAAAACTAAAGATTATGCTCTAGTTCCAATCATTCTGGTTCTTTATTCTTGGTTAAAATATTTAGTTGTTTGGAAACCTGTTATGATGCCCTGCAATATGCAAATAGATATAATCAAATGTTTCCCCTTACCTCTCCTCCCTCTTCGCCTCACCTGCCAGGCATGGCCATTCATATTTGTTGCATGTCCCTCGCTGCTAACAGGGCCCTGGGCTTCCTGCGGCTGCTGGTGACAGTCATTTGTGGCCCCATAGCAAGAGCCCAGCAGTGGGGGATGCCGGGCCTCTCAATATCGGGGGAACTGAGCACCCTGTCTAGAAATACTGAGGGGGCTGAAGCCCTGGGTGGCCAGGAGGTCTGGTCAGTGTGCCCTGCCTTGTACCTGCAGTCCGTGATTCCGACCAACTGAGGCAACAAGTCCTCAGCAGAGATTTAGCTCTGCTGGGATCAGTAGATTCTGCAAATAGCAGGGGCATGTAGAATTGAATGGTTTTGCGCCATAGGCTGTATTTAGATGTGGTGATTATTGCTTTGGTGTTCCTGATTATTCTGTTAGGGCTTCTGTTATTTCTGTCCCACTCTCTACTGGATGGTCACTGAGAGGTGGACCACGGTAATGCAAGCCACCACACTCACAACACGCAACACGGTGAAGGAGAGCAGCAGGAAGAAGCTCTTTAAATGCTTTCTTGGTCTTGTTTTTCCGAAGTGCACAAGGTTGTTGTTTTAATTACAAAAAAATCAAATTACAATATAATACAGAGACTTTTTACACAGAGAATATTAGAATGGTTTCCTACCAGAAGGTAAAGAAAAAATGTTCTTTTTTACTTTCTTTATTAACAAACCACTTATTCGTTTTAAAGCTATTGTTATACAAAGTTGCAGGACATGCACAATTTTCCCTCGATAGGGTTTGCTCTTTCCCCCGCCCCCCATTTCTTATCTTTTCTTTTTTTGCTAAGTGGAAATACTAGATTTCTCTCTCCACCTTTTAAGGCAAGTTAAATGCGACACTGCAAATTGAAATTCCTTCTTTATATCTCCAGCACAGTATAATCTCAGTCCAGTAATTAAGAATCCTGACACAGCAAAACTCACAGTATCAGCAGAACACATTGTCTGACTTCCAACCTTGTTGTCAGCGTGTGTGCAGATAGTTTATGTTTTTGTGTTTGTGTGTTTGGTGTGAGTGTGCTTTCCTTCTACGGACATTGCATCCTGCAACTTCTGCATTGTATACAATGCTAATGTTACCATGAACAAAACTTTGTATTTATGTTTTGTTTATTTGTTTAGAAACATTGTATGAAGCCCTGCAGCATGCAAATGATATACAGATGGATACATTGAATGTTTCCCATTCCTCTCCCTCATCCGTGACTAGCGGGCCATTTCCCTTGCCAGTCCCACTTCTCTGTGAAGTTATATCTCTCCATGTGACCGAAATGTGTCCTTCCACATCTGTCGCATTTCCCGCTCGGCTCCCTATGGCGTGTGTCTCTTGCAGCTGAGGGTGACTGTCATTTGCTTCCCCATAACAACAACCCAATGGGGGATGTTGGCCCTCTCAATATTGGGGGGATTTAACCACCTGTGTTTTCCCATAATTCTTGTAGCTTCCCCACCGCTATCGTCTCCACCAGTTTGCCCCAGATTTTCAGAGGAGGCGGTATTAACATTCCAATGTCTCCTCCATCATTGCCTCACTGGCCAGTCCGATTTCCTTGGCACAGTGCGATCAAGTTTCTCAATGTGACCTAGATGTGTTCATCCACATCTGTCGTATGTCCCACTTGGCTCCTTCCTCTTGGTTAAAAGTTGTTTATTTGTTTGGAAACTTCTTATGATGAGAGTTGTAGGGCAAGGAGGAGTAAATGTGGAATAAGGAGCCTGGGAAGACAGACAACCACACACACCCGACATGTTCCAGCCACTTTTCTCAGTTGCAAACACCTTTTTCTTGTATGTTGTCTTGTCTCTGATCCAAGTGACAGCAGACGGCTGCATAGGAGCTGCTGCTGGATCACACTGGGCTGATGGCCTTTCTGGAATCGCACACTTCCCGGAGGTGGCAGTTGTTCCAAAAGTGGGCACTGGCAGTTCAGTGAAATACTTGCAGGCCACTTCAGAAGTGACTTGACAGGAGTTCTTTAATTGCAGGGTTTGAGTTGTGTGGCTGTACCACCTGATGGCGTGTTTGTAAGACAATCCTCGTATAGAAAGAGGGAGAAGTGTACATATAGCTGATGTACATATAGAAACTGTGGGAAAACCTGCAATTTTATATTTTAAAAAGAACAATAGTACAATTGCAGTACCAAATATTTGCACTGACTGTTTAACTTTACTTGAGGGGTTGAGGTTTGCGCTTTACCCCTGGGTTTGACTTGGGACTTTTGCCAGTGCATTTCTGAGATTCTGGTTCACAAGAATGGTCAATTTCCGCCTGGTGCTTTTCATTAAGAAGGAAAATAGTGAATGTCGAAATCAGAGCCAGTTGCAGCAGTGTCAGACCATTGAACAAGGCACTAACAGAGGTGAACACCCACACTATAAACTTTTTTCTTTTTGTACCAAGCTTTTCATTTTGTCAGAATGCATCTCTTGTAACTTCAGTAATGGAAAGCATTCTGTGGTTACCAATCTTGTGATATTCCTCTTGCTCTTTCTCCTCCTCTTCATCTCAATATTCCAGTGGTTCTTCCTCTCCCCCCCCCCTTTTGAGAAAAGATCTGGGTCATCCGAGAAATCTACCTGCAAGACAGAAGTCACTGGCTTGTTGTGTGGCCGGTCCTTTTAGCTTCCTCTGTCTCTATGTGTTCTGAGGTGTGCATCCTCAGAGAAGGTTGAGCGCTTTAAGTGAGACAAAAGTTCTTTGATGGCAGGGTGTGAATTGTGGAGGAGATTATACATTCTAGATAGATATTTTCCTTTAGGCTGGATTAGATTTCCCTTTAGTTTTGATATTTCTCCAGCAAACCCAAAACCAGCAGCAGAACCAGGACGGGACGGAGCAGCCAGCTCTTTGCAGCTTTCCAAGCAGAGCACCCTTTCTGGCTGTTAAGATCCCTTCCTCTTTTTTGTTAATTAATCCCTGAATGCACCTCCCTAATGACTGCGTCAGATGTAGCACTGCCTTTCACTTCTCTCCTCTTCCAGAGAGAATGAAAAATCCAGATAAATGTGCTTGGGATTCTTCAAGTCCAGAATCTGGCTCTTGTGGATCACTTGCTGGCTGATTCCAGTGGCTGCAAATGGTTTCATTGTACCTCCTGAAGGAGGCATTCTAGGCTGGGAGGAATGCAAATCCACCCTCAGCAAATGTGTCACTCAGGATATTCAGGATTGAACCACACACCATTGGTGGGACATGTTTTCAGGATAGAGCCTTACCATGACCAACATTTTAAATTTGGCTTGGCACCCTGTGATTATACTGGTTTTTTCATATTTTGATGTTGCTTATATTAGTGTGTATTTTATATGTTAAAGTTTGTATGGAAAAAAGGTATAGGTTTTTTTCCTCAGAGGGGGAAGGAGGAACAGATTAGCTAAGCATGGAAGAGGTAACCGTGTTGGACCAAGGGTGGAGTTTATGGGCAATCTATCCGGAAGACATTTGTATTTCGAGGAGTTAGTGGTCTGACATGGTTACCATTCCTTCCTTCTCTTTCTTCTCCCTCTTGATCTCCTGAGCCGTGTATCAGGACATTTTTAATGCTTTATGTTTTTTAGATATGCTCTAAGCCCCCCAGAGTCCCTTGGGAAAGCCAGCCAAATGGGTGGGGTATAAAGATGATGATGATGATGATGATTTATTTATAAATATAGCTGATGTGCATACAGAAACTGTGCCAAACCTTGCAATGTTTATATTTTACAAGGTGACTACTACAATCACAGTTGCAAACACTTTGTTTTTGCACTTTCTCAACAGCTAATATTATTGTCCCTTGATAAAACCAAGTTAGCCCGTGATTTCTTAGACCAAAAAAGCACTAGAAAGCAACATTTGTAAGGGCAGTACAGAATTGACCAAGTGTGAAGGCTGGAGCACTTAGACATGACGCACACAAAATGTAAGCCACAAAGAGCAACGTGAAGGTGTTTCCATGCGATGGATACCTTTGTGCCGCAAGGTATAATGTGCATATTGGTTGGCATTCCAAACCATTCTTCTCCATGGCACAGCCAAGTTAAAAAAACCACCACCACCAAGCCAGCAGCACCCCCTGTATAGCAATTATGTGTGCCAGCTCTCACAATCCCATTTCTGAGAAGCAGTCATTTGATGAATACAGCGCAAGGTCTCTGAGGTTTATGAGGCTCGTGCTGATCCGCTGCCTAGGCTTTACGTTGCACCTCATTGATTGGCAGCCTATGTAGTTTTCTGCCGCATTGCCCCTCTTTGACAGCATGGATGACAGAGTAGTGGAATTCCCTCTCCCTATTCAGCTTGCAGAAATCGTCCGCCCTGTGGTTGGCAGCATAGTCTATGGACCTCAGGGATGTCAGCAAGCCCGTAGAGCTTGCCTGAGAGCCCTTGGAAGACAGTGAAGAAAGCGACTGAGCGCTAGATGAAGTTGAAGTGGCCTTCCTAGAAATGGGAGCATGGGATGCTGCAGGAAAAGGAATAGCAAGGCTGCTACTTTTCAGGGTAAAGCGGTGCTTTAAACAGCTGTGCGGCAGAACTGGAAGGGGAGGAACGTTTTATTGGCATAGAGGTGCCGAGGGGTTCCTGATCATCAGAATAGGATGGCTGCCTCTGGCAGCTGATTTTAGATGCCCTGAGAGGGGCAACTGGTTGTTCATGATTTTAATTTATTATTATCAGATGTTTTATGGACAAGGAGCAGGAGAGCACTGTCCCTCAAACCTTGTGGGGGGCCGGACTATATTTTTTTGGGGGAAGGAATTCCTATGCCCCACAAATAACCCGGACATGCATTTTTAAGAAAAGGACACATTCTGCTCATGTAAAAATGCAGAGATTTCCGGACCGTCCGCAGGCCGGATTTAGAAGACGATTGGGCCAGATCTGGCCCCCGGGCCTTAGTTTGCCTACCCATGCGCTTTGTTGCTTTCTGCCTCGTGTGCTAGAAGAAACTGGCCACTCCTTTTCCCTCAGCAAAATGTCTTAGATCAGCTCTCAAAAGTTCAGAAGACAAGCATGATTTTATATAGTGGATGTTCCTCAAGTTTGTGCTTCTTCAGATTAACTAAAAGAGTGAAAAGTAGTGTGGCCCTTACCTGTTCTGATTCTTTCCCTATCCTCCACTTTTGCAAAGAAACAGTGGACACTTTTAACATTGCAGTTTGGTTAAATCTTAGAATTTAAGTGCCCTTCCTGGGTTCAGACGGGACACGGGTGGCGCTGTGGGTTAAACCACAGAGCCTAAGACTTGCTGATCAGAAGGTCAGCGGTTCGAATCCCTGCGAAGAGGGGGTGAGCTCCCATTGCTCGTTCCCTGCTGCTGCCAATCTAGCAGTTCAAAAGCACATCAAAGTGCAAGTAGATAAATAGTGCAAGTAGGTAGTAGATAGTCGTCTCCCTCGGCCAATAAAGCGAGATGAGCGCCGCAACCCCACAGTCGGCCACGACTGGACCTAATGGTCAGGGGTCCCTTTACATTTACCTGGGTTCAGAAAGTGTCGGTGCTTCACAATTACTATTGTTTTGTGTTTTTGATTTTTAATTCAAGATTCTTACTGGAAGGTTTTTATTTTATGGGAGCCAAAGTTTGTGAATCACTTAATTTCTTAATTTAAAGCAGTGTAACCTAGTCTCTCTAATCCCCCAGCAGAACTACAAAACCTGAGGCATCTTTAGTGGAGTTGTTCATTAAAATGTAGCTACCGTCTTCAATGCTGCTTTTAGACAACAAATTGTGGTCATGATGCTATAGCTAAATGGTTATGTCAAGATTCAATCTCCAACATGAACAGGCTTCCACAGAAACGAGGTGGCATTAAATTTAGGATTTCACAGCCTTACTAGCCCATTAGTAGTCTAAATATAACAATGTACAAAATAAAATCGGGCCGTTTTCCTCCTTACAGCCAGCTGCTTTCAAAGCATCACATCCCTAAACTGGCATTTCATTCTCTCATTCAAACATCTGACACCTTTGCAGTTGAAGGATTATTGTTGTTGGAGCCTCCTTTGGAATTCATTTGTTCCTGAATTTGCCCAACTGATGGAAGGGCACTAGCCATCTCTTTTGTTCCAACGTGGGTAATGTGTCCAAAGTTCATGGGTTCTCCTAGCATGTTTCTGTCAAGGCTTGGAGGCTTCTTCACTTTGAGCTGGTCACCAATGCAACAATTAAAACAAACCAGGAACCGTCATTGTAGCACTCAGTGGCAGCCAAATCTGCTAAACCAGCCACTCCTCTAAACACTGTAGTTTTTCTATAATCACAATTGCTATTGTTGAGTCCAATGGGACTTATTCCTAAGTAAGTGTGTGCTGAAAAGTAATTTCAGCCAGGGTCCCAAAGTCCCAATGAATAGGAGAATGTGCAGAGTGCCACCTTCTCCCACCTGTGTAGTGTCAGCTCCTATTTAGCTGAGATTGGGGGCAGAGAGGTGAATAAGAAACAGAAAAGTTTTACGGGCTTAATTCTTGTTTGTTTGACTGCTGGTTAGAAGACCCAGAGGGCAGTGGCGTAGCGTGGGGGGTGCAGGGGGGCCGGCCGCACCGGGCGCAAGATCTGGGGGTTAGGGTTAGGGGGCGCAAATCCACGGGTTAGGGGGCGCAAATCCACTGGTTAGGGGGTGCAAATTACTTGCCTTGCCCCGGGTGCTGACAACCCACGCTACGCCACTGCCAGAGGGACAGCTGGTCTTTCCTAGAATCGCCACCCTAAACGCCGGATGTTCTTTGGAAATTAGATTATAGATTTTTGCCAAAGCTCCTGTATCTTTCTGCTGTGCCTGTGGCTCCCACCTGCATGCTTAAATCAGCCTTCGCTAACCTGCTGTCTTTCAGCCTGCCAGGTGTGCCTGTGCCTTTAAGGGAAACGCCGGGCTAGAAAGAAATCTGCAGGTGACAATTCCGGGGACAGAAAGGGAAACAATGGAGCCTCAAGGCAGGGTCTGGAGGCGGCTGAAAAGTTGGCGGCCACGGGGTCTTTTGGATTTCCTTGGGGAACCAGGCTATAAGCTTGAATACACGTGTATTCGCAAGATATAGGGGTTTAATTTATTGGAGGGTGTGTGGTCCCCGTGGGGGTGAAATGGGGAAGCAGAGTCCCTTTAAACTCGCTGGAGTTTAAACTGGCCAGGGGGCGGGGCTGCGGATCTCTGTTTCTAACAGCTGGGGCGTCCTCCGCGTCTTCTCTACTTCCATCTGCCTGGCGCTGCGGGAGGGAGGGTGGCAATGGGTGCTTGGAGCTCGCTCGCTGCTGCACCTCCTCCTCCTCCTTGGCCAAGGGTGCGCGCCTGGCCGCGGCTCCGCTCAGCATCCGGGCGGAGCGCATCCGTGCCCTTTTCCAATTCTGCGGGACGGTGGAGAGTCCTGGGGTAGGTAGGGTTCTGGCGGGGGTTAGGGGCGGGTGGGGGCGGGCATTTCGGGTAGTGGGGTTGGGTAGCCGCCTCGCTCAGCCAAGCAACTTCGTTGTGGCTTTGGGAATGTGTCCGGTTGGCCCTCGATCTTGGGTCCTTGGTTTCAGGAGGAAGGGCTGCTGCGCGGATATAGAGCTTTGCGGGGGTGGGGGGAAGAGTGAGGCCAGGGTTACTTTACCCGCCGTATTTCCAGGCAGGGCTGGGGAAAGAGTCGGGTCTGAAAATGCGGAGAGCATGTGTGTATGGACATGGGCAGTGGCGTGTGCGGTTCGGCCGGGGAGGGTAGTGCCAAGCGCGCAACTTTTAGGGGGCGGCAGCTAGGCGCCCCCACGCAGGGAACCCCGCTCTGAGTGCCGCCAGGACCCGTCTTGGACTAGCCGCCGCGCGTCCCAGGCCAGCGTGGGGGAGCGGGATTTGCCGGCCGACCAAGCTTCTCCTGGCAAGGGCAGGCAGGGGCGAAGGGCAGTCCCGCTTGGCTCTGGTGGCCAGACTGAGTTGACGCGCGGAACCCTTCCCGCCCTGGGCAAGTTGGTGGCGAGGGCAGCGCCTGGCGCGGTGGGTTGTGTTGGCCGCGCGCACTCCAGCGCAAAAAAAGGACGCAAAGCCGCTGCGTCTTGGTTTTCCCCCAACCAACCCTCCATTTTTGGGCTTGAGCACCCCACGTCCCATCCCTTCCTCCTTGGTGCCTTTAGCTTCTGTGGGGAAGGTGAGGTGCAGGCAGAAGTTCCACAGGATAATCCCTGGCTCTTTGGGTAGGGTAGATTTCTTCTGGCCATGGAGGTTCTTTTACGTTATCCTTGGTTGTGATGGATGTTAGATGAATCCTATGTCTTCTTATTTGGGAGCAAAGCCTGCTGCGCTCGCTGCAGTTTACTCCTAGGTAAAAATGTGTAGGATTATGTTGCTGCTCTATGATGGTTTCTTTCCTTTTAAAAAACAACACCACGCCTTTCTGTACACTTAGAGGGAAAAACGTTTTTGGGTACTGCACATGGAAGGTTGGAAGCCATAGCAGCTTCTGTGGGGTAGGTGAGGTGCAGGCAGAAGTTCCACAGGATAATCCTTGGCCTCTTTGGGTACGGTTGGGAATGTCCCGTTGTCTGATACTAGGGTGGGCTCCTCACAGTCAGTACAGCACTCTGGGTGCACCTGTGGTCAGATTTGGTACAGCACAGCTCCTCTTTATGTTGTGTTCTTGGTTTTCCTCGAAATGTTTTTTTCTAGAGCCTAACTGCTAACCCAGAGCAGCTGCAGAGGAGCAGGAACTTTTGTCACTAGGGGGCGCAAGTCTCTAGAAATCTTAAGGGCTGCCTTTCACCAGCATCTTAGTTCTCCTTAGTCCTTGAAGTGCAGCAGCCTGCCTGGCCCTGGAGAGAGACTTTCTGCAGTACAGCTATGCTGTCCATATCCTGCGCATGCTTACTTGGAATTGAGTCCTGCAGTGCTCAGTGGGATGTACTGCCTTGTCAAATGTGCCCAGGAAGAAAGCTGGCATGTGCTCCTGGTGGCCTGGCTCTCAATATCTAGCTGCTGCTGGGCTCTCCATGGCTGAACTGGGAATAGAGAACTAACTCTCCTGCCTGGACTTTTCTGTTGAGCTGACTAAGATGGTTTGAGGTTTCATCTGGCATTATATTTCTCCCTCCCTTGCAGGGATGGAGTGACCATGTTCTGAGGCAAGACATGCAACTTGTCTTCAGCAGCAGTGTATAGGAATGTAAGAGGAGCCTTTTGCACCAGGCCAAAGGGGGACCATCTAGTTGAGCATCCTGTTCCCACCGTGACCACCAAGATGTCAGCCAAAGACACAGGGCTGCTCTGTGGATGGGCAGAGCTAATGTACAGGGAAGAAGCCTCCCTGCCCGTCAGCACTGCTTGCATGGGCAGGACAGAAATGCTTCTGAATCCCAGCTGCTGCAAACTACAGGAGGGGAGAGTTGCTCTTGTGCTCCTGTCCTGTTTGTGGGTTTCCCTTAAGGAGCACCCGGGTGGCCACTGTGAACAGGATGATGGAGTAGAGGGGCCAGTGGCCAGATCTAGTAGACTCTTCTTATCTGCTCTGAATCTTCCTGCATTGGTTCTGGTGTTATGAGAGAGGGATGAGTTCTGCATGAGTTCTGGTGTTATGAGAGAGGGAGAAAAACATTTTTCCTACCCACTTTCTGCAAGTCTTGCAGCATTTTAGAACCTTTGGTTCCATTGCCTCTAACTTGCTTTTCCTCTAAACTTCAAAGTTCTGAAAGCTGCATATTTTCCTCCTAGGGAAGTTGTTCCATTGATACGGCTGATCTTACCAAAACGTCCTGCTTGCATTCCTTTATGTACCTGGCGGCAAAGCAAGCATTTTGCTCTGTTGGGTTTAAAGGTGCTATTTGAAAACATTTTCCCTCTTTTCTCCTAGATTTTTTCCATTCAAAGTGCAACAATGTCATTTTTTTCACATACACCCTGTGTTGGACCTTTGCCAACATAGTGCCACCCCCCCGAGATGTTTTGGGCTGTACCAGGTTGGCGAAGCCTTCTCTAGAACCTGGGTTTGACTGAGTCTATCAGTGGTCAGTGGCTTGAATAGCCAAATAGAACTTCCTGTTGAAGGAGCAGTCTACCTCTGAATACCAACTGCTGGGGAGCCACTTAAGAACATCCCTGGGGATCAGGTTAGTCCTTGATGAAAGCAGGGTGCTGGACTAGATACACCTTGGCTCTGACAGAGAAGGCATGCTCTTTTGAGCAGAGGCCTCACTGTGCAGCAGCTTTCACCAAGTTTGTGTCCTTTAGATGTTTCAGATTGCAACTCCCACAAGGCCCATCATGTTGACTGGACCTGCTGGGAGTTGTTCAAAACATATGAAGAGTGACATATTCTCCCTGGTCTCTCCCAGCTCTTACTGTCAGCAAATTCTTCCTGATGTTTAGTCCGAATCTCCTTTCATGTACCTTGAAGCCATTGGTTTGAGTCCTACCCCCCAGAACAGGAGAAAACAAGCTTGCTCCATCTTCCATGTGGCAGCCCTTCAGATATTTGAAGATGGCTATCATATCTCTTCTAAATCTCCTCTTTTCCAGGCTAGACATACCCAGCTGCTTCAACCGTTCCTCATAAGTCTTGGTTTCTAGACCCTTGATCATCTTGATTGCCCACCTTGGCACAGGTTCCAGCTAGACACTAGATGGCGAGGGTGAGCTCATGGCAAATTCAATATATTTTTCAAAACACTTTAAAAAAGAATTTTCTTTTTTAACTTTTTATTTTCAATGTTTCAAAAATTAAAAATCACAATTTTTTACACACACACACACACACACACACACACACACGCTTACATTACACCACAGTCCATATCAGTACCTTTATGGGATTCCCCCGGACTTCCCTCCACCCCTCCCTTGGCTTCCAAAATTTATCTTCCTTTTTAAACTGCATCTAATTGCATTTATCCAAATTATGGTACTTCATTTTTATCCTTTGTTATTTTAAATTACAAGTGCTATGTCAATCCTGCCAACATTTTAAAATGTTGACAGTGTTCTTTACTATATTCTTTAGAGGTATATCATTCTTTAGTAAATTTAGTAAATTTGTTAAACTCTTATTGCCTGATTTTCCCGGTCCGCCTTGCCATCTCCGCATAGTCCATCATCTTCATTATCCATTCTCCTTTCGACGGGGCTCTTCTTTCCATCCCTGGGCAAGTAGTATTCTTGCTGTTGTCATCGCATACATAAACAGTACTTTCTTATCCTTCGGTAATTCTTCCCCTACCAAACCTGAGAAAAAGGTCTCTGGTATTTTTTAAATATGTGTTTAACTAGTGGTTTTTTTTATGTGTATCTAGATTCCTCCGTAGAGCTGTCCAATATCCCTCTTTTACTTTGCCAAAGCGCCCCAAGCCTCTGAGCACCCTAGGTTCTGCCTCTCCGTTTAGAGGACAGGCTCTGTGCTAGCCAAACGTTTCCTGGCGTTCTTCTCACAGGACTGTATTTGCAGGGATGTATCCCAAGACGCCTGATGCAGTGCTTCTGGAAGATGGAGGGGAGCTCCCAAGCCATGGCCTGTTCCATCACGAAGCTGCTCTTCGCATCGGCCGGTATGGAGTTGAGATTCCTGGCCACCCCGAATGCAGTGGCCCTCCAAGGTAGGTGGCATTGTGGGTCTTCTTCCAGGCAGGTGGAGCTTCTGCTGAGAAGTCCTAAGGCAGGCCGGCCTTCCAGCTGGGGTTGGGCACATGAGGCTGGGTATCTTCAGAGGATCAGGAAGTACACACACGCCCATCCTTCTTCCTGAGTTTCTAAAATGTGGTGAAACTGTAAATATTTTTTAATGTCTTTCTTTTTAAAGATTTCTTGGTTTACAAAAGTATGTGCAATGTTTCCTTTTTCAAGTTGCATTTTCTACAGGTCAGTTTCGTTTTTTAAAATGTATTTTTAGTAAAGATTTTCTTGATTTGCAAAGATATGTGCAATATCTCTGTCTCGTATTCCTCCCCCCCCCCCCACGTAACACATTTTTTCCCCATTTATTGAGACATTAGGAAGAATAGGGGGAAAGAGGTGGAGGGGAAAAAAAGATGAGTGGGGGTGGGGTGGGGTGATTCTATTTTACTTAATATATGTGGGGTTTTGTGTCAGCGTTTCTTGTGCAGGTTCTTTGCTGTTCGCTTGTCTTCCTTTGGTGGTGAGAGAGGTTGGGGTTGGCCTAGGGTGTGGCTGTTCATTTGTGGTTGGCTGTGGTGGTCTTTGTTTTCGTGGGGTGGGTGGGTGTTTTGGATCAGGTTAGCCATATTGATTTGTATTCTGTTGGTGGATTTTTGTCATTGTCTTGTTGGGCTATGTATGTGATAAAGGGGAGCCACACTGGGGTGAAGCCGTCTTCTATTTGTCCCTGTGTCAGTTTCAGTTTATTGGTTGATTTTTTTAATAAGGCGGTTTCCCATACTATTTGGTACCATTGGTCCATACTTATTCCTGACAGGTCTCACCAGGTTATGATGTTTCTGGCTGCTGAGAATAGGTGGGTCATGAGTTCTTCATGATTTGAGTGGGCATTGTTGTCTTGGAAGATGCTTAGTAGGGCCAGTTCTACGGTGATTTCTAATACTTGCTTAGTTATTTTACATATTTCTCATATGGTTTTTGTACAGAAGAGTTGGATTTGGGGGCATTCCCACCACATGTGGAGGTATGTGCCTGGGGAGGTGCACACTCTCCAGCATTTTGATGAATTACCTGGGCTTATTTGCGCTAATTTTCTTTGTGTTAGGTACCACCTGTAGGTGAGTTTCAGAGTGAGTGCTTTCCTTTTCTTTGATATGGATTTAAAGCAGGGTTTAGACCATGTTCTGGTCCACTGAGTGAGGTTAATCTCATAGGAGGTTTTTGGGGGTGGTTTTGAAGGTTGTCAGGGGCCTGGTTGCTGCTGATTTTACTACTGGATTGTTTAAGAGGCCATGTAATTGGTGGTGTGTTATCCAGGGCATTTGGGCGTCTTCTAGTTTATCTTGTATTTCTTGTGTTGGCAAGGGTTTGCCATTTTTATAGAGGTTGGTTAGGCGATATAAGCCTTTGGTTTGCCAGGTTTTTATCTGGAGGTTTTGTGCTGTGTGATGGAATAATGGGTGGTGTGCCAGGGGAATTAGTGGGGATGGGGTTGGGGACAGTTTGCCTATTTCTGCTTTCCATGCTTTAAGCATGGTCTGTGTGTAGCTGTTAAGTATTGTGGGAATTTTCCTAAGTTTGTTTGGAATTGGGTATGCTGTGGTGCAGGTATTTTCAGTTGTGTCTCTCTCCAGGTGTACCCACTGTTTTGTTTCATCTTCTAGTATATATGGGATTATGTAGCATACTTGGCTGGCAATGTATGTTGGGGATTCCCCATCCTCCCTCTGTGGAGGGGAGGTGCAGGTATTTGGGGCTTTTTCTTGGTTTTTTGTTTGGAATAGGTAGGTTAGTTTTGGGAGGGTGATCATTTTGATCATGGTTATTTTGTCTGAGGGGACGCGGGTGGCGCTGTGGGTTAAACCACAGAGCCTAGGAGTTGCCAATCGGAAGGTCGGAGGTTCAAATCCCCACGACGGGGTGAGCTCCCATTGCTCGGTCCCTGCTCCTGCCAACCTAGCAGTTTGAAAGCACGTCAAAGTGCAAGTAGATAAATAGGTACCACTCCAGCGGGAAGTTAAACGGCGTTTCCATGCGCTGCTCTGGTTCGCCAGAAGTGGCTTAGTCATGCTGGCCACATGACCCGGAAGCTGTACGCTGGCTCCCTCGGCCAGTAAAGCGAGATGAGCGCCGCAACCCCAGAGTCGGTCATGACTGGACCTAATGGTCAGGGGTTCCTTTGCCCTTTACCTATTTTGTCTGAGAGAGTGAAGCTGATCTTGTTCCATCTTTTTAGGTCTTTGTTAATTTGCCGCCAACAAGGGGTTGTAGTTGTGGAGGTATACTTTATTGAGGTTTCAGGTTCTTTGTACCCTATGGTATCTGAACTTGCTGTGGCAAAGTTTTATCTTGGTGATGTTAGCGAGGTCTTTTTGTGTGTGGGAAGCACATAGCTTCCGACTATGCAAAATTTACCTGGAGGCCCAACACCATTGCAAATGTTTTGAGTTCTCTGATTAAGGAGGTTGCTGTATTTATGGGGTCTGGTGCTGTCATCTGCAAAGAGTCCTAATTTGTAGGTTTTTCCTTTTATTTCCACTCCCTTGATGTCTGTGGCTGCTCGGATTCAGACCGCTAAAGGTTCCAGAGCCAGGATGAATAAGAAGAGAGACCGTGGGAATCCTTGTTTTGTGCCTTTTTAGATTGCTATGGTATTAGAGTCCCTATTGTTAGTCCTCCATATTGCTGAGGCTTGGGAGTATATTTGATTGAGGATTTGCAGGAAGTTGGGGCCAAATTTCACGTTAGTACTGCTAATAGGTATTTCCACTCTTAGCAATCCAAAGCATTGAGGATGTTTAGGGACATAATTGTCAGTGGGCGTTTAGTTGCCGTGCTGTGTTCAATCACGTTCAGTAGTTTCCTGATGGGGTCTGTTATGTTGCAACCAGGGACAAAGCCAGTCTGGTCTGGGGCTATTAGCTTGTGTAGGAAAATTTTTAGGCGGTTGGCCAAGTTTGATGTGAAAATCTTGTTGTCTTGGTTTATTAATGAGATTGGGCGGTGTGATTCTACTTTGAGGCTGTCTTTCAGTGTTTTTGGGATGGAGACTATTTTGGAGTAGGATTTGGGGAAGGGCCCACCCTTTTATGATATCATTGAGTAGGCAGGTCATGTAGGGCATCAGGGGTTCTTTGAATTTCCTATAGAATTCTGCTGTAAAGCCATCTGGGCCTGGAGTTTTGTGTGGCTTGAGGTTATTGAGGACCATATCTATTTCCTCTTGGGTGAAAGGACTGTCTATGAATTCCTGTTCCTCATAAGTTAAGGTAGGCATGGTCAGTCCTGGTGTTTATATATGAAGTGATGTGTTTTCCTTTGATGAGGTTTCCCAATTTATGCAATACAGACATAATTACGTGTAATGTAATTGCTTTTAATCTAGCTATCTTGCTTATCTACAGTATAGGGTGATTCCCTGCCAACCCGTCTGGATTGCCCTGTGTCTCTCACCTTGTATTGTCTATCGAACCAATGGAGTTGCGCTGTCCTAGAGTGTGGTGGGTGGGGGAGTAGGGGGTTAGAATTAGATTTGAGTTAAAGAGTGTGTGTGGGGGGGGGTAGATTGCAGAAAATATCCTGTATGTAGTCATATAGGTTTTTATTTAGGGTTTCTTGGGCCGTCTGGCATTTATCTGTTTGGTCCTCGGTCTCAGCTGGTGTGGAGGGCCTTGTTTTCACAGGACTGTATTCCCAGGTATGTATCCCAAGACACCTGATGCGCTACTTCTGGAAGATGGAGGGGCAATACCCGGCCATGGCCTGGTCGATCATGGAGCTGCTCTTCCCATCGCCCAGTATGGAGTTGAAGTTCCTTGCCACCCCGAATGCAGTGGCCCTCCAAGGTAGGTGGCATTGTGGGTCTTATTCCAGGAGGGTGGAGCTTCTGCTGAGAAGTCCTAAGGCCTTCCAGCTGGGGTTAGGCACATGAGGCTAGGTATCTTCGGAGGGTCAGAAAGTACACACACACCCATCTTCTTCCTGAGTTTCTTAAGTTAGGTGAAACTGTTAATATGAGAGCTTAGCAAAATGAGTAATTCCTTTTTAACTAGGCCTTTGTCTTTTAACCAACTGTGGACTTCTAAAGCGGGCGGGATGTGGGTTTCCTTTCAATTCCCCCCAAACATTTATTATATACTGATTTGGAAGAAAAATATTCAATCTAGGTCAAAATCGGTAGAACATCATAAATGTAGAAGCAATGGCCCAGGGGCCATACTACATAGTATTACCTGAAAGTCAACTAGTGCAGGAACTCACATTGTGCGCCCTCAGAATTAAGGGGGGGTTTGACCTGTTTATGGTTCAGTAATGTGAACAGTTCTAGTGTGTGTCCATGTCTTACTAAACACATAACAATGTGCTGTACAAAATAATTGAAACAATGAATTTCGTACAATAGTTTATTGTACAAAACTCACACAGAGATGTACAAAACTCACAGACATGTACATTATTAGCAGATATGAATCAGCGCCTGAATGAGTTTCTCCATAGTCATACAGTCTACAGCACAGAGGTGACTTTTGCATATAGCCAACAAATTCTCTTTTTTTTTTTTAAATAATATTTATTAAAATTTTTCAAAAATACAAAAAATATCACTTTACGGGACTCCCCCCTTCCCCCACCCCTACCATATTCCCCTTTCATATTGTTGGCCAAACAAGTTCCCCATTCAAATTGAAACTTAGTTTGTTTTACCCTTAATAATAATAAAAAAAAAAAAAGAAAAAAACCCAGTGTTCTTTCCCCAAGACCCACCCCATGTCATTCTACAATTTCCATTTTTTAATAAAAGAAGCACCCCAGATAATAGAAACAGAAAAGGTAGAAAATAAAAAAAATATAATGAATAATAGACCAATTCAGCAAAAAATAACAAAGTTGGCAAGCCTTTGGAGTTTTAGTTCTCCCCCCCCTGTCTCCGGTTTAAATTCCCCCTGACCATCAACCCCTAGCGTCTGCCTGGAATTCTTAAGGCCATAAATCACAACTTTTCCCCAACTCCTTGCTGGCTATTTCTTTTTAAAATTAAAAATAAATTTTTTTGAAAATCAAAATTATTATTATTATCATTATTTTTCAAAACTTTAACTTCAGTCTTTAATAAAACTGTAATAGAACTCCCTCCATTGTTCTTTCCAGGTTGTAGTCTAATTTCCCTTTGTTCCGCTGCTAAAACGTTGTAATTCGAAAGTTTGGTAAGTCTGCAGGGATGGTTGTTATTCAGGGGCAAAACCTTACGTTCAGTCCCTTCCTTTCTTCAATAGAAAAATCTATTGTCTCCTTTAAAAAAACAAAAAAGAAAACACCCTGAAGACGAGATGTTATTTCCGTTTTGCAGCTTTCCCAGAAGATAACCAGTCCTGTAAAGTTCCATTGGTGTTTTTCCACTTTCCCAATCCTTGTAATGTCCCGAAACTCCTCAAGGGGGATTGTTGTGACTTTGTTTCCTCTAATCCAAAAGTCAATTTGTTATCCATATTCGCCATTTTGTATCCAAATTTTAACAAGTTGTATCAAATTGTATCAAATTTAACCAGCCAAGTTCTCATAATAAAATCCACTCCGCTTTTCGACTTTGACAGCTATTTTGACAGCTGTCAAAATCTCCGACTCCTTTCACCAGGCTCTCTCTTCAGTCGCCCCGGTTCCCAGGGGGGGGGGTTGCGTTTCCCTTCTCCAGTTCCTCCTCCAGCACAGTTCTTGTAGTTCCCCATCGTGGAATTTTGGATTTTTATCAGCAATGCAAGCCTTTTTGGGTCTTGGTTTCCCCGTCCTTGTTTTGGAAAGTTTACAATAGGGAGGGGACTGACTTCCTTTTTGGATCCCCCCCGCTCGTATCCAATTCGAAAAAAAAAAAAAATTTTTTTTTCCTCCTTTTGAGCCCGGTTTCCAAATTTACTCACGGGTTGTTGTTGAAAAGTCCGAATTTTCAATGGAAGAAGTCAGCGCTCTCCGCCGGATGGCATGTGGCTTCGCTCAGCAGGGGAAGCAGAAAACTCAAGGCACCACGCTTCTCCCCGGCACCCGATCCGTAGCCTTTAAAAAGGCTCCTTCACGAGTCGGGAGGGCGCTAACGGTGCAAGCCGAGTCTCCATGTCCACGGCCTCCGTGGCCGTGGTTTCTAAGGGTCCCCGCATCGCCGGTGCGGTAGAACCCAGCCCCTGCCGAGCAGACTCCCTCCGGAGCTCGGAGGGAGTCCGCCATTCGGCGATGGCGCCAACCCGGAAGTCCCCATATAGCCAACAAATTCTCAATGGGATGTACATCCGGGGAATTCCCTGGCCAATCAAGTACCTGTATTTGCTGCTCTGTTATGAATTTCTTCCCCACTTTTGATGTGTGACAGGGGGCTAGGTCCTGCTCCAGTATCCCAGTACTGTCAGGATACTACTTTTCCAGCTCTGGAGTAACTCTTTCATAGTACCATTGGTGGGACATATTTTCAGGATGGAGCCCTACCATGACCAACATTTAAAATTGGCTTGGCACCCTGTGATTATACTTCTATTTGGTATTTTGATGTTGCTTATATTAATATGTATTTTATACCATTATATTTAAGTTAAACTTTTGTATGGAAAAGTGGGGAAATTTTTTTTTACTCAAAAAGGGAAGGAGGAACAGATTAGCTAAGCATGGAAGAGGTAACCGTGTTAGACCAAGGGTGGAGTTTATGGGCAATCTATCCGGAAGACATTTGTATTTCGAGGAGTTAGTGGTCTGACATGGTTACCCTTCCTGCCTTCTCTTTCTTCTCCCTCTCTATATCCTGAGCCGTGAATCAGGAGATCTTTAATGCTGGATGTTTTTAGATATGCTGTAAGCCCCCCAGAATCCCTTCGGAAAGCCAGCCAAATGGGTGGGGTATAAAGATGATGATGATGGTGGTGATGATAATTTATTTATACATATAGCTGATGTCCATACAGAAACTATGCAAAAACTTGCAAAGTTTATATTTTAAAAAGATGAATACTACAATCACAGTTGCAAACCCTTTCTTTTTGCATGGTGCCTAGTCACTGATCTAAGTGACAGCGGACGGCCATATAGGAGCTACTGCTGGATCACACTGGGTTGATGGCATTCACTGTGCCATAAACTAAATATTTTTTTTAAAAAACGATGCCCCCCGATATGGGGTGGAATTTAGTTCACAAGAATGGTCAATTTCAACCCGGTGCTTTTCATAACCAAGGGGAATAGTGAATAGAGAAATGAGAGCCGGTTTCAGCCTTGCCAGCCCATTGAACAAGGCAGCTACATAGGTGAAGAGCCACATCCACACCTCAAACCTCAGGGATTTCACTAAAAACACATTAAAAAGGAGCCCCAAGAAATGGCAATAGCTGTTGGAAAAGTTACAAGTCACTGCACATTGTCTTTGTCATTGTCTTTTCTTAGCCATCTGTTATCAGGCCATCAGCTGCAGGGTCATACACTGAAAATATTTTTCTATGTTCCTATATTGGAACAAAAAAGAGAGAGGCACTAGCGGGGTTTTTAAACAAACGAAACAGCTAATATTATTGTCCCTTGGTAAAACCAAGTTAGCCCATGATTTCTTAGACCAAAAAAGCACTAGAAACCAACATTTGTAAGGGCAGTACAGAATTGACCAAGTGTGAAGGCTGGAGCACTTAGAAGTGACGCACACAAAATGTAAGCCACAAAGAGCAACGTGAAGGTGTTTCCATGCGATGGCTACCATTGTGCCGCAAGGTATAATGTGCATATTGGTGGGCATTCCAAACCATTCTTCTCCATGGCACGGCCAAGTTAAAAAAACCACCACCACCAAGCCAGCAGCACCCCCAGTATGGCAGTAATGTGTGCCAGCTCTCACGATTCCATTTCTCAGAAGCAGCCATATGATGAATACAGTGCAAAGTCTCTGAGGTTCATGAGGCTTGTGCTGATCTGCTGCCTAGGCTTTAAGTTGCACCTCACTGGGCGGCAGCCTATGTAGTTTTCTGCCGCATTGCCCCTCCTAGGCAGCATGGAAACCATGTGATTCAGCTTGGACCGGATGGCAGAGTAGTGGAATTCCCTCTCCTTGTTCAGCTTGCGGAAATCATCTGCCCTGTGGTTGGCAGTATAGTCTATGGACCTCAGGGATGTCAGGAGCCCGTAGAGCTTGCCCAGGAGCACTGGGAATACAGTGAAGAAAGCGACTGAGCGCTAGATGAAGTTGAAGTGGCCTTCCTAGAAATGGGAGATACTTCTTTAGATAGCAGCCTCTGACTGTAAAACTTCGTTAAGGACACATGACTTGTGGGGTTGAGGTTTGCACTTCACCCTGGGGTTGTAGCTTGGACATTTGCTGAGGGGTGAAGAGGTGAGGAATTTGAGTCTGGTCCTTCCACAGGTTGGGAAGAAGGAGGTGGGAGGCTGTCCCCAATCTGAGAACAGGACAGCGCTTCCTTCTCTTACCTCCTCGTTCACCGCACCCTTATAACATGCAGTGAATCTTCCCTCCACAGCCTTTCGCAGTCATTTTGATATTTCTACGGGATATTTCTACAAGTCCTCAGCAGAGATTTAGCTCTGCTGAGATCAGGAGATTCTGCAAATAGCAGGGGCATGAAGAATTTAATGGTTTTGTGCCAAAGGCTGTATTTAGATGTGGTGATTATTGCTTTGGTGTTCCTGATTATTCTCTTAGGGCTTCTGTCCCCCCCCCCCAAAGTTTCTTTCACACTACATTACCTGTTCTGCCATGGAACAGTTTCATCGCCATCTTTTACAAAGGAAATGGGGCTGCTGCAGTTGGAAATCTGCCTTACTTGGTCATATGGCACAAATGGTTGGAGCCCCATGGTACTAAAGTTTAAGATACGCCTGCAAGGAGCACTCTGAATTTTCTGCCATTTGGGGGCATTCAAACTGCAGAATGTTTTAGCTTTCTCTCTCTATGTGTTCTGAGGTGTGCATCCTCAGAAAAGGTTGAGCAAAAGTGAGACAAAAGTTCTTTGATGGCAGGGTGTAAATTGTGGAGTAGATTATACATTTTAGTTAGATATTTTCCTTTGGGCTGGAGAGTTCTCTTTAGTTTTGATATTTCTCCAGCAAAGCCTATTTTCCTTGTCTTTCATTCAGTTGGAAGTATTGGAGCCAGTCTGTCAAATATATATGGATTTCAAAGTTCTTAATTTATTAATTTCCGCCCCTAATAACATTTTATATGTTGCCCAATTTCCCTTCATGTTTTTCTTTCTTTTTTAAAATAATATTTATTAACAGTTTAAAGAGTATAAAAGAAAGAAAAATAATTCAACAATACAATACAATACAAAAACAAAAAACACTACATAACCCTGACACTGAAACAATAAATTAACAAAATACAACAAACACAATTTAAAACACATCCATAATTTCAATATCTTATCTTTCATTCACTTGTTTCCACGACCTCCTCACACCTCCCTTTTAGTATTCCACTTCAATTAACTGTTTCAGCAAATCCTTTCCATCTTCCTCAGTTTTCTGTCCTGTATTTTATCTTAACTTATTTTAACCTTATTTTTTCCCCTTTAATACATCAAAAATCTATTTATACATAATTCCTTATAACCTTTCTGCTAAAGCCATATAACTTCATTCCAACATTTTTCTAGCATTCATTAATTTTACAGTATTTCTGTAAATAATCTTTGAATTTTCTTCCACCGACTCTTCTCTGGTCTCGGATTCTGCCAGTCATTTCCCTTCATGTTTTTCTTCCTAACGCCAAATGCTTCGATGGGTGAAATGCACCAAGGGGTTGTAGGTTCCAGGAGATATTTATATTTTATCCATGGTTTATATAAGGTCTGAGTTGTGTGGCTGCATCTTCTGGTAAGGTGTTGGCAAGGGATTGAATCTGGGTGCAGAAACACAGAAAGGACACTTTTGTTGAGGGGTTTTGGAAGCGTTCATGTTTCTGTACAGACATCAGCTACATGAACGCTTCCAAAACCCCTTAACACAGAGAAAGCTAAGACATTCTGCAGCTTGATTGCCCCCCAATGGCAGAACATTCAGAGTGCTCCTTGCAGGCGTATCTTAAACTTTAGCACCATGGGGCTCCAACCATTTGTGCCATATGACCAAGCAAGGCATCTTTCCAACTGCAGCAGCCCCATTTCCTTTGTAAAAGATGGAAAAAACACAGTTCCATGGAACAACAGGTAATGTAGTGTGAAAGAAACATTGGGGGGGGGGGGACAGAAGCCCTAACTGAATAATCAGGAACTCCAAAGCAATAATCACCACATCTAAATACAGTCTATGGCACAAAACCATTCAATTCTACATGCCCCTGCTATTTGCAGAATCTACTAATCCCAGCAGAGCTAAATCTCTGCTGAGGACTTGTTGCCTCAGTTGGTCGGAATCACTGACTGCAGGTACAAGGCAGGGCACACTGAGCAGACCTCCTGGCCACCCAGGGCTTCAGCCCCCTCAGTATTTCTAGACAGGGTGCTCCATTCCCCCAATATTGAGTGATGCACAAGAGCCAAATACTGGACTTGAAGAATTCCAAGCACATTTATCTTCATTTTTCATTTTGGCCAAAATTATGCCAATAACTCTAAACTAAATTTGGCATCAATTCTGTCTTCATTTGGGGAGGTCTTGGTGGTCTTAACACGCAAATCCAACATTGCAACAGCTTGAGACAAATGTGGAGAGATCTTTTGTTTGCTCAGAACAAAGGGCAACACAAAAAACCAACAACTTTGCATATATGCAGTTTGTATGTATATTTTGGATTATAGTTTTTTAGCATCATTTTGAAAGGGGACGTTCAAGAACATGAAAACTGAGGTGTCTTAGGCTGTTTTGCCTCATGGTTTTTGTTGCTGAACTCTAATAGAGAGAACACATGTATACACCCTTTGGACTGCGCCTGATGAAGCACTGCCGTTCACTTCTCTCCTCTTGAAGCATAAACTGCTGATGTCTGTTGAGAAACTGCAGCAGAAATTGCAGTGTATATATATATGTGTGTGTGTATATATATTTATATATTTATATATTTGGGTTTTTTAAAGAAACACCAGCTTAAGATTTATTATGTAAAAAGCTTGTATGAAAAGTTTTGTAAAAAAAACAACAACACACCAAAGGAAGTACGATTCATGGATGAAGAAATCAACCTTCCTCCCAAAAAGATACATGTGTTCTCTCTATTAGGGTTCAGCAACAAAAGCCATGAGGCAAAACAGCCCTAAGACACCTCAGTTTTCATGTTCTTGAAAGTGCCCTTTCAAAATGATGTTAAAAAACTATAATCCAAAATATACATACAAGCTGCATATATGCAAAGTTGTTTGTTTTTTGTGTTGCCCTTTTTTCTGAGCAAACGACAGATCTGTCCACATTTGTCACAAGCTGTTGCAATGTTGGATTTGAGTAAGAAATCTCCTGACCAGTAAATTAGCATGAAGAATACATCTGATCCTTTCCCCAGTCAATATATTTTACAACCTAAAACATAGATCATAGTTTAAAGGGATTATCCGAGCTGCACAGGAGTCCATTTCTCTTCTTTAGGGATAGGACGCTGATCAAGAATCTGGCAACCATGAGTGATCTTAGGGGGTCATCATCATTTAATAGATATCTCAGTTTGGCTTCATTCGTATCATCGGCAATTCCCTTTAGATATTGAGCAAGAAACTTGCTCCTGGCCGATGAGTGAAAAGCACAGTCAAGAATTATGTGATGCAACGATTCCGGTGCCCCACAATTACAATCACATAAGAGCGATATCTGTCCATTGGAGAATCTATTTCTCAGCACGTTCGATGGGAAGGTGTTGAATCTTGCCTTTACAAAGGCATATCTATGAGCCGAAGAAGTCAAGGAATTCAAATAGTTTGGGAGCCTTAAGAGGGGTAATAAACCAAGATTTAGAGGTGAGCAGGTACCATTGCCCAAGACCATTTTCTGCTGCAAGTCCATCTCCTCTAGTTTACAGGTTACTGTTCTTTTAGCTGGGACTATATCCTGCTCTAGTAATTTGGATGGGGAGATTCCCATTGCCGTAATTTTCAGTTGTAATTTTTTTACCCATGGGCTCTGGAAATCATCTCTCCACATACACTGTATCAAGTGCAAGTTTGGGAGACTGTGCCATAGAGATAACCAGTGACAAAGTATGTGCTTCCACAGAGCATTTTCCAGGGATACACTATTAAGTTCTATGCGTAGCGCTGAATTACTTACACAGTTGGGCAGTTTCAATATCCCTCTTAAAAACTGATTTTGAATAACCTCTAAGTGAGATAAGTTGACAAAAGTCCCCCAAATTGAGATGGCATAAGCAATTGTCGGGATCACCTTGGCCTTGAAGACTTTCAGCGCCGATGGGATATGAAGGGCCCCATCGGTGAAGAAAAATCGCAAGATCGCCAAGGAGATAGCTTTAGCTCTGTTTGTAACATAGGCTACATGGGCCTTCCATCTAAGGTTATGTTGTAACCAAACTCCCAAGTATTGGAATCTATAGACTTGTTCGATGACTCTCCCGTCAATTCTCCAATTGTGGAGTTTCCGGCTCTTTGAGAAAACTAGGACTTTAGATTTTTCATAATTAATTGTAAGGGAATTTGTGTTACAATATGATCCAAAAATTTTTCAGGCCCTCATAAGACCTACTCTAGAAAAAGAAAGGATGACTGTGTCATCCGCATATAGTAACAAAGGGCAGCGATAAAGTGCTAGGCGTGGTGCGTGAATCTTTTCTTGAGCCTCTATTAGGGGAGTCCTCATGTCGCTTATGAACAAATTAAACAGGAATGGAGCCAATATACAACCCTGTCGGAGACCTCTGTTAATGGGAATTGAGTTGGTGAGATCACCCTCCGGGGTAAGTCTCACTCTAGCCGCTGAGTTCTCATGGAGTTTGATTATTAGCCAGAGAAGCCTTCTGTCGATGCCCCAGCGGGTGAGTTTTTCCCAGAGGATGCTCCTGGAGATACTATCGAATGCTGCCTTTAGGTCAATGAATGCCACACAGAGTTTGCCACCCTTTGGGGTGGAATATTTCCAGGCAAGATGCTGTAAAATTAGAATATGATTAATTGTTGACTGTTTTGGGCGGAATCCAGCTTGTTCGGGCCCAATTAATTTTTTCTCTTCGGCCCATTGAATAAGTCTGTTCAACAGGAAGCGGGCATACAGTTTCCCCACTATTGAGAGCAGACTGATATTTCTGTAATTCCCCGGGTCATCTGGTGAGCCCTTTTTGTGGATTGGAACGATAACAGCGTCCTTCCATACTTCCGGGATCATTCCAGAGTTGTTAATGGCATCGAAGATGGTTGCCAGGACTTTGGCCCACCAGTCCGCGTGGTATTTTATAGCTTCTGCCGGGATTAGGTCTGGTCCAGGCACTTTCCCTGTTTTGAGTTTAACGATCAAGTCATGGATGTCTTCCGGATCGGTGGGGGGCCAGAGGGGAAGCTGGTCTTGAGATTCATCTCTTGTGTTAGCAATACAGTCGGTTGTGGCAAAGTAGTTTTTTAAGTAAGATTCCCAAACCGGGGCAGGAATAATAGTTAAAGGGTATCTTTTAGTTCTTTTATTTACCAGGAGCCAAAATTGTCTGGAATTCCGTGATGATGAGGCTTCTATGATTGCCCGCCATTGATTCACTTGCCATTCCTGTCTGGCTCCCTTTTGAATTTGCTTGTAGGCCGATTTTGCTTGGAAATATTCTTTTGGCAGGACCGTTGCCCCGGAGGCTTTATACTCTTTGTAGATGTTACCAAGAAGTTGTCTAGCCTGTTTACAAGCACTATTGAACCACAATGCACCTATCTTCCTTTGTGTTCGATTTATTTTATGCATCGGGACAGAGAAAAAAGACGTTAAATATTCCGACAGATTCGAGAATAGTCTTAGAGTTTGGTCATAGTCATAATGATCCTCAATTAAGCCTGAGTATGCTTGTTTTAGTCCTTGTTGGAAATATGCTGAATATTTTTGGGCCTGTAGTTTGGACCATTTTATACTTTTAATTTGCAGTGCTGAGTTCGTAATCAAATGTGATGGGTGTCTGTCTCCATCTGGGGTCCAGTCTATAGTCATTGTGGCGACCAACGGTAGGTGATCACTCAGTTGAATATTTTCAACTTTAAAGTGGGAAAATTTGGGGAATATGTCATGAGATACTAACATATAATCCAGGACACTGTTTGCAGAGGAGCTGATGTGTGTAAACTCACCCGGTACGTCAGGCGGGCAGTTCCCGTTTAGAATCACTAAGTTTAGACGTAGTACCAATTGGTAAAGAAGGGTTCCTGCTTCATTTACCCTTTTGTCTTTGGAAAGTCTTTGATTATGGAGGGAGAGGTCATCAATGAATTCTGGGGTTATCCACCATTTGGCTTTGATTAAGGACTCCCAGTATGTTGCAATGCGAGCATTGAAGTCCCCTGCAATAACATTGGGTATATTGTATCTAAAGGGATGTTAAGCAGCGTAGAAGGACGATGTTCCCTAAACAGCACTTTATAGTGCTCTTCCCATGAGTTTGCAGGGATTATTGTGCCCTCGTTAGGAGTTTTGGTTTGACTGGAGATAATTTTCCAGAAGTTGGTATTGTCTTTTTCTATTGACGCTTTTATGAGGGCCTGCCAGATGAGAGAGTCTGCGGTTCTTTTTTTGGTTTTTAGTAACTCTTTGTAGTTCTTTTTTTTAAGTTGTAACTCTAATTTAGTGATAGGGTTAGGATTTTGCTGGAACACCTTAAAGCATTCCCTGAGTATAAGTTTTGCCTGGATGCATTCGCGGTCAAACCATTTTTTGTTGGTAGAGGACTCATTGTGGTTAGGTCTCCTGAGTCTTGACAATAACGGTTGGAGTTTTCGGATTAAAGTGTTATAATGGTCAATTGGGGAGGTCTCTTCAGTGTCGTTGGAGGTCAGATCAACCCAGAGGAGTTGACCTTCCATTGATTGTGTCCAAATGCTAAAATTGTTATTAACATAAGGGAACCATTTAATTCTGGATCTGCCTATTTGTTGTAGAACATTAGGATCAGGTGTCTGTGGGGCAAGCCCACATCTAGAGGGTTCCCAAAATTCAGTCCTTTTAAGATTTAGGGGTAGATGGTCACTTTCGGTTCTTATATCTACAGTAAATTCAATATAGTCATCAAAGAGTTCTTGGGAGACAAGGATGTAGTCAATAACAGAATGCCTTAAGCCTGACCAATAAGTAAATTGGCCAGGGCAGTCTCCCGAGGAGAGGCCGTTTAAAATAACAAGTTACAGATAGGTAGCCGTGTTGGTCTGCCATAGTCAAAACAAAAAAAAATTTTTTCCTTCCAGTAGCACCTTAAAGACCAACTAAGTTAGTTCTTGGTATGAGCTTTCGTGTGCATGCACACTTCTTCAGATACACACTTCTTCTGAAGATGCACACTTCTTCAGATGTGTATCTGAAGAAGTGTGCATGCACACGAAAGCTCATACCAAGAACTAACTTAGTTGGTCTTTAAGGTGCTACTGGAAGGAAAATTTTTTTTTTTTTTTTTTTAAATAACAAGGTTTAATCTAAGTGCCATTAGAAAAAGACATGTACCAGCAAAATTGGTAACTGGGTCAAGTGAATGACGCCTGAATAGGGGCCAATGTTCATCATTAGCATTTAGGGGACCCATTCCACTTTCGTTGATTAGCTGTTCGTCTGAGTGGCCTAGCCTTGCATTAAAGTCCCCACCAATAATTAAGGAGGCAGAGGGAAACTTACTTGAGACAAGGAGGATGCAGTCTTCCAGTTCGTTCCAGATGTTTTTAAGATCAGTTTGTTTCATAAGTGGGTGAATATAAACATTGATGCATATGATCTTAAAGTGGGTAGAGAATATTTTAACAGCCAAAATCCATTTTTTATCGATTTTCAATTGGATAGGGGAGGTTCCTAGATCTGTCGATACGAAGGTGCTCAGACCTCCCGCCGGTCTTCCGCCTTTTGGGCCGATTGAGGCACAGGAATGGAAAGCAAAATAATTGTGTAGTTCAAAAGGATTTTGCATCCAGGTTTCTTGGAGCAGGATGATCTTGAACTGTGATACGTAGGTTAGAACGTCTTTGTCCATTGTTTTCGATTGACATCCAGCAACGTTACAGGATAATAGTAGAGGTGAGAGTCATTTTATCTCTTCAATAGCATCTAGGGCTTTCCCGGGGTTGTGGAAGATGCATCCATTGGATGGTGAAGTCTCCGGTAATGTGATTAGGGGCGCCACAGAGATTTCGGCGTGGATTTCAGTTGGGCAGAGTAGGGGTGTGTGTTCTGACGTGACCTGAGGAGAAGAGGAAAGTTTTATCATATGGAGGAGGAAAGTGGGAGTAAAAGAGGGTGGGGGGAGGCAGAAAACCACAGGTGTCCAGCACATTCAAGTTGACGGTGTTGCTGCCGCAGAGGCAAATGTGGCTGATGAAGCACTGCCGTTCACTTCTCTCCTCTTGAAGCATAAACTCTGCTGATGTATGCTGAGAAACTGCAGCAGAAATTGCAATGTACATATAAGTGTGTGTGTGTGTGTGTGTGTGTGTGTGTGTGTGTGTGTGTGTATGTGTATATATATATATGGTTTTTTTAAAGAAACAGCAGCTTAAGATTTATTATGCAAAAAGTTTTTATGAAAAGTTTTTTTAAAAAAACCACACACCAAAGTAAGTACAATTCATGGATGAAGAAATCAACTTTCCTGCCAAAAAAGATACATGTGTTCTCTCTATTAGAGTTCAGCAACAAAAGCCATGAGGCAAAACAGCCCTAAGACACCTCAGTTTTCATGTTCTTGAAAGTGCCCTTTCAAAATGATGTTAAAAAACTATAATCCAAAATATACATACAAGCTGCATATATGGAAAGTTGTGGATTTTTTTGTTGCCCTTTTTTCTGAGCAAACGACAGATCAGTCCACATTTGTCACAAGCTGCTGCATTGTTGGAAGTGTGCGATTTCAGTAAGAAATCTCCTGACCAGTAAATTAGCATGAAGAATCTGAGTGTTCGGAGCTTTTTAAAAAAATTAAAAATAATCCGCCCAGTCTCACACACAAACCCCACAAAATATCTTCTTGTGCAAAGTTTCTTCTTGTTTAATACAGCAATATGCTGCCCTGGCCTGCAAATTTTGTTTTCAGGCCGTTGGAAGAGAATAACAGATTGAGGGCAGAAAGTTGGTTCTGGAAGACCAGTCAAGGCATCAGCAACTGGCTGGCCAGACCCATGTTCTACAGTTTATCTGGAAGTGAATGATGGTGGTCTCTTCATTACTGGATGCATGGGGTTAAAACATCTGATCCTTTTCCCAGTCAAGGTCTTTTTTCTCTCTCTCCTTCTATCTTCTGTACAACTGGAGAGGACCTATGGAATCTATGACGTGTTGCAAGATTTCCACAGCTGACTTTGGTGCCTTGCGTGTTAAGACCCCCAAGACCTCCCCAGGTAGACACAATTGATGCCAAATTTAGTTTAAGGTTATTGGCATAATTTTGGCCAGAATGAAAAATGAAGATAAATGTGCTTGGGATTCTTCAAGTCCAGAATCTGGCTCTTGTGGATCACTTGCTGGCTGCTTCCAGTGGATGCAAATGGTTTCCTTTTCTTTTTTTAATTTTTATTTCAAAACAAAAAAATATTACAAACATCAAATTCAAAATCCATATTCGTTTTCTAACACAAGCTTATTACAGAGATTACCTAACTTAAAATATATCTAATTGCTCTAGGCTTCCCTTTGCTCTATATAAATACAGCGCAATTAACAAATTATATTATAAATGATATTATAGGTTCCCATATACCCCCCACCCCCCTTCACCCATGTGTGATCTCAATATTTTACTTCTTCCACCTTGTTGTGTTGTTATAATTTAATAATTATTCAATTGCTTCTATTATTTTCTTGCTTACCTTCAAATTTTACACATTCTCTATTAATATTTCAATTCCGGGACGATATTTTTTCATGTTTTCCTTCACTCCATCCCACTTTCTAGTTATTCTCTGATTTGAGTGGCCTCTAATAATTGCTGTCAATTTTGCCGTTTCTACAAACTCGCCGAGTTTGTTTTGCCATTCTAATAGTGATGGGATATTCTGGCAGCTGCTGTTGTGTAAAGGAATAGATTTTTCTTGTCTTTGGGAATGTCATTAGATATTAGGCTGAAAGATTTCATTAGTGATCCACAGCAGGGTTGGGCAGGATAATAGCCCAAATACCTAGAAACATAATCAATTTCTTTTTATTTCGAAACAAAAAATAATAATCAAAAAAATCAAAGGTCTGCTCAGTGTGCCCTGCCTTGTACCTGCAGCGGGTGATTCCGACCAACTGAGGCAACAAGTCCTCAGCAGAGATTTAGCTCTGCTGGGATTAGTAGATTCTGCAAATAGCAGGATCATGAAGAATTTAATGGTTTTGCGTCAAAGGCTGTATTTAGATGTGGTGATTATTGTTTTGGTGTTCCTGATTATTCTGTTAGGGCTTCTGTTATTTTTTCCAATGTTTCTTTCACACTACATTACCTGTTCTGCCATGGAACAGTTTCCTCGCCATCTTTTACAAAGGAAATGGGGCTGCTGCAGTTGGAAAGATGCCTTGCTTGGTCATATGGCACAAATGGTTGGAGCCCCATGGTATTAAAGTTTAAGACACGCCTGCAAGGAGAACTCTGAATATTCTGCCATTTGGGGCAATCAAGCTGCAGAATGTTTTAGCTTTCTCTGTCTCTATGTGTTCTGAGGTGTGCATCCTCAGAGAAGGTTGAGCGTTTTAAGTGAGACAAAAGTTCTTTGATGGCAGGGTGTGAATTGTGGAGGAGATTATACATTTTAGATAGATATTTTCCTTTCGGCTGGGTTAGAGTTCTCTTTAGTTTTGATATTTCTCCAGGAAACCCTATTTTCCTTGTCTTTCATTCAGTTGGAAGTATTGGAGCCAGCCTGTCAAATATATATGGGTTTCAAAGTCCTTTCCACTTAATTTATTAATTCCCCCCTCTAATAACATTTTATATGTTGCCCAATTTCCCTTCATGTATTTCTTCTTAACGCCAAAGGCTTCAATGGGTGAAATGCACCAAGGGGTTGTAGGTTCCTGGAGATATTTATATTTTATCCATGGTTTATATAAGGTCTGAGTTGTGTGGCTGTAGCTTTCCGCATACAGTCCATATCTTTGCAATACAAGGCTTTTATACCGTTCATAGTCTAGCGCGTGGGACAAAGGAAGATGGCCCATGAGATCCGTCAACTCCCCACCAATCAACGCCCTCAGAATAGACATATACAGTCTTGAGGGGACCCCCAGTTCCTGGCAGGTTGTTTGAATAAAGTTAGATAGCTCAGGAAATCAATGGGGGGTTTATACGCAGGGAAAAGACGTAAGTCAAAATCCCTCAGGGTAAACTCACGTGTAATGCTCCTTGGAACCACATCTTGTGGCTCTTGGCCATAGCTGTACCTTCAGGCAGGGCGATAACTCGGGGCTCGTCCATCCGGACGCTGAGGTTCCTGCCCTTCGTAAGAGCGTCTGGGATGCTGCCCGTACCCCTCCTCTTCCTCGTACCACCGAACCGGCCCGCGGGCTCCCAAGACCTTTCTGGCGAGTAAACCCAGGCTGCGCTAGGCGGTCGATTCATTGCTGGTCGGCGACTTTCCTGGGGTGGGCGCTCCAGCTCTCAATAGTCGTCCTCTTCCCGAACCTCCCTTGGTCATCGCGGTGGTCCCTTGTAGTCATACTCCTCCCGTCTAGTCTGCAGAGCTGCATCAATGGAATGACCCACTCGGGGATACTTTTCCCGACATAGGAATCCTCCCTGGGTACGACCCAGCACCCACTCGACTGCTTGGCCAGGCAAAAGCTCCATTCCCCTCGGCTGGGCCATCGGCTCTGAACTTGATTTGAGGGGTTGAGGTTGCGCTTCACCCCTGGGGTTTAACTTGGGACTTTAGTTGTTTTGCAAACTCCTTTTCCCCAAAATTCTTGTAGCTTCCCCGTAGCAAAAACCCAACGGGGGATGTTGGCCCCCTCAATATTGGGGGGATTAAGCCCCCATGGCTAGGATTCAACCGAGATGGGAATGCATTTTATTATCTGTGTTTTACAATATTTATTTTAATTTTTTTTTAAAAAATTACTTTATTTTCAATGCAAAATCATAAATTTTTTTACAAACATTAAATCCAAAATAATACTGTACAAACAAGAAAGAAAAACAAAACATACAAAAAAGAAAGAAAAACAAAGTAAAAAACAAGACAAAAAGCATACATCTACAAATAAAACCATATCGTCGTTCTAATCTAATCAGTACATACATATACACATATTGACTTCCTTCCTTTGTTCTAAGACCTCAAAATTTTTACTCTTACTGTATTGTTGTGTCTAATGTAGATTACTTCCATATTTGTACTTTTTAACACCATTTTGCTTTTTCTTTAACCCTGTAAAGCATCATTCATTACATACCAATATGCTTACTCCAGAACAGTGTTTTTTAATATACTCTTTAGCACATCCCCGTTCTTTTAATAATTTCTGGTCCGATTGTCCCCATATGAATGCTGTGTGTCTTGCCAGATTTATATATTCACAAAATTTAATTTGCCATTCTTTCATTGATGGAATTTTTCTCCCTTTCCAGTTTTTTGCTCTAAGCATCCTGGCAGCTATCGTCGCATAAAGGAATACTTTCCTTTGATTGTCGGGAATATTGTTTGTGATTATACCTAAAAGGAATGCCTCCGGTTTTTGACTGAAATATATTTTAAACATCTTTTTGATTTCCTCATAAATTTCATTCCAGAATTGTTTAATAGGTCAGCATTCCCACCACATTTGAAACATTGTTCCTATTTCTTTTTTGCATTTCCAACAGTATTTTAATTTGTAAATTTTAGCCAGTTTTACCGGAGACCGGAGTTAAGTACCATTGGTACACCATTTTCATGAACTTTTCTCTGATTGTATAACATGCCGTAAACTTAATATCCCATTTCCATAATTTATCCCATTGGTCCAGCTGAATTACATATCCTATATCGCATGCCCATTTAGTCATATTCTTTTACTTCTTCATCCTTTAAGTCCCATTCTAATAATAAATTATACATTTTGGATATATTCTTTTTTGAGTTTTGTAATAATACTTTTTGTAATTTTGATTCTTCTTTTTCAAATCCTATTGGTTTATCCTGATTGAATATTTGGGCAATTTGGTGATATTGCAACCATGTGGTGCAGTATTGGGTCACCTCTTCGTATGGTCTTAGTTTTAATTGGCCCTGTTCTTCTTTTAGGAGCTGCTGGTATGTTGCCATTCTTCCTATCATATTTTTCTTTTTAACCGATATTACTTCTAACGGTGAGAGCCACCATGCGGTTTTCTGTTCTAACAGCCTTCTATGTCTCACCCAGACCTCATATGATGAATTTGTAAATACATGACTTAGAAATTCTTTATGTACCACCACTTTGTTGTAAATTAGATAGGCATACCAACCGTATCTGTTGTTCCATCCCTCGAAGTCTAAAATGTCATTATTATCTAACTTAATCCAGTCTCTGAACCAACTAAAGCATGCTGCATCATAATATATTCTCAGGCCTTCCGCATCTGTCGCATGTCCCGCTCCGCTACCTATGGTGTGTGTCTTGCAGCTGATGGTGGATGTCATTTGCTTCCCCATAACAACAACCCAATAGGGGATATTGGCCCCCTCAATATTGGGGGGGATTGAGCCCCCATGGCCAGGATTCAACCCAGATGGGAATGCATTTATTTATCTGTGTTTTCCAATAAGTCTTGTAGCTTCCTCACCGCTATCGTCTCCACCAGTTTGCCCCAGATTTTTTTTTATTGGGGGGGGGGTTAACATTCCAACTTCTTCTCCATCTTTGCCTCGCTGGCCAGTCCCATTTCCTTGACACTGTGTGGTCAAGTTTCTCAATGTGACCTAGATGTGTTCATCCAAATCTGTCGCATGTCCCACTCGGCTGCCTGTGCCCTGAGCCAAATTAATTGTTTGGTCCCATAGGCTGGCTTAAGATGTGGTTTTAAAAAAACCTGTGGATTTTGCTCTAGTTTGCTCTAGTTAGAGTTGCCAATCATTCTGGTTCTTTCCTCTTGGTTAAAAGTTGTTTATTTGTTTGGAAACCTGTTATGGTGAGAGGAATAAATATAATAAAGGAGGGAGAAATCAATCTTGGTGTAGAAAAGCCCAAAAAACTGTGCAAAACCCTGTAATTCTATATTAGGAAAATAGTACCATTGAAGTAGCAAATATTTGCGCTGACTGTAAAACTTGGTTAACGACACATGGCCTGAGGGGTTGAGGTTTGCGCTTCATCCTGGGGTTTTAGTTTAGACCTTTGCCACTGCATTTCTGAGAGGAAGAGGGGGAGAGAAGAAGCAGGGGAATAAAGGGTTGTATATAAGAGTAACAGAATGCTTGTGCAACCAGTCAAGCAATAAAGAAGCTCTTGACTGTCAATTTCAGTATGACTCCTGCTCTTGTCTGGGGAAAACTCTGCTACAAACAGTGAGAAGCACACCAGAGAAGCAGAAAAGGGCAGAAGAAGTGGGGGAGAAACCTCTAATACTTTCTCCTAGGGTTGACCTCCGTTACTGGCAAGTAGACGGGCGTGGAGTTAGGAGCCAGTGTTGAGTGTGGTTGCTTGCATTGCCTTCTTCCACCTGTCAGTGACCATCCGGGAGAGGGTGGGAATGAACCACCCCCAAACTCAGCTGCATCGGAACGAGGGATTACGGTTTGCCAAGGAGAGACGGGACAAACCATTCCTTGGACCTCTGCCAGGATCCAGGAGGAGTCACCCCCCCCACCAGTGCTCTTCCAGTAGGGGAGATGACATAAGAACTTAGTGGATCCTGGGGGGGGGGAGTTGTAGGGGTTCCCGAAACCTCTAGCTGTCTTTTGAATGGACAGTGTTGAATATGAATGCTGGTCTGTATGATCACTATCAATAGTTGTTATTTTTTCCTCATTCAGTGGGGCTTGAAAATAGTTGTGAAAAATCACATCTAAAGAAAACTAAAAAGAAAAAGAAAAGCATTTATTTGGATTTTCATTCTCTCTGCAAAAGGAAAGAAGGGAGAGGCAGTACTTCACCTCGCACAATCATTAGAGTGGTGCATTCAGGGATTAATTAACAAAAACGAGGAGGGAGCTCTGCTTAGAAAGCAGCAAAGAGCTGGCTGCTCCATCCCTTCCCACTGCTGCTGCTGCTGCTGCTGCTGCTAATGGAGGTTTGGAGGAAAATGGGCCGAGTTCTGGGATTCGTCAGGTGGCAGCTGCCATGCCGCCAGGTTCCCCCTGTACTCCGTGCTCTGCCGGTCTATGTCGCCATTTGCAGAGGGGTGATTTCCACAGTCCCCCACCATCACATACCCCCTTCCTCTATGCTAGGGAAATAAAATTGCAGGAGTTCCCAGTTTCTGTACGTACATCAGCAATAGGTATGCTTCAGTCCTTTCTACACCAAAACGGATTCTCTTTCAAACATGCCATCAGGTGGTGCAGGCACACAGCTCACACCCGCCCTTAATGAACTTTTCAGCTACTTCAACCGCTCCACTTTTTCCACGATCTGCATGTTCTTTTCACTCATTTTCTACAACTAGATGAAATCCATGCTACTCTCGCATCAGTAGGAGCCCCACAACCACCAGCCCGTCCCTCCAAATATTATATATAATATTTTATATATATATATAATTAATCCGAAAGTCTATATATCTAGCAGGGTATCCTCTCCCCTCCTTTCTGCAGCAAGATTGAACAAGGCACCAACATAGGTGAACACCCACACTACAAACTTTTTTTTTAGTACTAAGCTTTTCATTTTGTCAGAATGCATTTCTTGTAACTTCAATAATGGAAAGCATTCTGTGTTTACCAATCTTGTCGTACTCCTCTTCTTCCTCCTCGTCTTCATCTCAATATTCCCGTGGTTCTTCCTCTCCCCCCCCCTTTTGAGAAAAGGTTTGGGTCATCTGAAAAATCTACCTGCAAGACAGAAGTCACTGGCTTCTTGTGTGGCTTGTCTTTAGCTTCATCTAGCTTCTTTTTTTCTGTACTAAGCTTTTCCAAAACCAGCAGCAGAAAAAGCAGGACGGGACGGAGCAGCCAGCTCTTTGCTCCTTTCCAAGCTGAGCACCCTTTCTGGCTTTTAGGATCCCCTCCTCTTTTTTGTTTTTTAATCCCTGAATGCACCTCCCTAATGACTGCGCCAGATGTAGCACTGCCATTCACTTCTCTCCTCTTGCAGAGAGAATGAAAACTCCATTTGTGGGACATCTTTTCAGGCTAGTTCCCTACCATGACCAACATTTTAAATTTGGCTTGGCGCCCTGTGATTATACTGGTTTTTGGTATTTTAATGTTCCTTATATTCGTGTGTATTTTATATGTTAAAGTTAAACATTTGTATGGGGAAAAGGTATAGGTTTTTTTACTCAGAGAGGGAAGGAGGAACAGATGAGCTAAGCATGGAAGAGGTAACTGTGTTAGACCAAGGGGTGGAGCTTATGGGCAATCTATCCGGAAGACTTTTGTATTTCGAGGAGTTAGTGGTCTGACATGGTTATCCTTCCTGCCTTTTCTTTCTTCTCCCTCTCGATCTCCTGAGCCTTGTACCAGGAGATTTTTAATGCTTTATGTTTTTAGATATGCTCTAAGCCTCCCAGAGTCCCTTGGGAAAGCCAGCCGAATGGGTGGGGTATAAAGATGATGATTTATTTATTACATATAGCTGATGTGCATACAGAAACTGTGAAAAAATTGCAAAGTTTATATTTTAAAAAGATGTATACTACAATCACAGTTGCAAACACTTTCTTTTTGCACTTTCTAAACGGCTAATATTATTGTCCCTTGATGAAACCAAGTTAGCCCATTATTTCTTTCACCAAAAAAGCACTAGAAAGCAACATTTGTAAGGGCAGTACAGAATTGGCCAAGTGTGAAGGCTGGAGCACTTACAAGTGACACACACAAAATGTAAGCCACAAAGAGCAACGTGAAGGTGTTTCCATGTGATGGCTACCTTTGCGCCACAAGGTATAATGTGCATATTCTTCTCCATGGCATTGCAAGGCCTGAAAAAGGCTTGCAGTATCACCAAGATGGCTGGGCAGCCAAGATAATAAAACAACCATCACCAAGCCAGAAGCACCCCCAGTATGGCAGTAATGTGTGCCAGCTCTCACGATCCCATTTCTCAGAAGCAGTCATTTGATGAATACAGTGCAAAGTCTCTGAGGTTTATGAGGCTTGTGCTGATCTGCTGCCTAGGCTTTAGGTTGCACCTCACTGGGCAGCAGCCTATGTAGTTTTCTGCCGCATTGCCCCTCCTAGGCAGCATGGAAACCATGTGATTCAGCTTGGACCGGATGGCAGAGTAGTGGTTTGCAGCATAGTCTATGGACCTCAGGGATGTCAGTGAGCCCTTAGAGCTTGCCCGGGAGCACTGGGAAGACAGTGAAGAAAGCGACTGAGCGCTAGATGAAGTTGAAGTGGCCTGTCGAGAAATGGGAGATACTTCTTTAGACAGCAGCCTCTGACTGTATAACTTAGTTAAGGACACATGACTTGTGGGGTTGAGGTTTGTACTTCACCCTGGGGTTGTAGCTTGGACATTTGCTTGAGGGGTCAAGAGGTAAGGAATTTGAGTCTGGTCCTTCCACAAGTTGGGAAGGAGGTGGGAGGCTGTCCCCAATCTGAGAACAGGACAGTGCTTCCTTCTCTTCCCTCCTTCTTCACCGCCCCCTTATAACATGCAGTGAATCTTATGTCTTCCCTCCACAGCCTTTCCCAGTCATTTTGATATTTCTCCAGGAAACTCTATTTTTCTTTTCTTTCATTCAGTTGGAAGTATTGGAGCCAGTCTGTCAAATATTTATGGATTTCAATGTCTTTTCATCTCAATATATTATTTCCCCCTCTAATAACATTTTATATGTTACCCAATTTCCCTTCATGTTTTCCTTCTTAACAGCAAAGGCTTCGATGGGCAACATGCACCAAGGGGTTTTAGCTTCCAGTACTTATTTTTGTGGGAATGTTCAGGGATGCAAGAGAGGATATATTGTCTGATTACCGTATTTTTCGCTCTATATGACGCACCAGACCACAAGACGCACGTAGTTTTTGGAGGAGGAAAACAAGAAAAAAAACATTCTGAATCCCAGAAGCCAGAGCAGCAAGAGGGATCGCTGCACAGTGAAAGCAGCGATCCCTCTTGCTGTTCTGGCTTCTGAGATAGCTGCGCAGCCTGCATTCGCTCCAAGACGCACACACATTTCCCCTTACTTTTTAGGAGGGAAATAGTGAGTCTTATAGAGCAAAAAATACGGTATATCCTTTTCCAACTTGTGTTAACAAGTTCCACAGTTTAGCAGAGTAACATTCCCCTTTTTTTAAACTGGTATTTCCCCCTTTTTCCCTCATAAAAGATAAGACACGACACAGTCTTCTATAAAAGTATAAAAAGGTTTACTCACACATTCTGTTCACAATTGGATCCCAGAAGGCAGACTTAGCTTAAAAAAGTAACATCTACTTGGAAACTATTCCATAAGAAGACAGTCCTTTTGTCTTGGCTAGAAGCCAAGAGGGCATCTTTGGCTAAGCCGATGTTGCTTCTTCGATGCCTGTGGAGAAAGAGAGACAGATGGCTGCCCCCTGCCCTGTGCTTATGTCATTAGCATATTTTTTCATGTATTCCTTCACTCCATCCCACTCTCTAATTATTCTCTGATTTGAGTGGCCTCTAATAATTGCTGTCAATTTTTCCATTTCTACAAACTCGCCAAGTTTGTTTTGCCATTCTAATAGTGATGGGATTTTCTCCCCCTTCCAGTATTTTGCAATCAATATCCTGGCAGCTGCTGTTTCATAAAGGAATACATTTTTCTTGTGTTTGGGGATGTCATAAGATATTAGGCCTAACAGAAAAACCTCTGGCTTTTTTGTAAACAAAATCTTAAACAATTTTTTCAGCTCCTTGTATACCTCATTCTAGAATTTTTTTACAATTTTACATCCCGCCATTTGCGTGTCGAGGTCCCCAAGACACCCCCCAGTAAAACACAATTGACACATAATTTTTAGTTTAAGGTTTTTGGCATAATTATGGCCACAACTTTATTAAAATTGCAAGCAATGTGAGTGGTTGCTTAGGCATTGGTTGCGACTATCTGACCCCACACGGGCACAGACTGACATTTGCATGCTCCCAGGGGCTCTTGTGTGGCCCTAGCCCCTTGACAGGGGTTCAGACAAAAGCATGGCGAGCCCCTGGGTTCCTTTAATGGAAAACCCTTGCAGAAGCAGCATTTTGAAGGGGCAGGCACAGCCAATCCATTCCTCTCCACCAACCAATTCCTAAACCAATGCCTAACTGCCAATCAAGCACTGAAGCTCGCTCGCTGCCCAAACCACTCACAATTTCAACCCTTCCTTCAAACCCAACGCAACAGCAGCCAACCAGGTGTTTTTTCCTGAAGGGAAAGGTGCACCCCATCAGCCCTAAAGAGGGCAGCAGCCTTGAAGGTAATCACAGGGTGTAAAATCACGGAACCACCCAAAGCAAGGACTTTTTTTACCGCCGCCTTATTCACGCAGTTTCTGGCCTGCTCGGTGGTAGTTTGTCTAGGCATTGGTTCCCGACTAGCTGCACCTCCAGGGGACACCAATCAATCCTACAGTGCCACTCCTATGCTGTAAAGAAAATTCTGGAACCCTTTTTAAAGCTTCCAGGAACTTTCTTCTGTTTCTTAAAGAATGTTTTCCTAACACCCCCCCCCATTTGAACAGAAATACAGTATTATAAACATATACAAAAGTATCCACACATCATACAACACAATTCCCAGCTTTATACCCAGTTGTGCTTGTTGTTCCATTCAAGCAACTCAATTATTGTGTTTCTTTCACTTAACAAAAAACTTCCATCACTGGTTTTCTAGACCAAGATAGTTGTTTGCTGGTCCTAAATATTTTACTTTGAACTGTTTCCTTAATAGTTCTGCAAATTCGTTTCCCCCAAGAATTCTTGTAGCTGCCCCATCGCTATCGCCTCCACTAGTTTGTCCCAAATTGGGGAGGGGGAGGTTTTAACAATCCAATTTCTGCTCCATTTTGCCTTGCTAGCCAGTCTCATTTCCTTGGTTCTATGTGGTCAAATTCGTCAATGTAACCTAAATGTGTCCCCCTCGGCTACTTGTGCCCTGCATCAAATTTATTGCTTTGTCCCATAGGGTGGCTTAAGATGTGATGCTAAAACTAAAAATTTTGCTCTAGTTGCCAATCATTCTAGTTCCTTCCTCCTGGTTAAAAATTGTTTATTTGTTTGGAAACCTGTTATCAGGTCCTGCAGTATGCAAAAAGATAAAATCAAATTTTTTCCCTTCACTCTCATCCATCTTCGCCTCACCTGCCAGGCGTGGCCATTCATATTTGTTGCATATCCCTCGCTCCTAACAGGGCCCTGGGCTTCCCGCAGCTGCTGGTGACAGTCATGTGCGGCCCCATAGCAACAGCCCAGCAGTGGAGGATGCCGGGCCTCTCAATATTGGGGGAACTGAGCACCCTGTCTAGAAATACTGAGGGGGCTGAAGCCCTGGGTGGCCAGGAGGTCTGCTCAGTGTGCCCTGCCTTGTACCTGCAGTCAGTGATTCCGACCAACTAAGGCAACAAGTCCTCAGCAGAGATTTAGCTCTGCTGGGATCAGTAGATTCTGCAAATAGCAGGGGCATGTAGAATTGAATGGTTTTGCGCCGTAGGTTGTATTTAGATGTGGTGATTATTGCTTTGGTGTTGCTGATTATTCTGTTAGGGCTTATGTTATTTTTTCCAATGTTGCTTTCACACGACATTACTTGTTGTTCCATGGAACTGTGTTTTTTCCATCTTTTACAAAGGAAATGGGGCTGCTGCAGTTGGAAAGATGCCTTACTTGGTCATATGGCACAAATGGTTGGAGCCCCATGGTATTAAAGTTTAAAATACGCCTGCAAGGAGCACTCTGAAGGTTCTGCCATTTGGGGACAATCAAGCTGCAGAAAGTTTTAGCTTTCTCTGGCTCTGTGTGTTCTGAGGTGTGCATCCTCAGAAAAGGTTGAGCGCTTTAAGTGAGACAAAAGTTATTCGATGGCAGGGTGTGAATTGTGGAGCAGATTATACATTTTAGATAGATATTTTCCTTTAGACTGGATTAGAGTTCCCTTTTGTTTTGATATTTGGTATTAAAGTTTAAGGCATGCCTGCAAGGAGGTGTGGGCCAGCTCTGACGCAGAGCACTCTGCATTTTCTGCCATTTAGGTGCAATCAAACTGCAGAATCTGAACTACACACGGGCTGATAGGCCGGTAATGCACCATTGAATTTTTCTTGAAAAATCTGTGGGCCTGGTGTGACACAATATCAAATTTCATTGGACAACATTGCTTTTCACACATGCATGCTTCTCTTCCCCCCTTAAAATGGAAGGAAATAAGTAAAAATAAGGGGAGGAGGGGAGGTTATCTCTGCTGCTGTTTCCTTACAAATATTCTCAGTTGCTAAGTCATGGTTTGATTTTTCGTTAGCTGCTTTGAGCTTTTCAGAAGGAAAGGAGAGGGAAAGTACAACCAATTTAAATGAACCAATACATAAAGATATGAAAGGAACCCGTTGTTTCTGTATACAATGCTAATGTTACCATGAACAAAACTTTTTATTTATGTTTTGTTTATTTGTTTAGAAACATTGTATGAAGCCCTGCAGCATGCAAATGATCTACAGATGGATACATTGAATGTTTCCCATTCCTCTCCCTCATCCACGACTAGCGGGCCATTTCCCTTGCCAGTCCCAATTCTCTGTGAAGTTATATCTCTCGATGTGACCAAGATGTGTCCTTCCACATCTGTCGCATTTCCCGCCCGGCTCCCTATGGCGTGTGTCTCTTGCAGCTGATGGTGGCTTTCATTTGCTTCCCCTTAACAGCAACCCAACGGGGGATGTGGGCCCCCTCAATATTGGGGGGATTGAGCCCCCATGGCCAGGATTCAACCCAGAGGGGAATGCATTCAATTATCTGTGTTTTCCAATAATTCTTGTTGCTTCCCCACCGCTATCGTCTCCACCAGTTTGCCCCAGATTTGGAGGGGGGGTAATTTATTATATACATAATTTGCTTTCAGACTGCACTTCAAATGTTCAAAAGCATACACTCTGACAGCACCAGGGGGAAAAAAAGTTTAACAGCTTTTACCTGATTAGTCCCATTGTGTTAAACACAATGAACTTCATAAAAAAAAGAACATGGAATCTAGAAACATCCTAAGTTATATGCTAGCACTTGATTGTAGTACTCTGACTCAACAAAAGAAATAGAAATCCAACATAGTCATCACAATTAATTTACTAGTCTCTTCAAGACTGTATTTTCTTCCCAGTGTTTTGGTCTCCTGCTATATATGTAGAAATACACTTTGGGTAATTAAATTTACAGAAAGCCAAAGCCAAATAAAAATTAGTTATGCTGGGGAAAAATCGGGGGCTTATAAAAAATAAGATTTTCTTTATACCTTCCCCACCGCTATTATCTCCACCAGTTTGCCCCAGATTTGGAGGGGGCGGTATTAACATTCCAATTAAAAAGACTGCACTGGGAAAAACCTGGGACTCTGAGCGTTTCTGCTGAAAGCGCCGCGAGGAATTCGCGACAGCCTCCTCCGCAAATTTGGAGTGTGTGCAGTAACTGAAAAGTTCATTAAGGGCAGGGTGTGAACTGTGTGGCTGTACCACCTGAAGGCATGTTTGGAACGGAATCCATTTTGGTGTAGGAAAGGGCTGAGGCATACATATTGCTGATGTATGTAAAGAAACTGTGGAGAAACCTGCAATTTTTCTATTTTAAAAGGAAAGTTAGTAATATAGCAGCAGGAATGAAGAGGAAAGCTTTAGCATATGGAGGAGGAAAGTGGGAGTAAAAGAAGGTGGGGGGGGGGGAGGCAGAAAACCACAGATGTCCAGCACATTCAAGTTGACAGTGTTGCTGCTGCCGTGGCAAATGTGGAGTTGTTTAAGTAATGGGAAAGTTCTTGAATCACCAGGTTTGCGTTGTATGCCTGTAGCACTTGATGGCGTGAATCTATCTTGCTATAGAAGAGGGCTGAAGCGTTCATGTAGCTGATGTCTGTACAGAAACTGTGGGAAATCCTGTAATTCTATTTACCGAGCATAGAGGAAGGGGGGTGGGATGGTGGGGGTCTGCGGAAACCACCCCTCTGCAAATGGCCACGTGGACCAGCAGAGCAGGGAGGACGGGGTGAATGTGGCCCCATGGCATCCATGATGAAGCCGAGAACTCAGCCCGCCTTGTTCCAGGCCTCCACTAGCAGCAGAAGGAGGAGGAGGAGGAGGAGGAGGAGGAGGAGGAGGAGGAGGAGGAGGAGGAGGAGGAAGGGACGGAGCAGACAGCTCTTTGCTGCTTTCCAAGCAGAGCACCTTTCTGGCTGTTAGGATTCCCTCCTCTTTTTTGTTAATTAATCCCTGAATGCACCTCCCTAATGACTGAGCCAGATGTAGCACTGCCTTTCACTTCTCTTCTCTTGCAGAGAGAATGAAAAATCCAGATAAATGTGCTTGGAATTCATCAAGCCGAGTCTGGCTCTTGTGGATCACTTGCTGGCTGATTCCAGAGGCTGCAAATGGTGTCATTGTACCTCCTGAAGGAGGCTGAGAGGAAGGGTGTGAACTGTGTGGCTATACCACCTGATTGCATGTTTGCGAGGGAATCAATTTTTGTGCAGAAAAGTGCGGAAAAGGACATTTGCCAATGCCCTTTTTGAGATGCAGTTTCACTAGAATGGTCACTTCTAACCTGGTGCTTTTCATAAATAAGGGGAATACTGAAGAGGTGAAATCAGAGCCTTTGAATAAGACACAAACGCAGGTGAACAGCCACATCCACACCAGAAACTTTGTGAGTCCACAAAGTCATCCATTGGGAAGAGGCAGTTGAACTCCTAACCTGTGCTGTTGAAGGGGCCAAGCGACATAAGGGTGTATCTTTGGATAAGCAACATCTTAATCTAAGTAACCCCTTAATGGGTAGCCAATCTAAGGGCTTTTCGAAAAGGGGTTTGATCTTGGTGCAGAAAAGGAGTGATGAGTACATATAGCTTTGCAGCTTTCCAAGCAGAGCGCCCTCTCTGGCTGTTAGGACCCCCTCCTCTTTTTTGTTAATTAATCCCTAAATGAAGCTTCCTAATGACTGTGCCTGATGAAGCACTGCCGTTCACACACACATATGTGTGTTTGTGTTTATATATATATATGTGTATATATATACATACATACATATATATATGTATATATATATATATATTTGGTTTTTTTAAAGAAACACCAGCTTAAGATTTATTATGCAAAAAGTTTTTATGAAAAGTTTTTTTTAAAAAAACCACACACCAAAGTAAGTACAATTTATGGATGAAGAAATCAACCTTCCTGCCAAAAAAGGATACATGCGTGTTCTCTCTATTAGAGTTGAGCAACAAAAACCATGAGGCAAAACAGCCCTAAGACACCTCAGTTTTCATTATCTTGAAAGTCCCCTTCACCCCAAAAAATTGCCCCTCCTAGGCAGCCTGGAAACCATGTGATTCAGCTTGGACCGGATGACAGAGTAGTGGAATTCTCTCTCCTTGTTCTGTTTGCGGAAATTGTCCTGTGGCTGGCAGCATAGTCTATGGACCTCCTCAATATTGGGAGGATTGAGCCCCCATGGCCAGGATTCAACCCAGAGGGGAATGCATTTTATTATCTGTGTTTCCCAATAATTCTTGTAGCTTCCCCACCGCTATCGTCTCCACCAGTTTGCCCCAGATTTGGAGGGGGGAGGGTAATTTATTATATACATAATTTGCTTTCAGACTGCACTTCAAATGTGCAAAAGCATACACTCTGACAGCACCAGAGAAAAACAATAAGGTTAACAGCTTTTACCTGATTTGTCACATTGTGCTAAACACAATGAGCTTCACAAAAAACAGAACATGGAATCTAGAAGCATCCTAAGTTATATGCTAGCACTTGATTGTAGTACTCTGACTCAACAAAAGAAATAGAAATCCAACATAGTCATCACAATTAATTTACTAGTCTCTTCAAGACTGTATTTTCTTTCCAGTGTTTTGGTCTCCTGCTATATATGTAGAAATACACTTTGGGTAATTAAATTTACAGAAAGCCAAAGCCAAATAAAAATTAGTTATGCTGGGGAAAAACCGGGGGCTTATAAAATATAAGATTTTCTACATAGCTTCCCCACCACTATCGTCTCCACCAGTTTGCCCCAGATTTGGAGGGGGGCGGTATTAACATTACAGTTTCTCCTCCATCTTTCTTCCTCTCCCCCCCCCCTTTTGAGAAAAAGTCTGGGTCATCCGAAAAATTTACTTGCAAGACAGAAGTCACTGGCCTGTCCTTTTAGCTTCCGCTGTCCCTTTGTGTTCTGAGGTGTGCATCCTCAGAAAAGGTTGAGTGCTTTAAGTGAGACAAAAGTTATTTGATGGCAGGATGTGAGTTGTGGAGGAGATTATACATTGAATGGTTTTTCGCCATAGGCTGTATTTAGATGTGTTGATTATTGGTTTGGTGTACCTGATTATTCTATTAGGGCTTCTGTCCCCCTCGCAATGTTTCTTTCACACTACATTACCTGTTGTTTCATGGAACTGTGTTTTTTCCATATTTTACAAAGGAAATGGGGCTGCTGCAGTTGGAAAGATGCCTTGCTTGGTCATTTGGCACAAATGGTTGGAGGCCCATGGTATTAAAGTTTAAGACACGCCTGCAAGGAGCACTCTGAATGTTCTGCCATTGGGGGGCAATCAAGCTGCAGAAAGTTTTAGCTTTCTCTGTCCCTATGTGTTCTGAGGTGTTCATCCTCAGAAAAGGTTGATCGTTTTAAGTGAGACAAAAGTTCTATGATGGCAGGGTGTGAATTGTTGAGGAGATTATACATTTTAGATAGATATTTTCCTTTAGGCTGCATTAGAGTTCCCTTTAGTTTTGATATTTCTCCAGCAAACCCTATTTTCCTTGTCTTCCATTCAGTTGGAAGTATTGGAGCCAGCCTGTCAAATATATATGGATGTCAAAGTCCCTTCCTCTTAATTTATTAATTTCCCCCCCAATAACATTTTATATGTTGCCCAATTTCCCTTCATGTTTTTCTTCTTAACGGCGAAAGCTTCAATGTGTGAAATGCACCAAGGAGTTGTAGGTTGCAGGAGATATTTATATCTTATCCATGGATTATATAAGGTCTGAGTTGTGTGGCTGCATCTTTTGGTCAGGTGTTGGCAAGGGATTGAATCTGGGTGCAGAAAAGAAGAAGGGACACTTGTGTTGCGGGGTTTGGGAATACCTGGCTGCGAGTAACACAGGTGCATCCTCCGCAAATTTGGAGTGTGTGCAGTAACTGAAAGGTTCATTAAGGGCAGGTGTGAACTGTGTGGCTGTACCACCTGAAGGCATGTTTGGAACGGAATCCATATTGGTGTAGGAAAGGGCTGAGGCATACATATTGCTGATGTATGTAAACAAACTGTGGAGAAACCTGCAAATTTTTATTTCAAAAGGAATGATAGTACTTGAGCAGCAGCTTTGAAGAGGAAAGCAGAAACTGTGGGAAATCCTGTAATTCTATTTACATAGTATAGAGGAACGGGGTGGGATGGTGGGGGCTGCGGAAACCACCCTTCTGCAAATGGCACCGATGACGAAGCCGGGAACTCGGCCTGCTTTGCTCCAGATCTCATTAGCAGCAGCCGAAGAAGAAGAAGGAGGAGGAGGAAGGGACGGAGCAGCCAGCTCTTTGCTGCTTTCCAAGCAGAGCACCCTTTCTGGCTGTTAGGATCCCCTCCTCTTCTTTGTGAATTAATCCCTGAATGCACCTCCCTAATGACTGTGCCAGATGTAGCACAGCCTTTCACTTCTCTTCTCTTGCACAGAGAATGAAAAAGCCAGATAAATGTGCTTGGGATTCTTCAAGTCCAGAATCTGGCTCTTGTGGATCACTTGCTGGCTGATTCCAGTGGCTGCAAATGGTTTCTTTTATTTTTTTTTATTTCAAAACCAACAAAATATAAAAGAAATGGGGCTGCTGCAGTTGGAAAGATGCCTTACTTGGTTAGTTGGCACAAATGGTTGGAGCCCCATGGTATTAAATTTGAGATACACCTGCAAGGAGTACTCTGAATGTTCTGCCATTGGGGGGCAATCAAGCTGCAGAATGTGTTAGCTTTCTCTGTCCCTATGTGTTCAGAGGTGTTCATCCTCAGAAAAGGTTGAGCGTTTTAAGTGAGACAAAAGTTCTATAATGGCAGGATGTGAATTGTGGAGGAGATTATACATTTCAGGTAGATATTTTCCTTTATGCTGGATTAGATTTACCTTTAGTTTTGATATTTCTCCAGCAAGCCCTATTTTCCTTGTCTTTCATTCAGTTGGAAGTATTGGAGCCAGTCTATCAAATATATATGGATGTCAAAGTCCTTTCCTCTTAATTTATTAATTCCCCCCCCCAATAACATTTTATATGTTGCCCAATTTCCCCTCATGTTTTGCTTCTTAACTGCAAAAGCTTCAATGTGTGAAATGCACCAAGGAGTTGTAGGTTGCAGGAGATATTTATATTTTATCCATGGATTATATAAGGTCTGAGTTGTGTGGCTGCATCTATTGGTCAGGTGTTGGCAAGGGATTGAATCGGGGTTCAGAAAAGGAGAAAGGACACTTGTGTTGAGGGGTTTGGGAATACCTGGCTGCGAGTAACACAGGTGCATCCTCCGCAAATTTGGAGTGTGTGCAGTAACTGAAAGGTTCATTAAGGGCAGGTGTGAACTGTGTGGCTGTACCACCTGAAGGCATGTTTGGAACGGAATCCATTTTGGTGTAGGAAAGGGCTGAGGCATACATATTGCTGATGTATGTACAGAAACTGTGGAGAAACCTGCAATTTTTTATTTTAAAAGGAAAGATAGTACTATAGCAGAAGCAATGAAGAGGAAAGTTTAATCATATGGAGGAGGAAAGTGGGAGTAAAAGAGGGTGGGGGGAGGCAGAAAACCACAGATGTCCAGCACATTCAAGTTGACGGTGTTGCTGCCGCAGAGGCAAATGTGGCTGATGAAGCACTGCCGTTCACTTCTCTTCTCTTGAAGCATAAACTCTGCTGATGTATGTTGAGAAACTGCAGCAGAAATTGCAATGTACATATAAGTGTGTGTGTGTGTGTGTGTGTGTGTATGTATTTGGTTTTTTTAAAGAAACAGCAGCTTAAGATTTATTATGCAAAAAGCTTTTATGAAAAGTTTTTTTAAAAAACATACACACCAAAGGAAGTAGAATTTATGGATGATGAAATCAATCTTCCTGCCAAAAAAGGATACATGTGTGTTCTCTCTATTAGAGTTGAGCAACAAATACCATGAGGCAAAACAGCCCTAAGACACCTCAGTTTTCATGATCTTGAAAGTCCCCTTCACCCCAAAGAAATGATGTTAAAAAACTATAATCCAAAATATACATACAAGCTGCATATATGCAAAGTTGTTGCATATATGACATGTTGCAAGATTTCCACGGCTGACTTTGGTGCTTTGCATGTTAAGACCCCAAGACCTCCCCAAATAAAGACAGGATTGATGCCAAATTTAGTTTAAGGTTATTGGCATAATTTTGGCCAGAATGAAAAATGAAGATAAATGTGCTTGGAATTCTTCAAGTCCAGAATCTGGCTCTTGTGGATCACTTGCTGGCTGATTCCAGTGGATTCAAATGGTTTCTTTTTCTTTCTTTTCTTTTTATTTCAAAACCAAAAAAAAATTACAAACATCAAATTCAAAATCCATATTCATTTTATAATTTAAGCCTATTATATAGATTACCTAAATTAAAATATATCTAAATACTCTAGGCTTCCATTTGTTGTATGTAAATACAAGACAATTAACAAATTATATTATAAATGATATTATTGTTTCCCATATACCCCCACTACCCTTCACCCATGTGTGATCTCAGTATTTTACTTCTTCCATCTTGTTTTGTTGTTAATAATTTAATAATTATTCAATTGATTTTATTATTATTTTCTTGCTTACCCCTGCATCTTTTACACATTCTCTATTAATATTTCAATTCCGGAACCATATTTTTTCATGTATTCCTTCACTCCATCGCATTCTCTAATTATTCTCTGATTTGAGTGGCCTCTAATATTTGCCGTCAATTTTGCCGTTTCTACAAACTTGCCGAGTTTGTTTTGCCATTCTAATAGTGATGGGATATTCTGGCAGCTGCTTTTGTGTAAAGGAATAGATTTTTCTTGTCTTTGGGGATGTCATTAGATATTAGGCTGAAAGCTTTCATGAGGTGATCTACAGCAGGGTTGGGCAGGATAGTAGTCCAAACATACCTAGAAACATAATCAATTATAACAGAAACATATTGCTTCCCAGTACTGGTTTTCTGCGAGGGACTCACCAAATCCATCCCTTTTCTTTTTTTATACTAAGCTTTTCAGAGAGGGACAGACGCGTGAAAGGGTTGCAAAACATGAGTCAATAGTATGATGCAGCCTTTTTTGCTGTTAGGATCCCCTCTTCTTTTTTGTTAATTAATCCCTGAATGAACCTCTCTAATGATTGTGCCTGATAAAGCACTGCATCTTTCTTCTCTTCTTTTGCAGACAGAATGAAAATAAATAAATAAATGTTTTTCTTTTTCTTTGTGTTTTTGGATGTGAAAAATAACTTTATTTTCAAGCCCCACGGAGTGAAGAAATAATAACAACTATCAATAGGGATCATACAGACCAGCATTCATATTTGATAAAGCTCTGTTTCAACATTGTCCATTCGAAAGATGACTAGAGGTCTCAGGAGCCTTCCAGTCAATTGGTCCTTTAGTCATCTGCAATCCCCCCCCCAGCAGTATCAGTTTTGATATACAAAAGTGCCAAACAGAATATGTTAAGTTTGCAAAATCATATAAAAAGCCTGGAATACAGAAGATGCATTCATATGCAGCTTGTACAGCCATACAGCTTCCAAAACAAGGCGTTTATACCGTTCATAGTCTAGCGCGTGGGACAAAGGAAGATGGCCCACGAGATCCGCCAACTCCCCACTAATCAACGTCTTCAGAATAGACATATACAGTCTTGAGGAGAGCTCCAGTTTCCGGCAGGTTAGTTTGAATAAAGTCGGATAGCTCAGGAAATCAATGGGGGGTTTATACGCAGGGAAAAGACCTAAGTCAAAATCCCTTAGGATAAACCCACGAGTAATGCCCCTTGCAACCACATCTCATGGCTCTTGGTCATAGCTGTACCTTGGGGCAGGGCGATAACTCGGGGCTCGTCCATCCGGACGCTGAGGTTCCTGCCCTTCATACCTGTAAGAGGGTCTGGGCTGCTGGCCGTAGCCCTCCTCTTCCTCGTACCATCGAACCGGCCCGCGGGGCTCCCAAGACCGTTCTGGCGAGTAAACCAGGGCTGGGCTAGGCGGTCGATACATCGTTGGTCGGCGACTTTCCTGGGGTGGGCGCTCCGGCTCTCAATAGTCATCCTCTGCCCGAACCTCCCTTGGTCATCGCGATGGTCCCTTGTAGTCATATTCCTGCCGTCTAGTCTGTGGGGTTGCAACAATGGAGTGACCCACTCGGGGATACTTTTCCCGACATAGGAATCCTTCCTGGGGACGACCCTGCACCCACTCGACTGCTTGGCCAGGCAAAAGCTCCATTCCCCTCGGCTGGGCCATTGGCTCTGAACTTGACTTGAGGGGTTGAGGTTTGCGCTTCACCCCTGGGTTTAACTTCTTCATCCACTGCAGTTGTCGCACCCTGAACCCCTGCTCTATAGGGATAAAAGTGACCAAACCGCCGCTAGGTCGGCCACAGTTATTTAGTTTTTTCGCGGGGGTAGCAAAAGCCACATAGCCCTGTAAGTAAGGGAGATGAGAGTCTAGGCACCAGGTCTCTTGTAAACAAATAATCTGGAATTTTGAGAGGAAATCCAGAAAATCGGCATCGCCCTGCTTAGACAGCCAGCCCGCCACATTCCACGACAAGATGTGGAAATATGGTGATGAGGGGAACAAAGGTAGACTCCTCCGTTTGTTCTTTAGCATGATGGAATGAATGTTTTTGTAGAGGTGGAGTGAGCTGTTAAAATCATTTGTGGTAGGTGCTAACCTAGTAAGTTTTGTTTCCCTGGCACAGTGTCCCCTCACTGTGTCTGTCTTTCAATCCTCCACCTGAATGTCATCTAAGGATCCTGAGGCGTCCACAAAGATTGCACCGTTCCTACTCATCGGCATGGCAAGATCTACCTGGTGTGTTGTTGTTTGAGGTATTAAGGGTTGTGTGGGAGAACCCACTTCTTCGGGGGACTGGAACCGGCACTGCATCCAGTCATCGTTGGATAGGGGCTTTGTTGTGTTAGTAGCAAAGTTAAATTCCAAAGGAGCAGAAAAGCCTTGGGGGAGTAAGGATTCTTTGATGGTTTGTAACCTAGCTATTAACGCATCCTGGGACTGATGAATCTGCTCAAGGGAGGCTAAAAAGAACTGATCCTTTTCATTTAAGATATCTTTTTTGGGTTCGTTGGAAGGGAGTAAAATTTTTTGGAGCTTAGCCTTCTGTTTGGAAATTTTGACTGCCTCCGGTTGGACTTGTTTGTAGTTTTCAGAAGCCATTTCCAATTCTGTGCGCAGACTAGTAGGCTTACATGTTCCTAAGAGGGATGTTGGAACGCCGGACTCTTCGAATAGGCGGGTCACCAACAGGCCAGCCCTCTGGAGCCTGTCCCTCTTGTCCAAGATTTGTTTAGTTACCGACCAATCCTTAAAGGTCACCACAACTCTGTTTTGGGCCTTATCAAAAGGAAGAAATTTCACGCTGACAATGTTTTCTGCTGGAATAATGCCCCTGATGACTAAGTCAATTTTCTTAAGTATATAAATTCTCTGTTGTGCAGGTGTGGAAAGGCCTCCATGCTTGAAAAGAGGGAGGAGGACTAGTTTATGTTTAATTAAAATTAAGTTCTGGCTCTTTCGTACTCCCTTCTGGGGAGTTTCTTGCTTTGGATCTGGAGTTCTCTTTAGTTTTCCACTAGAGGGCAGCGATTGTTTTACTAGCCTTGGAGGGCTAGCCACCTGATGTTTATTTAAAATGTTTGGGCTTTGGCTCTTGTTTGGCGTTGTTATGCTGGGGATCTTTGTGCTTGAGTTCTCTAGAATCTTGAATAACTTTGAGAAATTCATTTTCCCAGTCCGAGAGGGCAGCTTAGCCTTTCGACCCATTTTCACATTCTTCAGCTTCTTCTTGTGCATTGAACTCTTTCCCTTTAAGGAAGGTTTCCTAGTGGCCAATACTTTTCCTTGGACTAGTTTGGCTCTGCTTGTTTTCCTTTCTTTAATGTTGGGCTGGGTTTTATTTCCATTTGGCTTGTTGCTGGCTTCTTTGTGAAAGTGGCAGTCCTCTTTCCTCCTGATTAGTTCAATCAGGGAGGTGAGCAAACCCAAACATTCTGAAAGAAAGTTTTTAATTGGCCCCAGTTCTTTAATTAGCTGAGTTTGATGTTCTTCCAACAGATCTTTGTACAGCCCTGTCATTATGTAATTGTAGCTGCCCAGGTCTAGATGTCGAACTCTTGTGTCGTTTGGCCACTCCTCCACCTCAGTCGGGGCAGGAGACCCCCCCCTTTCCTCTAAGCATAGATTGATGAGTAGATTCTTTTGACTTGATTTCTGGGTTTCCCAGTTGAGGCTCCTGTTCCGGTCGGGCCTTAAGGGCTGTATTTTCTAAAGTTGCCTGCTTTAACTCGGTTGCCAGGTCGACTCCTTTTCCTCCTCTTCCCTCTGCTTCTATGCCCCTTCCGAACGAAGTACGGTCGACAGACCATTCGTGCGGATGCAGGCTCTCTGTGTTTTTTATTTCCTCTACTTTTGGTTTAAAATAATATGAAATTTTTGCCTGCTTTTTCTTTGGGGCAGGGGGTTCAACAGCTTGTGCTTGAGCTAGAGGAATCCCCAGTTCTTTATAATTCTGTCTTGTAAGTACCATTTGAGTTATCTTCTCTAGCCGTGTGCTAGGGCCTTATTCAAAAGGAGCTCAGAGGTTATAGTTGGCCTCAGATAGCCTCAAAATAGCACTGAATGGCCTTGGAAAGTTTGAATGGCTTCCACGGGATTACAAAGGGCAGATAAAAAAAAAAAAAAAACTCAGGAGAGGAGAGAGGGGAGGTTTAAAAATACCTCCTGGTAGCTCCCGGATTCTTTATCAGGCTAAGCTTTGATTTTTCTGAGTGTCTTTCTGTATTATTGTTATTATTCTGTAAAAAGCTCCTACTCACTCTGTTGAGGCTCACAGGAGACTTACTGCCGGCGCCATCTTCCAAGGTCTCCCATTTTTTTAGAAAATGAGGTGCAGTATCTTGCTGCCTGCGACTTCCTCTCTTTATTAGCACCTCCAGGGGACACCAATCAATCCTAGAGTGCCACTCCTACGCACTAAAGAGAATTCTGGAACACCTTTTAAAGCTTCCAGGAACTTTTATCTTTTTCTTAAAGAACCTTTTCCAAACACCCCCTCTCATTCGAACAGAACCAATACAGTATTGTAAACATATACAAAAGTATTCCCACATCATGCAACACAATTCCCAACTTTATAACCAGTTGCGCATGTTGTTGCTTTCAATTATTGTCTTTCTTTCACTTAACCAAAAACTTCCATCACTGGTTCTCTAGACCAAGATAGTTGTTTGCTGGAGACTTCCGGGTTGGTGCCACTGTTTAATGGCGGATTCCCTCCGAGCTCCGGAGGGAATCGGCTCCGTAGCGTCTGGGTCTGGCCGCTGCGGCGAAGCGGGGACCCTTAAAATCACAGGCGCGGATGCCTGTGAACACAGAGACTCGGCGGGCACCATTTGCGCCCCCCCAATCCGCGACGGAGCCTTTTTAAAGGCTTCGGAACGGAGGCAGGGTAAGGCGTGGTGCTGAGAGTACTCCCTCGTCTACGGAGTGAAGCCGCAAGCCATTGACAGAGAGTGCCAACTTCTTCTAAGAGTGATTGGATCCTAAAACATCAACCCGTGAGTAATACGGAGATTGGAACTTTAAAAAAATTTCTTATCTTGGATTTGGAACGAGCGGGAAGGGGCTAAAAAGGAAGTCCACCCCCCCCTCTTTGTAAACAACTTAAAGCAAAGGACTGGGCAGCTAAGGTCGAGAGAATCTGTTTCTTGCTTTTTTTTTAATAAAAGATCCTGACCTCACGGTTTGGACATTATAAGAAGATATTCTGGAGGATAAAAAGAATTTTGGGAGCTGAAACTACACCCCCCCTAGACCCGGGAACGTCCGATGAGAAAGCCTGTTGCACGGAAGATTTTGACAGCTGTCAAGTGAGCTGCTAGTCAGCTAGTTGTCAGCTGGAAAAAGAGAACATTGTTTCTGCTGTTTCTGCTGGTTTATTCGGGATAACTTGTTGAAAATAAGGTTGATACAAAATAACTGGACTTTTGGTTTTTGAGCTGAAAGGAAGATCAAGGAATTAAATCCCCCTAGAGGGGTAACAAGGATACTACATTACAAAAATGGCTGGAGTGTCTAAATTCCAAGCAGAATTGGACAGAGCACTGGTTCTCTTGGGAAACTTACAAGATGAGTACGATGCTTTGTCTACAGAGGTATCGCTATTACACTGGACAGTAAACAACAGCTTGGAGTCTGATAAGGTTTTGAAACAGGAAGCCTATTCAACTGAACAAATAAATGAAACCGAAAGCGTAGACACGATGGAGCAATATGTTCTTTTTGAAGAAAACGAAGGAGGAGATGGAGGTTTGCAGGAGTCAAAGGAGAGCTACAATATGAGGCCTGACATGATGATAAAAAAGGACAATAAAAACTGGATGCGGAAAGCCTGGTTTGATTGGGAATTTGGAAAATGGAGAGATCCTCTTTTGAGGAGATCTGAAGACTTGAGGATTATAAATTTGTTGAAGGTGGAAGCTGGAGCTGTGGGGACATTTGGATTTGAAAGAAATTTGAAACAAGAGTTGGAATACCCCATAGGCTTTGCTTTTGCTTTTAAGTATGGAGGACTGGCTAGAAGCAACACCGATTCTGTTGGGCCGGAGCCCCTCCGAGACCTGGGGCTTAACATCAAGGTTTACCAAAGAGACCGGCAGAAAGGAACTGAGAGAGACATAAGGGCCTCGGACCTGAGATCTCCAGGCTAAATAAATAATATAAAGACTGATGGATATTGGTTGGGGACTGGAACCGGGAGAAGGGTGGGTGGAGGTTGGGAATCCAAAGGGTACATAAGGATAATTTGCATTGCTTTGTTTGTTTTATATTTTGTTAGTGGTAAGGAAATTGGGTAAACCGTGGAAGGGAAATTTTGGTCGACCTTAGGAAAAAGGTTTAAGAATAAATTAATGAGGTATAAGTATTGATGTGTAATTTTAATAAGGTGAAATTGGTTTTTTTTTTTCTCTTTTTTTTTTTAAATTAAGTGAAAATAAGGCTGTTAAAAATAAATGGAGGAAATGGAAAAAAGAAGTAAAGTAAAATAACAGTATGCTAGAATAAATGTTTAAGTTAAGGTGAAGAAATAAGTTAAGGACTTGCTGAATTGACAATTTAAATTGGAATACAAGAAGGGGAGGTGTGAGGAGGTCTGAGAAACAAGGTTGAGGAAAATAAGTATTAGAAACTGTATGTGTTTTTTCTATTTTTCTGTTTAGTTTCGAATATGCTTTTTTGTGTTGTTTTTATTTTGTTTATTTTTTTGTTTTTGTTTGTTGTGTGTTTTGTGAAAATACCAATAAATATTTAATAAAAAAAAAAAAGATAGTTGTTTGCTGGCCCTAAAATTTTTACTTTGAACTGTTTCTTTAGTTGTTTTGCAAACTCCTTTTCCCCAAGAATTCTTGTAGCTGCCCCATCGCTATCACCTCTACCAGTTTGTCAATCATTCTGGTTCCTTCCTCTTCGTTAAAAGTTGTTTATTTGTTTGGAAACCTGCTATGATGAGAGTTGTAGGGCAAGGAGGAGTAAATGGGGAGCATAAGGAGCCTGGGAAGTCAGACAGCCACGCACACCCGGCATGTTCCAGCCAAAGTGCTCAGTTGCAAACACTTTTTTCTTATATGTTGTCTCTGATCCAAGTGACAGCAGATGGCTGCATAGGAGCTGCTGCAGGATCACACTGGGTTGATGGCCTTTCTGGAATCGCACACGTCCCGGAGGTGGCCAGTGTTCCAAAAGTGGGCACTGGCAGTTAAGTGAAATACTTGCAGGCCACTTCAGAAGTGTCTTGACAGGAGTTCTCTAATAGCAGGGTTTGAGTTGTGTGGATGTACCACCTGATGGCGTGTTTGTAAGACAATCCTGGCATAGAAAGAGGGAGAAGTGTACCTATAGCTGATGCACGTACAGAAACTGTGGGAAAACCTGCAATTTTATATTTTAAAAAGAACAATAGTACAATTGCAGTACCAACTGACTGTAGATCTTGACTTGGGTTTAACTTGGGACTTTTGCCAGTGCATTTCTGAGATTCTTGTTCACAAGAATGGTCAATTTCCACCTGGTCCTTTTCATTAGGAAGGGGAATAGTGAAGAGCAGAATCAGAGCCAGTTGCAGCAGTGTCAGACCATTGAACAAGGCACCAAGATAGGTGAACACCCACACTATAACCTTTTTTAAAACTTTTTTTACTTTTTTAATTTTTTTGGTACCACAATTCTTTTATTATTACCACTACCACCATCATTTTGAAGGGAAACCCTTCCAGTCAATTGGTCCTTTAGTCATCTGCAATTCCCCCACCCACCCAGCAGTATAAATTTTGATATACAAAAGTGCCAAACACAATGAGAATATGTTAAGTCTGCAAAATCATATAAAAAGCCTGGAATACAGAAAATCCATTCATATGCAGCTTGTACAGCCATACAGCTTCCAATAAGTTTGGCATGCCTACTTTCCATTTGCAGCATTGAACATTTGTTCCTTTATCATCAGCTCCAATTTAACTGCATCAGCAGCAAACTTTCTGATTCCATCAGACAACTTCTCCACAGCCATTTGGTCCTCATTTTGCAGCCAACGGAATGTCTTCTCATTTGTACTAAGCTTTTCATTTTGTCAGAATGCATCTCTTGTAACTTCAATAATGGAAAGCATTCTGTGGTTACCAATCTTGTCGTACTCCTCTTCATCTCAATATTCCAGCGGTTCTTCGCATTCCCCCCCCCCCTTTTGAGAAAAGCTCTGGGTCATCCGAAAAATTTACCTGTATGACAGAAGTCACTGGCTTCTTATGTGGCCTGTCTCTGTGTTCTGAGGTGTGCATCCTCAGAAGAGGTTGAGCGCTTTAAGTGACACAAAAGTTCTTTGATGGCAGGGTGTGAATTGTGGAGGAGATTATACGTTTTAGATAGATGTTTTCCTTTAGGCTGCATTAGAGTTCCCTTTAGTTTTGATATTTGGTATTAAATAAACCCTATTTTCCTTGTCTTTCATTCAGTTGGAAGTATTGGAGCCAGTCTGTCAAATATATATGGATGTCAAAGTCCTTTCCTCTTAATTTATTAATCCCCCCCCCAATAACATTTTATATGTTGCCCAATTTCCCTTCATGTTTTTCTTCTTAATGCCAAAGGCTTCGATGAGTGAAATTCACCAAGGGGTTGTAGGTTCCAGGAGATATTTATATTTTATCCATGATTTAAGGTCTGAGTTGTGTGGCTGCATCTTCTGGTTAGATAGATATTTTCCTTTAGGCTGGGTTGGAGTTCCCTTTAGTTTTGATATTTCTCCAGCAAATCCTATTTTCCTTGTCTTTCATTCAGTTGGAAATATTGGAGCCAGCCTGTCAAATATATATGGATTTCAAAGTCCATTCCTCTTAATTTATTAATTTTACCCTTTAATAACATTTTATATTTTGCCCAATTTCCCTTCATGTTTTTCTTAATGCCAAAGGCTTCGATTGGTGAAATGCACCAATATATATTTTATCCATGGTTTATATAAGGTCTGAGTTGTGTGGCTGCATCTTCTGGTAAGGTGTTGGCAAGGGATTGAATCTTGGTGTAGAAATGGAGAAAGGACACTTGTTTTGAGGGGTTTTGGGATACCCGGCTGTGAGTAAAACAGGTGCATCTGTTGGGATTCGCAGGATACTAAGTCTGCAGGCTTCAACAGGATGATGCAATACTCTGTGAAGTGCTGGGTCAGAGTGACTCAGCAGGAGTGTGATTAATGTGATTGGCTATCACCTGTTTTAAAAGGAAAGCCTGTTCAACAGTGGTTGTGTTGGTGGTTGTGATGGTGGTTGTGCTGTGGTGTGGTGGTGCTGTAGTGGAGAGTATTTGTTTGCCTTAAAGAGCAGGTACTCTGTATGGACTGTTTTTGTAAATACCTGTATATAGTTCACATTAAAAAGACTGCACTGGGAAAACCCTGGGACTCTGAGCGTTTCTGCTGAAAGCACCGCGAGGAATTCGCGACAGCATCCTCCGCAAATTTGGAGTGTGTGCAGTAACTGAAAAGTTCATTAAGGGCAGGGTGTGAACTGTGTGGCTGTACCACCTGAAGGCATGTTTGCGAGGGAATCAATTTTTGTGCAGAAAAGTGCGGAAAAGGACATTTGCCAATGCCCTTTTTGAGATGCAGTTTCACTAGAATGGTCACTTCTAACCTGGTGCTTTTCATAAATAAGGGGAATACTGAAGAGGTGAAATCAGAGCTTTGAATAAGACACAAACGCAGGTGAACAGCCACATCCACACCAGAAACTTTGTGAGTCCACAAAGTCATCCATTGGGAAGAGGCAGTTGAACTCCTAACCTGTGCTGTTGAAGGGGCCAAGCGGCATAAGGGTGTATCTTTGGACAAGCAACATCTTAATCTAAGTAACCCCTTAATGGGTAGCCAATCTAAGGGCTTTTCGAAAAGGGGTTTGATCTTGGTGCAGAAAAGGAGTGATGAGTACATATAGCTTTGCTGCTTTCCAAGCAGAGCACCCTCTCTGGCTGTTACGACCCCCTCCTCTTTTTTGTTAATTAATCCCTAAATGAAGCTTCCTAATGACTGTGCCTGATGAACCACACACCAAAGTAAGTACAATTTATGGAAGAAGAAATCAATCTTCCTGCCAAAAAAGGATACATGTGTGTTCTCTCTATTAGAGTTGAGCAACAAAAACCATGAGGCAAAACAGCCCTAAGACACCTCAGTTTTCATGATCTTGAAAGTCCCCTTCACCCCAAAAAAATGATGTTAAAAAACTATAATCCAAAATATACATACAAGCTGCATATATGCAAAGTTGTTGGGTTTTTTTGTTGCCCTTTTTTCTGAGCAAATGACAGATCAGTCCACATTTGTCACAAGTTGCTGCATTGTAGGAAGTGTGTGATTTCAGTAAGAAATCTCCTGACCAGTAAACTAGCATGAAGAATCTGAATGTTCAGAGCTTTAATAATAATAATAATAATAATAATCCGCCCAGTCTGACACACAAACGCCACAAAATTTCTTCTTCTGCAAAGTTTCTTCTTGTTTAATACAGCCATACTATAGTTATTGAAAAGTGGGCTTGCTTTCAACGCCCCCCGTCCCCGGCCTGCAAATTTTGTTTTCAGGCCATTGGAAGAGAATAACAGATTGAGGGCAGAAAGTTGTTTCTGGAAGACCAGTCAAGGCATCAGCAACTGGCTGGCCAGACCCATGTTTTACAGTTTATCTGGAAGAGAAAGATGGTGGTCTCTTCATTACTGGATGCACAGGGTTAAAACATCTAATCCTTTCCCCTGTTCAGGTCTTTATTTTCTCTGTCTTCTTCTATCTCCTGTCTCACTGGAGAGAACTAAGTGCCAGGATCCCACACTTGCAGTCTGTTTTAAGAGGTTAGTGGCAGAGATTCCTCTCCTCTTTTGAGCAAAGTTCGGATGCCCGCTCTGCAGCTTTTAAAGAGAGTAAGGAAGTCTCAGCTGAGGGCGGATCTTGCCCCTTCTTCGCCTGTTCCTCTAGCACCATCTGCAGGTCAAAGATATAGTCGATGACGTGCTGCAAGATTTCCACTTGGCTGACTTTGGTGCCTTGCAGGATCCTCGGCACCAGCTTGCGCAGCTTTGAGTGGCAGTCATTCATGTCGTAAAGGAGGTTCTTGGGTTCCTCCTGAGCCGGGCTCTGGTTTTTTTGTTTTGGCAAGACTCATCATATTTTATCGAAGGCCTTTGCAGCAGGAGTCACTGGCCGGGGGGCTTCGTTCTGTTGCTCGTTCCCTGGGTGATGGTGAAGCTCTGATCAGAGAAGCAGCACACAGCTTGCTTCCTAGCAGCTCCTGACTGATCTGATGGGGCTGATTCCTTTCATGGCCATGAAGGAGGAGAAACCAGCAGGGATTTGAGGAAGGGCAAGATCTCCTTCCTTAAGGCGGGAGAAGCAAGCAAGCAACCTCGAGAGAGAGAGAGATCGATACTGCCCCTTGCTTGCCAGCCTGGTTGATTCTCAATTGTGTGCACACAGAAAATGCTTCTCTTTGCAAAAAAACCCCATGTATATATTTTAAAAACAGAAATGCTACCTTTGCAGCAGCAAATATTTTCTGATCCTTTCCCCAGTCAAGGTCTTTTCTCTCTCTCTTCTTCTATCTTCTGTACAACTGGAGAGGACCTATGGAATCTATGACCTCCCCAAATAAAGACACAATTGATGCCAATTTGTTGTTTAATATTCAGGATTGAACCACACGCCATTGGTGGGACATCTTTTCAGGATAGAGCCCTACCATGACCAACATTTCAAATTTGGCTTGGCACCCTGTGATTATACTGGTTTTTGGTATTTTGATGTTGCTTATATTAGTATGTATTTTACATGTTGAAGTTAAACATTTGTATGGGGAAAAGGAAAGGTTTTTTTCTTTAGAGAGGGAAGGAGGAACAGATTAGCTAAGGATGGAAGAGGTAACCGTGTTGGACCAAGGGTGGAGTTTATGGGCAATCTGTTCGGAAGACATTTGTATTTCGAGGAGTTAGTGGTCTGACATGGTTACCCTTCCTGCTTTCTCTTCCTTCTCCCTCTCGATCTCCTGAGCCGTGTATCCGGAGATTTTTAATGCTTTATGTTTTTAGGATCCCCTCCTCTTCTTTGTGAATTAATCCCTGAATGCACCTCCCTAATGACTGTGCCAGATGTAGCACAGCCTTTCACTTCTCTTCTCTTGCAGAGAGAATGAAAAAGCCAGATAAATGTGCTTGGGATTCTGCAAGTCCAGAATCTGGCTCTTGTGGATCACTTGCTGGCTGATTCCAGTGGCTGCAAATGGTTTCTTTTTTCTTTTTTAATTTTTATTTCAAAACCAAAAAAGTATAAAAGAAATGGGGCTGCTGCAGTTGGAAAGATGCCTTACTTGGTTAGTTGGCACAAATGGTTGGAGCCCCATGGTATTAAAGTTTGAGATACGCCTGCAAGGAGCACTCTGAATGTTCTGCCATTTGGGTGCAGTCAAACTGCAGAATCTGAACTACACATGGGCTGATATCCTGGTATGCACCATTGAATTTTTCTTGAAAAGTCTGTGGGCCTGGTGTGGCACAATATCAAATTTCATTGGACAACATTACTTTTCACACATGCATGCTTCTCTTCCCCCCTTAAAATGGAAGCAAATAAATAAAGATAAGGGGAGGAGGGGAGGTTATCTCTGCTGCTGTTTCCTAACAAATATTCTCAATAGCTAAATCATGGTTTGATTTTTTGTTAGGTGCTTTGAGCTTTTCAGAAGGAAAGGAGAGGGAAAGTACAACTACCTTTGTTTAGAATGCGGAGTGGAATGGCTGAAGTGAAAGTGATGGCGGGGCTGACACGTTTCACCATGCTACCTGTCTGTAGTGTTTCTGTAGGCATGTTTGGTGGTCTTTCCCCAGCAGCCGTTTTGAATTCCTTTCTGGGATCTTCTAAATGCACAGTGCAGAAAGATGTATATTAAGCACAATGAATAGCAAATGAATCTAGGAATTGGGAGGTTAGCAGCAGTAGCAGCAGCAGCAGCAGCAGCGCTTCATTTCACAGCTCATTAAATAAGCACGGTGTTTTTTTCTTCCTTTTTCTCTCCAAAAATAAGTAAAGATAAGGGAGGAGGGGAAGTTATCTGTGCTCCTGCTGTTGGCCCCCTCAATATTGGGGGGATTGAGCCCCCATGGCCAAGATTCAACACAGATGGGAATGCATTTAATTATCTGTGTTTTCCAATAATTCTTGTAGCTTCCCGACTGCTATCATCTCCACCAACACAGGTGAACAGCCACACTCTAAACTTATTTTTTTGTACTAAGCTTTTGATTTTGTCAGAATGCATCTCTTGTAACTTAAATAATGGAAAGCATTCTGTGGTTACCAATCATGTTGTAGTCCTCTTCTTCCTCCTCCTCTTCATCTCAATATTCTAGTGGTTCTTCCTCTCCCCACCCCCTTTTGAAAAAAGATCTGGGTCATCTGAAACATTTACCTGCAAGACAGAAGTCACTGGCTTGTTGTGTGGCCGGTCCTTTTAGCTTCCTCTGTCCCTATGTGTTCTGAGGTGTGCATCCTCAGAAAAGGTTGAGCACTTTAAGTGAGACAAAAGTTCTTTGATGGCAGGGTGTGAATTGTGGAGGAGATTATACGTTTTAGATAGATGTTTTCCTTTAGGCTGCATTAGAGTTCCCTTTAGTTTTGATATTTGGTATTAAATAAACCCTATTTTCCTTGTCTTTCATTCAGTTGGAAGTATTGGAGCCAGTCTGTCAAATATATATGGATGTCAAAGTCCTTTCCTCTTAATTTATTAATCCCCCCCCCAATAACATTTTATATGTTGCCCAATTTCCCTTCATGTTTTTCTTCTTAATGCCAAAGGCTTCGATGAGTGAAATTCACCAAGGGGTTGTAGGTTCCAGGAGATATTTATATTTTATCCATGATTTAAGGTCTGAGTTGTGTGGCTGCATCTTCTGGTTAGATAGATATTTTCCTTTAGGCTGGGTTGGAGTTCCCTTTAGTTTTGATATTTCTCCAGCAAATCCTATTTTCCTTGTCTTTCATTCAGTTGGAAATATTGGAGCCAGCCTGTCAAATATATATGGATTTCAAAGTCCATTCCTCTTAATTTATTAATTTTACCCTTTAATAACATTTTATATTTTGCCCAATTTCCCTTCATGTTTTTCTTAATGCCAAAGGCTTCGATTGGTGAAATGCACCAATATATATTTTATCCATGGTTTATATAAGGTCTGAGTTGTGTGGCTGCATCTTCTGGTAAGGTGTTGGCAAGGGATTGAATCTTGGTGTAGAAATGGAGAAAGGACACTTGTTTTGAGGGGTTTTGGGATACCCGGCTGTGAGTAAAACAGGTGCATCTGTTGGGATTCGCAGGATACTAAGTCTGCAGGCTTCAACAGGATGATGCAATACTCTGTGAAGTGCTGGGTCAGAGTGACTCAGCAGGAGTGTGATTAATGTGATTGGCTATCACCTGTTTTAAAAGGAAAGCCTGTTCAACAGTGGTTGTGTTGGTGGTTGTGATGGTGGTTGTGCTGTGGTGTGGTGGTGCTGTAGTGGAGAGTATTTGTTTGCCTTAAAGAGCAGGTACTCTGTATGGACTGTTTTTGTAAATACCTGTATATAGTTCACATTAAAAAGACTGCACTGGGAAAAACCTGGGACTCTGAGCGTTTCTGCTGAAAGCACCGCGAGGAATTCGCGACAGCATCCTCCGCAAATTTGGAGTGTGTGCAGTAACTGAAAAGTTCATTAAGGGCAGGGTGTGAACTGTGTGGCTGTACCACCTGAAGGCATGTTTGCGAGGGAATCAATTTTTGTGCAGAAAAGTGCGGAAAAGGACATTTGCCAATGCCCTTTTTGAGATGCAGTTTCACTAGAATGGTCACTTCTAACCTGGTGCTTTTCATAAATCTTCCTGCCAAAAAAGGATACATGTGTGTTCTCTCTATTAGAGTGGAGCAACAAAAACCATGAGGCAAAACAGCCCTAAGACACCTTAGTTTTCATGATCTTGAAAGTCCCCTTCACCCCAAAAAAATGATGTTAAAAAACTATAATCCAAAATATACATACAAGCTGCATATATGCAAAGTTGTTGGGTTTTTTTGTTGCCCTTTTTTCTGAGCAAATGACAGATCAGTCTACATTTGTCACAAGTTGCTGCATTGTAGGAAGTGTGTGATTTCAGTAAGAAATCTCCTGACCAGTAAACTAGCATGAAGAATCTGAATGTTCAGAGCTATAATAATAATAATAATAATAATAATAATAATAATAATAATAGTAATAATAATCCGCCCAGTCTGACACACAAACGCCACAAAATTTCTTCTTCTGCAAAGTTTCTTCTTGTTTAATACAGCCATACTATAGTTATTGAAAAGTGGGCTTGCTTTCAACGCCCCCTGTCCCCGGCCTGCAAATTTTGTTTTCAGGCCATTGGAAGAGAATAACAGATTGAGGGCAGAAAGTTGTTTCTGGAAGACCAGTCAAGGCATCAGCAACTGGCTGGCCAGACCCATGTTTTACTGTTTATCTGGAAGAGAAAGATGGTGGTCTCTTCATTACTGGATGCACAGGGTTAAAACATCTAATCCTTTCCCCTGTTCAGGTCTTTATTTTCTCTGTCTTCTTCTATCTCCTGTCTCACTGGAGAGAACTAAGTGCCAGGATCCCACACTTGCAGTCTGTTTTAAGAGGTTACTGGCAGAGATTCCTCTCCTCTTTTGAGCAAAGTTCGGATGCCCGCTCTGCAGCTTTTAAAGAGAGTAAGGAAGTCTCGGCTGAGGGCGGATCTTGCCCCTTCTTCGCCTGTTCCTCTAGCACCATCTGCAGGTCAAAGATATAGTCGATGACGTGCTGCAAGATTTCCACTTGGCTGCCTTTGGGGCCTTGCAGGATCCTCGGCACCAGCTTGCGCAGCTTGGAGTAGCAGTCATTCATGTCGTAAAGGAGGTTCTTGGGTTCCTCCTGAGCCGGGCTCTGGTTTTTTTTGTTTTGGCAAGACTCATCATATTTTATCGAAGGCCTTTGCAGCAGGAGTCACTGGCCGAGGGGCTTTGTTCTGTTGCTCGTTCCCTGGGTGATGGTGAAGCTCTGATCAGAGAAGCAGCACACAGCTTGCTTCCTAGCAGCTCCTTACTGATCTGATGGGGCTGATTCCTTTCATGGCCATGAAGGAGGAGAAACCAGCAGGGATTTGAGGAAGGGCAAGATCTCCTTCCTTAAGGCGGGAGAAGCAAGCAAGCAACCTCGAGAGAGAGAGAGATCGATACTGCCCCTTGCTTGCCAGCCTGGTTGATTCTCAATTGTGTGCACACAGAAAATGCTTCTCTTTGCAAAAAAACCCCATGTATATATTTTAAAAACAGAAATGCTACCTTTGCAGCAGCAAATATTTTCTGATCCTTTCCCCAGTCAAGGTCTTTTCTCTCTCTTCTTCTTCTATCTTCTGTACAACTGGAGAGGACCTATGGAATCTATGACCTCCCCAAATAAAGACACAATTGATGCCAATTTGTTGTTTAATATTCAGGATTGAACCACACGCCATTGGTGGGACATCTTTTCAGGATAGAGCCCTACCATGACCAACATTTCAAATTTGGCTTGGCACCCTGTGATTATACTGGTTTTTGGTATTTTGATGTTGCTTATATTAGTATGTATTTTATATGTTGAAGTTAAACATTTGTATGGGGAAAAGGAAAGGTTTTTTTCTTTAAAGAGGGAAGGAGGAACAGATTAGCTAAGCATGGAAGAGGTAACCGTGTTGGACCAAGGGTGGAGTTTATGGGCAATCTATTCGGAAGACATTTGTATTTCGAGGAGTTAGTGGTCTGACATGGTTACCCTTCCTGCTTTCTCTTCCTTCTCCCTCTCGATCTCCTGAGCCGTGTATCAGGAGATTTTTAATGCTTTATGTTTTTAGGATCCCCTCCTCTTCTTTGTGAATTAATCCCTGAATGCACCTCCCTAATGACTGTGCCAGATGTAGCACAGCCTTTCACTTCTCTTCTCTTGCAGAGAGAATGAAAAAGCCAGATAAATGTGCTTGGGATTCTTCAAGTCCAGAATCTGGCTCTTGTGGATCACTTGCTGGCTGATTCCAGTGGCTGCAAATGGTTTCTTTTTTTTTTAATTTTTATTTCAAAATCAAAAAAATATAAAAGAAATGGGGCTGCTGCAGTTGGAAAGATGCCTTACTTGGTTAGTTGGCACAAATGGTTGGAGCCCCATGGTATTAAAGTTTGAGATACGCCTGCAAGGAGCACTCTGAATGTTCTGCCATTTGGGTGCAGTCAAACTGCAGAATCTGAACTACACATGGGCTGATATCCTGGTATGCACCATTGAATTTTTCTTGAAAAGTCTGTGGGCCTGGTGTGGCACAATATCAAATTTCATTGGACAACATTACTTTTCACACATGCATGCTTCTCTTCCCCCCTTAAAATGGAAGCAAATAAATAAAGATAAGGGGAGGAGGGGAGGTTATCTCTGCTGCTGTTTCCTAACAAATATTCTCAATAGCTAAATCATGGTTTGATTTTTTGTTAGGTGCTTTGAGCTTTTCAGAAGGAAAGGAGAGGGAAAGTACAACTACCTTTGTTTAGAATGCGGAGTGGAATGGCTGAAGTGAAAGTGATGGCGGGGCTGACACGTTTCACCATGCTACCTGTCTGTAGTGTTTCTGTAGGCATGTTTGGTGGTCTTTCCCCAGCAGCCGTTTTGAATTCCTTTCTGGGATCTTCTAAATGCACAGTGCAGAAAGATGTATATTAAGCACAATGAATAGCAAATGAATCTAGGAATTGGGAGGTTAGCAGCAGTAGCAGCAGCAGCAGCAGCAGCGCTTCATTTCACAGCTCATTAAATAAGCACGGTGTTTTTTTCTTCCTTTTTCTCTCCAAAAATAAGTAAAGATAAGGGAGGAGGGGAAGTTATCTGTGCTCCTGCTGTTGGCCCCCTCAATATTGGGGGGATTGAGCCCCCATGGCCAAGATTCAACACAGATGGGAATGCATTTAATTATCTGTGTTTTCCAATAATTCTTGTAGCTTCCCGACTGCTATCATCTCCACCAACACAGGTGAACAGCCACACTCTAAACTTATTTTTTTGTACTAAGCTTTTGATTTTGTCAGAATGCATCTCTTGTAACTTAAATAATGGAAAGCATTCTGTGGTTACCAATCATGTTGTAGTCCTCTTCTTCCTCCTCCTCTTCATCTCAATATTCTAGTGGTTCTTCCTCTCCCCACCCCCTTTTGAAAAAAGATCTGGGTCATCTGAAACATTTACCTGCAAGACAGAAGTCACTGGCTTGTTGTGTGGCCAGTCCTTTTAGCTTCCTCTGTCCCTATGTGTTCTGAGGTGTGCATCCTCAGAAAAGGTTGAGCACTTTAAGTGAGACAAAAGTTCTTTGATGGCAGGGTGTGAATTGTGGAGGAGATTATACGTTTTAGATAGATGTTTTCCTTTAGGCTGCATTAGAGTTCCCTTTAGTTTTGATATTTGGTATTAAATAAACCCTATTTTCCTTGTCTTTCATTCAGTTGGAAGTATTGGAGCCAGTCTGTCAAATATATATGGATGTCAAAGTCCTTTCCTCTTAATTTATTAATCCCCCCCCCCAATAACATTTTATATGTTGCCCAATTTCCCTTCATGTTTTTCTTCTTAATGCCAAAGGCTTCGATGAGTGAAATTCACCAAGGGGTTGTAGGTTCCAGGAGATATTTATATTTTATCCATGATTTAAGGTCTGAGTTGTGTGGCTGCATCTTCTGGTTAGATAGATATTTTCCTTTAGGCTGGGTTGGAGTTCCCTTTAGTTTTGATATTTCTCCAGCAAATCCTATTTTCCTTGTCTTTCATTCAGTTGGAAATATTGGAGCCAGCCTGTCAAATATATATGGATTTCAAAGTCCATTCCTCTTAATTTATTAATTTTACCCTTTAATAACATTTTATATTTTGCCCAATTTCCCTTCATGTTTTTCTTAATGCCAAAGGCTTCGATTGGTGAAATGCACCAATATATATTTTATCCATGGTTTATATAAGGTCTGAGTTGTGTGGCTGCATCTTCTGGTAAGGTGTTGGCAAGGGATTGAATCTTGGTGTAGAAATGGAGAAAGGACACTTGTTTTGAGGGGTTTTGGGATACCCGGCTGTGAGTAAAACAGGTGCATCTGTTGGGATTCGCAGGATACTAAGTCTGCAGGCTTCAACAGGATGATGCAATACTCTGTGAAGTGCTGGGTCAGAGTGACTCAGCAGGAGTGTGATTAATGTGATTGGCTATCACCTGTTTTAAAAGGAAAGCCTGTTCAACAGTGGTTGTGTTGGTGGTTGTGATGGTGGTTGTGCTGTGGTGTGGTGGTGCTGTAGTGGAGAGTATTTGTTTGCCTTAAAGAGCAGGTACTCTGTATGGACTGTTTTTGTAAATACCTGTATATAGTTCACATTAAAAAGACTGCACTGGGAAAAACCTGGGACTCTGAGCGTTTCTGCTGAAAGCACCGCGAGGAATTCGCGACAGCATCCTCCGCAAATTTGGAGTGTGTGCAGTAACTGAAAAGTTCATTAAGGGCAGGGTGTGAACTGTGTGGCTGTACCACCTGAAGGCATGTTTGCGAGGGAATCAATTTTTGTGCAGAAAAGTGCGGAAAAGGGCATTTGCCAATGCCCTTTTTGAGATGCAGCTTCACTAGAATGGTCACTTCTAACCTGGTGCTTTTCATAAATAAGGGGAATACTGAAGAGGTGAAATCAGAGCTTTGAATAAGACACAAACGCAGGTGAACAGCCACATCCACACCAGAAACTTTGTGAGTCCACAAAGTCATCCATTGGGAAGAGGCAGTTGAACTCCTAACCTGTGCTGTTGAAGGGGCCAAGCGGCATAAGGGTGTATCTTTGGACAAGCAACATCTTAATCTAAGTAACCCCTTAATGGGTAGCCAATCTAAGGGCTTTTCGAAAAGGGGTTTGATCTTGGTGCAGAAAAGGAGTGATGAGTACATATAGCTTTGCTGCTTTCCAAGCAGAGCACCCTCTCTGGCTGTTACGACCCCCTCCTCTCTTTTGTTAATTAATCCCTAAATGAAGCTTCCTAATGACTGTGCCTGATGAACCACACACCAAAGTAAGTACAATTTATGGAAGAAGAAATCAATCTTCCTGCCAAAAAAGGATACATGTGTGTTCTCTCTATTAGAGTGGAGCAACAAAAACCATGAGGCAAAACAGCCCTAAGACACCTTAGTTTTCATGATCTTGAAAGTCCCCTTCACCCCAAAAAAATGATGTTAAAAAACTATAATCCAAAATATACGTACAAGCTGCATATATGCAAAGTTGTTGGGTTTTTTTGTTGCCCTTTTTTCTGAGCAAATGACAGATCAGTCCACATTTGTCACAAGTTGCTGCATTGTAGGAAGTGTGTGATTTCAGTAAGAAATCTCCTGACCAGTAAACTAGCATGAAGAATCTGAATGTTCAGAGCTTTAATAATAATAATAATAATAATAATAATAATAATAATAATAATCCGCCCAGTATGACACACAAGCGCCACAAAATTTCTTCTGCAAAGTTTCTTCTTGTTTAATACAGCCATACTATAGTTATTGAAAAGTGGGCTTGCTTTCAACGCCCCCTGTCCCTGGCCTGCAAATTTTGTTTTCAGGCCGTTGGAAGAGAATAACAAATTGAGGGGAGAAAGTTGTTTCTGGAAGACCAGTCAAGGCATCAGCAACTGGCTGGCCAGACCCATGTCCTACAGTTTATCTGGAAGAGAAAGATGGTGGTCTCTTCATTACTGGATGCACGGGGTTAAAACATCTAATCCTTTCCCCTGTTCAGGTCTTTATTTTCTCTGTCTTCTTCTATCTCCTGTCTCACTGGAGAGAACCAAGTGCCAGGATCCCACACTTGCAGTCTGTTTTAAGAGGTTACTGGCAGAGATTCCTCTCCTCTTTTGAGCAAAGTTCGGATGCCCGCTCTGCAGCTTGTAAAAAGAGTAAGGAAGTCTCGGCTGCAGGCGGATCTTGCCCCTTCTTCGCCTGTTCCTCTAGCACGATCTGCAGGTCAAAGATATAGTCGATGACATGCTGCAAGATTTCCACTTGGCTGCCTTTGGGGCCTTGCGGGATCCTCGGCACCAGCTCGCGCACTTGGAGTAGCAGTCATTCATGTCGTAAAGGAGGTTCTTGGGCTCCTCCTGAGCCGGGCTCTGGTTTTTTTGTTTTGGCAAGACTCATCATATTTTATCGAAGGCCTTTGCAGCAGGAGTCACTGGCCGAGGGGCTTTGTTCTGTTGCTCGTTCCCTGGGTGATGGTGAAGCTCTGACCAGAGAGGCAGCACACAGCTTGCTTTCTAGCAGCTCCTGACTGATCTGATGGGGCTGATTCCTTTCATGGCCATGAAGGAAGAGAAACCAGCAGGGATTTGAGGAAGGGCAAGATCTCCTTCCTTAAGGCGGGAGAAGCAAGCAAGCAACCTCGAGAGAGAGAGAGATCGATACTGCCCCTTGCTTGCCAGCCTGGTTGATTCTCAATTGTGTGCACACAGAAAATGCTTCTCTTTGCAAAAAAACCCCATGTATATATTTTAAAAACAGAAATGCTACCTTTGCAGCAGCAAATATTTTCTGATCCTTTCCCCAGTCAAGGTCTTTTCTCTCTCTCTTCTTCTATCTTCTGTACAACTGGAGAGGACCTATGGAATCTATGACCTCCCCAAATAAAGACACAATTGATGCCAATTTGTTGTTTAATATTCAGGATTGAACCACACGCCATTGGTGGGACATCTTTTCAGGATAGAGCCCTACCATGACCAACATTTCAAATTTGGCTTGGCACCCTGTGATTATACTGGTTTTTGGTATTTTGATGTTGCTTATATTAGTATGTATTTTATATGTTGAAGTTAAACATTTGTATGGGGAAAAGGAAAGGTTTTTTTCTTTAGAGAGGGAAGGAGGAACAGATTAGCTAAGCATGGAAGAGGTAACCGTGTTGGACCAAGGGTGGAGTTTATGGGCAATCTATTCGGAAGACATTTGTATTTCGAGGAGTTAGTGGTCTGACATGGTTACCCTTCCTGCTTTCTCTTCCTTCTCCCTCTCGATCTCCTGAGCCGTGTATCAGGAGATTTTTAATGCTTTATGTTTTTAGGATCCCCTCCTCTTCTTTGTGAATTAATCCCTGAATGCACCTCCCTAATGACTGTGCCAGATGTAGCACAGCCTTTCACTTCTCTTCTCTTGCAGAGAGATTGAAAAAGCCAGATAAATGTGCTTGGGATTCTTCAAGTCCAGAATCTGGCTCTTGTGGATCACTTGCTGGCTGATTCCAGTGGCTGCAAATGGTTTCTTTTTTTTTTAATTTTTATTTCAAAATCAAAAAAATATAAAAGAAATGGGGCTGCTGCAGTTGGAAAGATGCCTTACTTGGTTAGTTGGCACAAATGGTTGGAGCCCCATGGTATTAAAGTTTGAGATACGCCTGCAAGGAGCACTCTGAATGTTCTGCCATTTGGGTGCAGTCAAACTGCAGAATCTGAACTACACATGGGCTGATATCCTGGTATGCACCATTGAATTTTTCTTGAAAAGTCTGTGGGCCTGGTGTGGCACAATATCAAATTTCATTGGACAACATTACTTTTCACACATGCATGCTTCTCTTCCCCCCTTAAAATGGAAGCAAATAAATAAAGATAAGGGGAGGAGGGGAGGTTATCTCTGCTGCTGTTTCCTAACAAATATTCTCAATAGCTAAATCATGGTTTGATTTTTTGTTAGGTGCTTTGAGCTTTTCAGAAGGAAAGGAGAGGGAAAGTACAACTACCTTTGTTTAGAATGCGGAGTGGAATGGCTGAAGTGAAAGTGATGGCGGGGCTGACACGTTTCACCATGCTACCTGTCTGTAGTGTTTCTGTAGGCATGTTTGGTGGTCTTTCCCCAGCAGCCGTTTTGAATTCCTTTCTGGGATCTTCTAAATGCACAGTGCAGAAAGATGTATATTAAGCACAATGAATAGCAAATGAATCTAGGAATTGGGAGGTTAGCAGCAGTAGCAGCAGCAGCAGCAGCAGCGCTTCATTTCACAGCTCATTAAATAAGCACGGTGTTTTTTTCTTCCTTTTTCTCTCCAAAAATAAGTAAAGATAAGGGAGGAGGGGAAGTTATCTGTGCTCCTGCTGTTGGCCCCCTCAATATTGGGGGGATTGAGCCCCCATGGCCAAGATTCAACACAGATGGGAATGCATTTAATTATCTGTGTTTTCCAATAATTCTTGTAGCTTCCCGACTGCTATCATCTCCACCAACACAGGTGAACAGCCACACTCTAAACTTATTTTTTTGTACTAAGCTTTTGATTTTGTCAGAATGCATCTCTTGTAACTTAAATAATGGAAAGCATTCTGTGGTTACCAATCATGTTGTAGTCCTCTTCTTCCTCCTCCTCTTCATCTCAATATTCTAGTGGTTCTTCCTCTCCCCACCCCCTTTTGAAAAAAGATCTGGGTCATCTGAAACATTTACCTGCAAGACAGAAGTCACTGGCTTGTTGTGTGGCCAGTCCTTTTAGCTTCCTCTGTCCCTATGTGTTCTGAGGTGTGCATCCTCAGAAAAGGTTGAGCACTTTAAGTGAGACAAAAGTTCTTTGATGGCAGGGTGTGAATTGTGGAGGAGATTATACGTTTTAGATAGATGTTTTCCTTTAGGCTGCATTAGAGTTCCCTTTAGTTTTGATATTTGGTATTAAATAAACCCTATTTTCCTTGTCTTTCATTCAGTTGGAAGTATTGGAGCCAGTCTGTCAAATATATATGGATGTCAAAGTCCTTTCCTCTTAATTTATTAATCCCCCCCCCCAATAACATTTTATATGTTGCCCAATTTCCCTTCATGTTTTTCTTCTTAATGCCAAAGGCTTCGATGAGTGAAATTCACCAAGGGGTTGTAGGTTCCAGGAGATATTTATATTTTATCCATGATTTAAGGTCTGAGTTGTGTGGCTGCATCTTCTGGTTAGATAGATATTTTCCTTTAGGCTGGGTTGGAGTTCCCTTTAGTTTTGATATTTCTCCAGCAAATCCTATTTTCCTTGTCTTTCATTCAGTTGGAAATATTGGAGCCAGCCTGTCAAATATATATGGATTTCAAAGTCCATTCCTCTTAATTTATTAATTTTACCCTTTAATAACATTTTATATTTTGCCCAATTTCCCTTCATGTTTTTCTTAATGCCAAAGGCTTCGATTGGTGAAATGCACCAATATATATTTTATCCATGGTTTATATAAGGTCTGAGTTGTGTGGCTGCATCTTCTGGTAAGGTGTTGGCAAGGGATTGAATCTTGGTGTAGAAATGGAGAAAGGACACTTGTTTTGAGGGGTTTTGGGATACCCGGCTGTGAGTAAAACAGGTGCATCTGTTGGGATTCGCAGGATACTAAGTCTGCAGGCTTCAACAGGATGATGCAATACTCTGTGAAGTGCTGGGTCAGAGTGACTCAGCAGGAGTGTGATTAATGTGATTGGCTATCACCTGTTTTAAAAGGAAAGCCTGTTCAACAGTGGTTGTGTTGGTGGTTGTGATGGTGGTTGTGCTGTGGTGTGGTGGTGCTGTAGTGGAGAGTATTTGTTTGCCTTAAAGAGCAGGTACTCTGTATGGACTGTTTTTGTAAATACCTGTATATAGTTCACATTAAAAAGACTGCACTGGGAAAAACCTGGGACTCTGAGCGTTTCTGCTGAAAGCACCGCGAGGAATTCGCGACAGCATCCTCCGCAAATTTGGAGTGTGTGCAGTAACTGAAAAGTTCATTAAGGGCAGGGTGTGAACTGTGTGGCTGTACCACCTGAAGGCATGTTTGCGAGGGAATCAATTTTTGTGCAGAAAAGTGCGGAAAAGGGCATTTGCCAATGCCCTTTTTGAGATGCAGCTTCACTAGAATGGTCACTTCTAACCTGGTGCTTTTCATAAATAAGGGGAATACTGAAGAGGTGAAATCAGAGCTTTGAATAAGACACAAACGCAGGTGAACAGCCACATCCACACCAGAAACTTTGTGAGTCCACAAAGTCATCCATTGGGAAGAGGCAGTTGAACTCCTAACCTGTGCTGTTGAAGGGGCCAAGCGGCATAAGGGTGTATCTTTGGACAAGCAACATCTTAATCTAAGTAACCCCTTAATGGGTAGCCAATCTAAGGGCTTTTCGAAAAGGGGTTTGATCTTGGTGCAGAAAAGGAGTGATGAGTACATATAGCTTTGCTGCTTTCCAAGCAGAGCACCCTCTCTGGCTGTTACGACCCCCTCCTCTCTTTTGTTAATTAATCCCTAAATGAAGCTTCCTAATGACTGTGCCTGATGAACCACACACCAAAGTAAGTACAATTTATGGAAGAAGAAATCAATCTTCCTGCCAAAAAAGGATACATGTGTGTTCTCTCTATTAGAGTGGAGCAACAAAAACCATGAGGCAAAACAGCCCTAAGACACCTTAGTTTTCATGATCTTGAAAGTCCCCTTCACCCCAAAAAAATGATGTTAAAAAACTATAATCCAAAATATACGTACAAGCTGCATATATGCAAAGTTGTTGGGTTTTTTTGTTGCCCTTTTTTCTGAGCAAATGACAGATCAGTCCACATTTGTCACAAGTTGCTGCATTGTAGGAAGTGTGTGATTTCAGTAAGAAATCTCCTGACCAGTAAACTAGCATGAAGAATCTGAATGTTCAGAGCTTTAATAATAATAATAATAATAATAATAATAATAATAATAATAATCCGCCCAGTATGACACACAAGCGCCACAAAATTTCTTCTGCAAAGTTTCTTCTTGTTTAATACAGCCATACTATAGTTATTGAAAAGTGGGCTTGCTTTCAACGCCCCCTGTCCCTGGCCTGCAAATTTTGTTTTCAGGCCGTTGGAAGAGAATAACAAATTGAGGGGAGAAAGTTGTTTCTGGAAGACCAGTCAAGGCATCAGCAACTGGCTGGCCAGACCCATGTCCTACAGTTTATCTGGAAGAGAAAGATGGTGGTCTCTTCATTACTGGATGCACGGGGTTAAAACATCTAATCCTTTCCCCTGTTCAGGTCTTTATTTTCTCTGTCTTCTTCTATCTCCTGTCTCACTGGAGAGAACCAAGTGCCAGGATCCCACACTTGCAGTCTGTTTTAAGAGGTTACTGGCAGAGATTCCTCTCCTCTTTTGAGCAAAGTTCGGATGCCCGCTCTGCAGCTTGTAAAAAGAGTAAGGAAGTCTCGGCTGCAGGCGGATCTTGCCCCTTCTTCGCCTGTTCCTCTAGCACGATCTGCAGGTCAAAGATATAGTCGATGACATGCTGCAAGATTTCCACTTGGCTGCCTTTGGGGCCTTGCGGGATCCTCGGCACCAGCTCGCGCACTTGGAGTAGCAGTCATTCATGTCGTAAAGGAGGTTCTTGGGCTCCTCCTGAGCCGGGCTCTGGTTTTTTTGTTTTGGCAAGACTCATCATATTTTATCGAAGGCCTTTGCAGCAGGAGTCACTGGCCGAGGGGCTTTGTTCTGTTGCTCGTTCCCTGGGTGATGGTGAAGCTCTGACCAGAGAGGCAGCACACAGCTTGCTTTCTAGCAGCTCCTGACTGATCTGATGGGGCTGATTCCTTTCATGGCCATGAAGGAAGAGAAACCAGCAGGGATTTGAGGAAGGGCAAGATCTCCTTCCTTAAGGCGGGAGAAGCAAGCAAGCAACCTCGAGAGAGAGAGAGATCGATACTGCCCCTTGCTTGCCAGCCTGGTTGATTCTCAATTGTGTGCACACAGAAAATGCTTCTCTTTGCAAAAAAACCCCATGTATATATTTTAAAAACAGAAATGCTA